>NC_041384.1:696785448-696799097 GCF_002162155.2 Triticum dicoccoides
AGATATATATGCCTGGAGAAGGCAAGATTTCAATCACAAGAATTGATGCAAAATATCATGCTTCATCTTCAAGCATTTTCCATAGCAACGTAGTAGGCACATCAACTTTCTCCCTCGGGTTTTGTGAGGAGAAAAATATGCGAAATTTGTCTCAGTGCCACTAGGCTCCAAGTCCAGCAAACATATGGCGCACACCTTGCCCGGCGTTGCAAGAGCTCCGGGAGCGGCAACCTCTTTGCACGCGCGAATTAGGGATGTGGCTCGCAGTAGACCAAACATTCCCAGAGTGACGACAGGAGGATGTCAATGTCGAGGCACTGGATGACGCCCCCATGGTTGTCGAACTGGCTGTCGATCACGATGGTGAAGTCCATTGGCGGGTGAGCCAGGTCCCTAGCTAGTTGGCCAGTTGCTGGGGCAAGGTGGTACTCAATGCTCACCGGCCCGTCGGCGAATATCCCGCATATGAACTCATGACAATCCTCGTTGTTTCAGAAGACCGCAGTGTCACGACTTCGAAGCTATGTTCGATGGGCACCTGGTCATCGTCGAATCAGGCATGGATGATCCACGTCGCTCGTCAGTGGGCTTGGATCCCTATCGTGCGCCTCCCGTGTGACACAACCATGTAGTCGTGGACGCACATGGAGGTCGAGAGATCGCTCGGCTTGAGGAGGGAGTAAGATGCGGAGGAAAACTCTCCCATAGCTAATGACATGCGTCTCTTTGACCTCCTCCACGGCCACGGTAGCAACACCATGGTCCCGCGCCTGCTCTCTCTCTCTCTCTCTCTCTCTCTCTCTCCAATGAAACAAAATTAGCTCTGCAGCTATCTCACACACACCATGGTGTAAACCAAACATACCAGCAGTGACGGCACGTGGATGTCGATGTCGAAGCGCGGGGTGACGCCCTCAAGGCTATCAATCTTGTGTCCGATCTCATCGGCGAAGTCCATTTGCGGGTGATCATGGTCCCCCCAGTTCCCGGGGGTGAGGTCGTAGTCGCCGCTAACCGGCCCGTCGGCGAGCATGCCGTGGATGAGGTCGCGGCAAGCCTCGTAGTTCCGGCAGACGGCAGGGTCCGCAACCTCGGCACAGTGGTCGAACGGCGCCCAGCCGTAGAACGAGACGTCGATGCTCCACCCTGCTAGCAAGTTGGCGTGGGTCCGGACGGCGCGGTAGTCCATGTACCATCAAAACATGAGTCTACACCTTAAGGGGGCATTGTAGAATAATATTTTTTTAAATTTCATTCATAGACATGGTTGACACATCTATTTGAGCAGGTAGAACAAATTTGGGTACTTTGGAGGTGGTTTAAAAATCACCTTTTTACAAAAACTGGCTTAAGTGAGACTAAATGGCCCTCGTGTTTAAACGTGATTTTTTAGACCTCCTCTAAATCATCTATAATTTTGCACACTTGATATGTTGCACAAATATAGCTATGTTTTCAAGGTTTTACAATTTTTAATTTTTTTAGTGAATTTATACTGCCCTGTAGACTGACTGATCAAAATATCGGTCTACACCTAAAGGGGGCATTGTAGAATATAATTTTTGCAAATTCCTTTCATAATCATGTTTGACACATCTATTTGAGCATGTGGAATAAATTTGGGGTCATTTGGATGTGGTAGAAAAATCATATTTTTCTACAAAAGCTGGCTTACCAAATAGTCCCTCGTGTTTAACCGTGATTTTTTCGATCTACTCTAAATCAGCTTTTATTTTGCACACTTGATATGTTGCACAAACGTAGATAGCTTTTCAAGGTTTTATAATTTATTTATTTTTTTAATTTATACTGCCATGTAGACTCATTGATCAAAATATCGGTCTACACCTTAAGGGGAATTGTAGGAAATATTTTTTTCTAATTTCTTTCATAAACATGTTTGGCACATCTATTTGAGCATGCAGAATAAATTTTGGGTGATCCGGAGGTGATGAAAAAATCACATCTTTTACACAAATTGGCTTAAGTGTATTTTTATTCAATTGGAGAGCATAGATGATTGATGTATTTTTTTCGTATTTATTGATAATATTTTTTTGGGAGCGAAATATAATTCCTCCAGTACATCTATTTCCAAATTTTCTCGTACAAAATAAAGAAGCTACACGCTGGCCACAAAGAAACCATGATTCTTAAGGTTGCACTTCAAAAACTCCCGTATAAAATGCAAAAAAATATGTCAAAATCATACTGTTACAAGAGAGTGGACCACCAAATAGCTGAGTCATACATTATGAGGAAGTCACTGACTAACTGACAGAATGAAGTATATTTTAGAGACAAGGTCACACGGTACTAGACATAGACAACAATGCAAATGCCAACATCACGTTGATCTTCGACGTACTTGCTGTCCGACCGTGTGCACAATGTTGTAGCTATCATAGTTCTGCTTTGAGATCCTACACAGAAGGATATAATTAATGACAAGGAATATATTTGGACACATGCAAACATTAAATTACAACATATTAGGTACCTTTATCAATTTGGCACACGTACGTCGATTGTGACTATTTGCCTCATGACAATAGCTACATCTACCAAGTGATCTTGTCTTCTTCATCTTTGCCTATAACCTTTTCTTCAGAGCACCTCGGCCTGGCACATGCACGGAATCCAGAACCTTATCGAAACCCTCACCATCAACGTTAGCCGATTGTGGCATCAACGGGCCAAACCTAATGATGTTACCATGAGCATTAGTTGATCCCTTACTATGAGCTTGCTCACTTGTTGATCCCTTGCAAATATATTGTCCTTCCAAAACCATTTTTAGATGCTGAAACGCTTCTTCAAAGTGGCATGCCTTGAAACATGCTGCGTGACTAAAATTCCTGAACTTACGGTTCCTTTGTAGGGTTGCAGAGTATTCATACATCTCGCCCTTCCTGATCGGTGCGAATGCACATTTTGCACTCATTGTCCACCTAGTGGGAACACAACACCTGGACAGTGTTTTGTCTTGTAAAATTCCTAATATGTAAATATGTGGGAACATGGTGTGCCTGCGCATTCCAATTTGCGGCAAGAACAACTAATACTGCGAAGCAGACCTTCCTTCTGCTCCGTGCGCACTTCGATCTTTTTATCCATTCTTTCCTTCTCAAACACAATGTATGTGGTAACTTCTGCTGCATAAAGTACCTCTCTAATCTCACATTTTCTTACAACATTTATGCTCCACAGGACCAACTTAAACACAACAAGAGTGAAAACTTTTGCGGCATGTTTCTCAAGACTTGAAGCATTTTCCTCTGTGAACAAAACAGACTGCAAGGCCTCGATGTCTTGGAGAGCCTGTTCAAGCGTCACGACGCAAGGGAACGCTCATAGTGCTCTAGCATTTGAAACAACATCATCTTAGCCTCAAGATGCGTATGTAGCACCGAGTTTAAACTATCACTATGCTGATTGCTGCTCAATCCTGAGAAACAACGACCCTCAAGATATGGAGCACACCATAGTTTTCTCATCTTATACATCTGATGCAACCAGGAGTCCTCACTTGTTACTTTATTCTGTTGTAAGAATTGTAACCATTTTCTCTCATGCTCTTCAATGGAAGATGTATCATATATGAAAAATCTGAATTCCTCCTTTAACGCGTCATCATGCAGATGACGTACAATGTTCTGCTGAATGTGCCATATATAGAGCCTATGGTTTGAGTCAGGCCACACCACCCTGGTTGCTCTCTGTATTGCAAGGTCCCCATCCGTGATCACAGATATAGGATGCTTCTGTCCCATAGCATCAGAAAAGGTCCGTAACATCCACTCCTATGCATGGCTTGTTTCATGTAAAATGATACCACATGCAAAAATAACAGTGCTGTGGTGGTGATTCAACCCGACAAACGGCACAAATGGCGGATTGTACTTATTGGTTCTGTATGTGCTATCAAAAACAATAACGTCTCTGAAAGCCTCGTAGTCAAGTCGAGATTGACTATCACACCAGAACAGTCCCTTCAGATGACCAGCTTCATCAACCAAGTACCTGAAGAAAAAAAATCTGAATCTGAATCTTGCCTCGTCGCCATGTGATTGATCACTGTTTGAGCATCCTTGGAAGCAATTGATTCCTGCTTGTTAGCATTGGAAAAATTGTAAATGTCTCTCATAATACATCCAACCTCATCATATCCACTGTATTGCATGCACATAATATTCATAATATGGTGTTTTCTGATCCCAGATTTTTCCATGTCTGCAATCTCCGCTTTTTGCTCATCGCTAATTCTTCTGTGTGAACGCAAAAGACACGACAGATCGCGTGGGGCTAGAGGATGGTTGTGTTCATCGATGAAATCCTTCACAAACCATTGACATGTTTCCTCCTGTCTTGCAATCACCAATTTAGCTTTACACCCTACACGAGTTATACTCCGTGGCCTCCTCTTTCTATCTTCCATCTTCCTCTTCATGTGTTTCTCTTCACGAACCCCTTCAGGACTACACACAATTTTCCTTAAAATTATATGGCAGTTGGATCCATCCCACTCGACATAGCTTCTCCGGACACTAATTAAAACCTTTCTCAAGACCATATTTGTTATAAAATCTATAACCTTCACCCTCACTATTAAACATCTTGTTGGCAATATGATAGTACTCCATCATTGACTCATGACTTATGTCCGCCATGTCTTCCTGCATCAGCATTCAGATGAATAAAAGTCTGAAAGGAAAAAAAATGCATGCAAAATCCAGTATAAAATCTTGCGTGGAATTTTAAACTTTGGTCCTTGTACATGTTATGGCAAGCGATCATAAACGTCCATAAAACTGGGTCCCCCATAAACTAGTGAAGTGACCATGGATGATGAAAAATTCTAAATTGAATTGCATGCACTAGGGAAACCTAAATCGATGATTAATTAACAAATCTAAGTAGCAAGTGCAGGCTACCAATCAAAGTAAGTTGAGATTCGGGCGATTCATACCTTAGGATGCAAGTCCAGAAGCGATGGGATCGGCCGGGGGCGAGTTCTATAGCGTCGTCGCCGTCGCCGCCGACACTGCCGCTGCAGATGTCATGGCTTATTCTTCTTCCTGCCACTGGGCACATCTTCTATAGTGAAAGGGACCAGGAGGAGGACGAGGACAATGCCGACGACGGCGAATTGGTTCCTCTCGCCAGGCTCGTCGGACAGAAGGAAGGGGATGAGAATGAGGAATTGACCTACTGGATCTTGATATGGTTCTGGTCATGGACGTGATCGGTTGAATGCACAATATTTTACCCTGGACCATTATGCCCTTCTCTGATTAAACTAATTAGGTTTATTCATTTTTAATACCCCACCAGATAGGACGGCCTATAAAAATAGGAGGGGTAAGTACTCGAAAGTACTCCCAGTACTGCCCCAATCACCATAAAGGAGCTCTTCTCTAGCATGAGCGGTAGGCTGAATACCACCGGTTTAAGTTCCTACCACTTATGTGAGTGAACATAACTTACAAGTCAGTATACATCATTTCTCGTTCATGTCTTTATGATATATCACTTGTAGTAGAACATCTTCAGTGCAGCTAAATCCTCACCCAACTTAATATTGTTGGCATGCTCTTTTATGTTTTAGCGGCATTATGCTATAAATACTTGGGTTGATGGTCAATCGGTCATTCCAGTATTGTGCTATGCACACATATAATTGTACTTGCTATTCTATGTATTTATTTTATGACTTCTTGGTAAGATTCTATATACATGCCTTCGGGGTACTATATCTCTCCTACAAGCAAAAAAATAATATCAGTGGTCAAGTTCCCAAAGTATATGAACTTTATTTTGGTGAATTTCCTGGCAATATCACCAGTTTCTTAGGCATATCAATGCCCATACATAGTTTTACATTCATCTAGCATGTTGATACCTGCATCATAAAGGTATACACTAGCTACAATTATTGTGATAATTATTACATTGTTATATTTGGATCATACAATTATATTTATAAACTTGAAAGATGATCGCGTACTTCTAGATAGATATTTTACATTCCACATATAAGACATAATGTGAAACTTATTTATTACTGTTGCTTTTGTAGTCTATTTGCCACCTCCGCTTGAAACAGGAGTTATTAAATCATGTTCGTAAGCGGAGGATGGAGGGAGAGCTAGTCGCCAAAGACCATTGGAGGTGCGGGCCTGGACAGCTCCGTGTGTTTTCTGTTCATTAGATGGGCAGGGTAGCCCGTCAGTGTAGATTGCTTAATAGCAGGTCAGTAATATGCTGTTTTGTTGTAGTGTTTGGAATGTCATGCATGCAGATAGTCCATTCCAAACGAACTATGTAAATACTTGCACCCATATTTGTTTAGTATCTCGTTCTCCTTTTGTTTTTGAGAATAATTCTTCGCAAGAAGAAATCAAAGTTCCAAATGTAACCCGTCTGAAAGAAAAACACTAGCCCGAACAACCACTTGGAGTTAAGCTTTGATTTAGTGTTGAAAATTGTATACTTGGAGATTGAACCACTAACCTTCTACCAAGCTGACAATTAGAAAAAAAAACAATTGATATGCTATCTGACTGCATTGATGATCTCAATGCACTAGTAGAAAACAGGACTTTGGTCCAGGCCGGGTCAGCCCATTAGTCCCGGTTCAGTCCAGAACCGGGACCAATGTGGGCATTGGTCCCGGTTCGTGAGCCCAGGGGGCCGGCCGGGCCACGTGGGCCATTGGTCCCGGTTCATCTGGACCTTTTGGTCCCGGTTGGTGGGATGAACCGGGACCAATAGGCCTCACTCCTGGCCCACCACCATTGGTCCCGGTTGGTGGCTTGAACTGGGACCAAAGGCTCCCCTTTAGTCCCGGCTCATGTCACCAACCGGGACCAATGAGGTGCCTATATATAACCCTCGCTCGCGAGCAGAGCACCCCAGTGCTTTGTTTTTCTCTGGCCGAGCGGGAGAGGGCTTTGTGGTGCTCTAGCTCACCTCCTATGCACATGAGGTGTTCGATGGAATGGCCAAGCCACACTACTTAAGCTTTCTCCTCTCGAAGCTCGACCTCCAAGCTCCATTTTCCTCGAGATTTGTCTAGATTGAGCGGCCCGTCACGCCCCGTCCCCGTCTTCACCGCCGTCGATCACCCGCACCGATCTCATCACCGACACCACCGTGGTGAGCCTCTTGTTCTTATCTTCTTTCTGAAAGGAAAAATATTCTTACTTGTATGTTTAGATATATACTTGTATCATTTTTTTACTTTTATTATTGCATCTTATATAGTGCAATGGTTTTGGTATCCGCCCCCGTCGGCCCTCGTCCTGTCTATGATTCGGATGTGGTATGTATATTATCTTTATAATTATTGGTTCATTTATTGTTTATGAAAATTATGCCGACCAACGTGACATAGATTTTATTTATCTAGGATGTATGTGAATCGGAAATGCCAACCGACCCTATTGTCGAGAGGTTAAATTTAGTTGAAGAAGAAAACAATTTGTTGAAGGAAAAAATAAAAAAATTTGAGGAGGAGAAGATGATATTGGAGTTGCATGTTGCGGATGTCGTCGATGATCACAAGATCAAGATGGATGCAATGCGCTTGAAGATTAGAAAGATTAGAAAATATGCCATTCATACCAAGGCTTGGTATCATTATGCCGTTGGATCAATTGTTACCTTGGTTGCGATTATGATTGCATTTGTTTTCACATTGAAATGTTTTACATAGTTTCAATGTATGGTTTAATTAATTAGATGCTCTGGAGAGCTATATGTTGTTAGATGAGAACTATGTATGCACTTTGGTTTTAATGTGATGATGAACTTCTATTAATTTGAATACTTAATTATATATAATGCACGCAGATGAACCGGCAATGGATGTACGGTGATAGACACACCCGCGAGTACATTAAGGGCGTGCATGAGTTTCTCGATGCGGCTGCGGCAAACAAGCAGAATGGTTTTATGTGTTGTCGATGCACTAAATGTGGGAATACGAGGTCTTACTCTAACCGGAAAATCCTTCACTCCCACCTGCTTTACAAGGGTTTCATGCCACACTATAATGTTTGGACGAGGCACGGAGAAATAGGGGTTATGATGGAAGACGGCGAAGAAGAAGACTACGATGACAACTATGTGCCCCCTGAATACGGTGATGCTGCAACGGGGGGAGCTGGTGAAGATCAAGAGGAACCATACGATGTGCCCAATGATGCTGCAAAGGGTGAAGCTGCTGAAGATCAAGAGGAACCATACGATGTGCCCGATGATGATGATCTCCGCCGGGTCATTGTCGATGCAAGGACGCAATGCGAAAGTCAAAAGGAGAAGCTGAAGTTTGATCGCATGTTAGAGGATCACAAAAAAGGGTTATACCCCAATTGCGAAGATGGCAACACAAAGCTCGGTACCGTACTGGAATTGCTGCAGTGGAAGGCAGAGAATGCTGTGGCTAACAAAAGATTTGAGAAGCTACTAAAAATATTGAAGAAGAAGCTTCCAAAGCATAACGAATTGCCCGACAGTACATACGCAGCAAAGAAGGTCGTATGCCCTCTAGGATTGGAGGTGGAGAAGATACATGCATGCCCTAATGACTGCATCCTCTACCGCGGTGCATACAAGGATCTGAACGCATGCCCGGTATGTGGTGCATTACGGTATAAGATCAGACGAGATGACCCTGGTGATGTTGACGGCGAGCCCCCCAGGAAGAGGGTTCCTGCTAAGGTGATGTGGTATGCTCCTATAATACCACGGTTGAAACGTCTGGTCAGAAATGAAGAGCATGCCAAGTTGATGCGATGGCACAGTGAGAACCGAAAGAAAGATGGGTAGTTGAGAGCACCCACTGACGGGTCGTAGTGGAGAAAAATCGAGAGAATGTACTGGGATGAGTTTGCAAAGGACCCAAAGAATGTATGATTTGCTTTAAACGCGGATGGCATTAATCCTTTCGGGGAGCAGAGTAGCAATCACAGCACCTGGCCCGTGACTCTATGTATGTATAACCTTCCTCCTTGGATGTGCATGAAGCGGAAGTGCATTATGATGCCAGTTCTCATCCAAGGCCCTAAGCAACCCGGCAACGAAATTGATGTGTACCTAAGGCCATTAGTTGAAGAACTTTTACAGCTGTGGAATGAAAACGGTATACGTACGTGGGATGAGCACAGACAGGAGGAATTTAACCTTAAGGCGTTGCTGTTCGTGACCATCAACGATTAGCCCGCTCTCAGTAACCTTTCAGGACAGACAAACAAAGGATACCACGCATGCACGCACTGTTTAGATGACACTGAAAGTATATACCTGGACAAATGCAGGAAGAATGTGTACCTGGGCCATCGTCAATTTCTTCCGGCCAACCATCAATGTCGAAAGAAAGGCAAGAATTTCAAAGGCGAGGCAGATCACCGGAAGAAGCCCGCCATGCGCACCGGTGATCACGTGCTTGCTATGGTCAATGATTTACACTACGTAATATTTGGAAAGGGTCCCGGTGGACTAGCTCTTCCGAATGACGCTGAGGGACACGCACCCATGTGGAAGAAGAAATCTATATTTTGGGACCTACCCTACTTGAAAGACCTAGAGGTCCGCTCCTCAATCGACGTGATGCACGTGACGAAGAACCTTTGCGTGAACCTGCGAGGCTTCTTGGGCATGTATGGGAAGACAAAAGATACACCTGAGGCACGGGAGGACCTGCAACGTTTGCACGAAAAAGACGGCATGCCTCCAAAGCAGTATAAAGGTCCTGCCAGCTACGCTCTTACGAAAGAAGAGAAAGAAATCTTCTTTGAATGCCTGCTCAGTATGAAGGTCACGACTGGATTCTCGTCGAATATAAAGGGAATAATAAATATGCCAGAGAAAAAGTTTCAGAACCTAAAGTCTCATGACTGCCACGTGATTATGACGCAACTGCTTCCGGTTGCATTGAGGGGGCTTCTACCGGAAAACGTCCGATTAGCCATTGTGAAGCTATGTGCATTCCTCAATGCAATCTCTCAGAAGGTGATCGATCCAGAAATCGTACCAAGGCTAAGGAGTGATGTGGCGCAATGTCTTGTCAGTTTCGAGCTGGTGTTCCCACCATCCTTCTTCAATATCATGACGCACGTCCTAGTTCATCTAGTCGACGAGATTGTCATCCTGGGGCCCGTATTTCTACACAATATGTTCCCCTTTGAGAGGTTCATGGGATTTCTAAAGAAATATGTCCGTAACCGCGCTAGGCCAGAAGGAAGCATGTCCATGGGCCATCAAACAGAGGATGTTATCGGGTTTTGTGTTGACTTCATTCCTGGCCTTAAGAAGATAGGTCTCCCTAAATCGCGGTATGAGGGGAGACTGACTGGAAAAGGCACTCTTGGAAGAGACTCAATAATATTTAGGGACGGATATTCTTGGTCTCAAGCACACTACACAGTTCTACAGAACTCTACCTTGGTGACCCCGTATGACGATGAACACAAGAACAGTCTGCGCTCCAAACACCCGGAGCAGTGCGACGACTGGATTACATGTGAATACATCAGGACTTTCAGCAGTTGGTTGGAAACACGTCTCAGAGGTGACAACACTGTTTGTGATAAGTTGTACTTGTTGTCCAGGGGACCATCTTTGACTGTATTGACTTACAAAGGATACGAGATAAATGGGAATACATTTTACACGATCGCCCAAGATCAAAAGAGCACCAACCAAAACAGCGGTGTCCGCTTTGATGCAGCAACCGAGAGCGGAAAGGACACATATGTGGCACAGGTTATCTATGTGAAGGACATGTCTACCAAACCGACAAAAAGAAAAGATAAGGAAGCGAATACATCATACGATGAGCCAAAGCGCCACATAGTTCTTTCAGGAAAAAGGGAAATCCTGGGAGTGGACGGCAAGATAGACATGTCTGAAGATTATGAAAAGTTTCATGAAATTCCTCCCTTCAATGTCAAGGCTGACCCAAGCATACTGATAAACAATGAACATTATCCATGGTTACGGCGCAATAAGCAAATGACACAAGCAAAGAAAAAGTAAAGACTTTCTCCCGCAACTATTATGATGATACCATGCCAACTTTGTAACACACGAACATGCTACCATTGTCTGTTTTGTACATGCACATGCTATGTGGATGAAATTATGATACCATCCCAACTTTCAACTTTTTTAGAGTTCATTTGAAATGCTTTCATGTCTTATGGTTCAAGGTTTTATGTGTTGAGGCAAATGGATCAATATGTCAGGAGGCGGGGTACAGGTAGACCCATAGTACGGTATGACAACAGTGGATCTAAACAATCTTGGGTACACAGACGAACCATTCGTCCTAGCCAATGATGTGGCGCAGTTATTGTCCGAAACTTTGATACTTCGAAGTGATTGTCCATTTTGTACACGAAGTGCATCAAGTTTTCTCTATAAGCGCATCTATTCTCATTTTTTTAGTAAGTTAATCACGAACTTGTGATTCAAACAATTTTCAAAGAATTCAAATTTTAACTATTCAAATTTGAAAACTAATGGCACTAACAGAAAGTTTATAATTTTTCTAACCTAAAAGCAAACAGAATTAAAAATTAAAGCAAAAAACAAAAGAAAATAAATAATGCAAAAAAAATCAAAAAATAGGAAAAAACTATTTTTATAGTAAAGTTAATCACGAAATAAAATAAATAAAGCAACAAAGAAAACAAAAAACTAAAAAAGTGTTTTCAAATTTGAAAACTAATGGCACTAACAGAAAGTTTATAATTTTTCTAAAACTAATGGCACTAACAGAAAGTTTATAATTTCCTAACGTAAAAGCAAACAGAATTAAAAATTAAAGCAAAAAACAAAAGAAAATAAATAATGCAAAAAACAAATCAAAAAAACAGGAAAAAACTATTTTTATAGTAAAGTTAATCACAAAATAAAATAACTAAAGCAAGAAAGAAAACAAAAAAACTAAAAAGTGTTTTCAAATTTGAAAACTAATGGCATTAACAAAAAGTTTATAATTTTCCTAAAACTAAAAGCATAAAGAATTAAAAAATAAAGCAAAAAACAAAAGAAAATAAATAAAGCAACAAAAAAACAAAAAAATGCCACCTACTGGGCCACCACGGCCTGAATACGACTAGAAACCCTACCATGGGCCAGGATTTAGGCCCGCAGCAGGCCCAGTAGGCCCACATGGATTGCAGTGACAGATTAGGCCCGAAAGCCTGCAGTTGAGAGGAGCTCGGGAGGGTGGGTGCAGCAGCGCTTATAAACCACTCCCGAGCCCTCTCAACTAGCAAGGTGGGACTAAACTTTTGGGCGCGGGGCAGCACAAGGCCATTGGTCCCGGTTGGTGGCACGAACCGGGACTAAAGGGGGCATTAGTCACGGTTCGTGGAACCAACCGTGGCCAATGCCCCCCTTTAGTCCCGGTTGGTGCCACCAACTGGGACCATAGGCCTCTGCTTCCCGCCCTTTCGGCTGCTGAAAAGAGACCTATGGTCCTGGTTGGTGGCACGAACCGGGACCATAGGTGTGCATTGGTACCGGTTCGTGCCACGAACTGGGACCATTGCTCTGGGTATATAAGGTAGCACTTGTGAAAATTTCGCCAACCGCTCCCATTCACCCCCGACGCCGCCAGGCCGTTCGTCGTCGTCGTCGCCGCCCCGAGCCCGTCGTCGCCCGCTCCCCGTCGCTGTCGCCTCGCGCCGCCGCAGGCCTTCTCCCCGTCGCTGCGTGCGCCGTCGCCGGCCTCCTCCTCATCGCTACATGCGCCATCTCCGGCCCCCTCCCCGTCGCCCCGCGCCGCGTCGCCGGCCTCCTCCACGTCCCCGGCCTCCTCCCCGTCGCGCCCCCAGTGAGGTCCCCGCCCCTTCCATCGATCCCTGTCGCTCTGACCATTGCCGCCGCCGCCGCTGCTCTCTGTGTGTGATAAATTTTTTCATATGTGTATGTATATGCTCATATGTATTTGGATTTGGCTATGTATGTATGTATGTATATGCTCATGTGTATGTACGTATGTATGTATATGCTCTCTGTATATGGATTTGGCTATGTATATGCTCTCTGTATATGCTCATATGTATGTATGTTCATATAGCATTTTTTCTATATATGAATTATTTTCTTGTTCATGGATATATGCTAAAGAAAACGAGGGGGTGATAGCTGATGATGAGGGGTCGAGAGGGGGACGAGAGGTCGAGAGGGGTCGAGGGGAGAAAAAAATGTTATCAGGGACGAGGGTCGTTGAGGGGTCGAGAGAGGGATGAGGGGTCGAGAGGGGTACGAACCGGGACCAATACTCTGTGTATATAAGCATGACTTAGAAAGAAGAAGAGGAGAGGAAGAAGAGGAGAAATAAATAAGAAGAAGAAAAAAGAAGAAAAAGAAGAGGAGAAGAAGAAAGGAATAGTGGAGAAGAAGAGAAAATAGAATATATTCTATTTTTTCTTCTTCTCCACTATTCCTTTCTTCTTCTCCTCTTTTTTTTCTTCTTTTTTTTCTTCGATCTTCTCCTCTAGCTATTCCTTTCTTCGTCTCCTCTTTCTTCTTCTTCTTCTTCTTCTTCTTCTTCTTCTTCTTCTTCTTCTTCTTCTTCTTCTTCTTCTTCTTCTTCTTCTTCTTCTTCTTCTTCTTCTTCTTCTTAATTTTTA
>NC_041384.1:696799512-696812661 GCF_002162155.2 Triticum dicoccoides
ATCGCCGAGGGGTCGAGGGTCGGGAACTAGGGTAGAGGGTTGGGGGTCGTTAAGGGGTCAAGGGTCGAGGGTTTCAGGGTCGAGGGTTTGAGGGTTCTATAGGGTCGAGGGATCGAGGGTCGAGGGTTCCAGGGTCGTCTAGGGGTCGAGGGTTCCAGGGTCGTCGAGGGTTCGAGGGGTCGAGGATCGCCGAGGGGTCGAGAGAGGTTTCCTAGTGTCAAAGTATTGAAGAAATCCATGGCTTCATCATTAGCCGGAAGTAACCAGGGCATGACGAAGTCCTCCAAAGTTATTTTGGAATGGTGTCCTGGATAGGATAATTTGCCTTTTTGTATGAATTTCAGCAAAGGCCTTCCAAATAACGATATTTGGAAGGTTGTTACTAAACTTTGTACCAAAAAGCGAATTATCCTATCTAGGACACCGTTCCAAAATAACTTTGGAGAGCTTCGTACCATCATGCACCTGTTACTTTCGCCTAATGATGAAGACATGGTTTTGTTGAATCCTTTGACACTAGGAAACCTCCCGACCCCTCGGCGATCCTCTCGAACATGAGAGGAAGAAGAGGATCGCCGAGGGGTCGAGGGTTCCAGGGTCGTCGAGGGTTCGAGGGGTCGAGGATCGCCGAGGGGTCGAGAGAGAGATTTCCTAGTGTCAAAGTATTGAAGAAATCCATGGCTTCATCAATAGCCAGAAGTAACCAGGGCATGACGAAGTCCTCCAAAGTTATTTTGAAATGGTGTCCCGGATAGGATAATTTGCCTTTTTGTATTAATTTCAGCAAAGGCCTTCCAAATAATGATATTTGGAAGGTTCTTGCTGATCTTTGTACCAAAAAGCAAATTATCCTATCTAGGACTGCGTTCCAAAATAACTTTGGAGAGCTTCGTACCATCATCGTTCTGCTTTGAGATCCTACACAGAAGGATATAATTAATGACATGGAATATATTTGGACGCATGCAAACATTAAATTATGACATATTAGGTACCTTTATCAATTTGGCGCACGTACATCGATTGTGACCATTTGCCTCATGACAATAGCTACATTTACCAAGTGATCTTCTCTTCTTCATCTTTGCCTATAACCTTTTCTTCAGAGTTCCTCGGCCTGGCACATGCACGGGATGCAGAACCATATCAAAACCTTCACCATCAAAGTTAGTCGATTGTGGCATCAAAGGGCCAAACCTAATGCTGTTACCATGAGGATTAGTTGATCCCTTACTATCAGCATGTTCACTTGTTGATCCCATGCAAACATCTTGTCCTTCCAAAACCATTTTTAGATGTTGAAACACTTCATCAAAGTGGCATGCCTTGAAACATGCCGCGTGACTAAAATTCCTTAACTTACGGTTCCTTTGTAGGGTTGCAGAGTATTCATACATCTCTCCCTTCCTGGTCGGTGCGAATGCACATTTTGCACTCATTATCCACCTAGTGGGAACACCACACCTGGACAGTGTTTCTTCTTGTAAAATTCCTAATATGTAAAATATGTGGGAACATGGTGTGCCTGCGTATTCCAATTTGCGGCAAGAACAACTAATACTGCGAAGCAGACCTTCCTTCTGCTCTGTGCGCACTTCGATCTTTTTGTTCATTCTTTCCTTCTCAGACACAACATATGTGGTAACTTCTACTGCATCAAGTACCTCTCTGATCTCACATTTTCTTACAACATTTGTGCTCCATAGGACCAACTTAAACACAACAGGAGTGAAAACTTTTGCGCCATGTTTCTCAAGACTTGAAGCATTTTCCTCTATGAACAAAACAGACTGCAAGGCTTCGATGTCTTGGAGAGCCTGTTCAAGCGTCACGACGCAAGGCAACGCTCACAGTGCTCTAGCATTTGAAACAACATCATCTTAGCCGCAATATGTGTATGTAGCACCGAGTTTAAACTATCACTCTGCTGATTGCTGCTCAATCCTGAGAAACAACGACCCTCAAGATATGGAGCACACCACAATTTTCTTATCTTATACATCTGATGCAACTAGGAGTCCTCACTTGTTACTTTATTCCGTTGTAAGAATTATAACCATTTTCTCTCATGCTCTTCAATGGAAGATGTATCAAATATGAAAAATCTGAATTCCTCCTTTACCGCGTCATCATGCAGATGACGTACAATGTTCTGCTGAATGTGCCATATATAGAGCCTATGGTTTGAGTCAGGCCACACCATCCTGGCTGCTCTCTGCATTGCAAGGTCCGCATCCGTGATCACAGATATTGGATGCTTCTGTCCCATAGCATCAGAAAAGGTCCATAACATCCAATCCTATGCATGGCTTGTTTCATGTAAAATGATACCACATGCAAAAATAACAGTGTTGTGGTGGTGATTCAACCCGAGAAACGGCACAAATGGAAGATTGTACTTATTGGTTCTGTATGTGCTATCAAAAACAATAATGTCTCTGAAAGCCTCGTAGTCAAGTCAAGATTGACTATCACACCAGAACATTCATCAACCAAGTACCTGAAGAAAAAAAATCTCAATCTAAATCTTGCCTCGTCACCATGTGATTGATCACTATTTGAGCATCCCTGGAAGCAATTGATCCCTGCTTGTTAGCATGGCAAAAATTGTAAACGTCTCTCATAATGCATCCAACCTCATCATATCCACCGTATTGCATGCACATAATATCCATAATATGGTGTTTTCTGATCCCAGATTTTTCCATGTCTGCAATGTTCGCTTTTTGCTCATCGCTAATTCTTCTGTGTGAACGCAAAAGACACGACAAATCGCGTGGGGCTAGAGGATGGTCTTGTTCATCGATGAAATCCTTCACAAACAACTGAGATGTTTCCTCCTGTCTTGCAATCACCAATTTAGCTTTACACCCTACACGAGTTATACTCCGTGGCCTCCTCTTTCTATCTTCCATCTTCCTCTTCTTGTGTTTCTCTTCACGAACCCCTTCACGACTACACACGAATTTCCTTCAAATTATATGGCAGTTGGATCCATCCCACTCGACATAGCTTCTCCGGACACTAATTAAAACCTTTCTCAAGACCATATTTGTTATAGAATCTATAACCTTCATCCTCACGATTAAACATCTTGTTGGCAATATGATAGTACTCCATCATTGAATCATGACTTACATCCGCCATGTCTTCCTGCATCAGCATTCAGATGAATAAAAATCTGAAACGAAAAAAATGCATGCAAAACCCAGTACAAAATCTTGCGTGGAATTTTAAAATTTGGTCCTTGTACATGTTATGGCAAGCGATATAAGCGTCCATAAAACTGGGTCCCCCATAAACTAGTGAAGTGACCATGGATGATGAAAAATTCTAAATGGAATTGCATGCACTAGGGAAACCTAAAATCGATGACGAATAAACAAATCTAAGTAGGAAGTGCAAGCTACGAATCAAAGTAAGTTGAGATTCGGGCGATTCATACCTTAGGATGCAAGTTGAGATTCGGGGGCCAGTTCTATAGCGTCGTCGTCGTCGCCGCCGACACTGCCGCCACAAATGTCATGGCTTATTCTTCTTCCTGCCACCGGGCACATCTTCTATAGTGAAATGGACCAGGAGGAGGACGAGGACGATGCCGACGACAGTGAATTGGTTCCTCTCGCCGGGCTCGTCGGACAGAAGGAAGGGGACGATAATGAGGAATTGACCTACTGGATCTAGATATGGTTCTGGTCGTGGACGTGATCGGTTGAAAGCACAATATTTTACCCTGGACCATTATGCCCTTCTCTAATTAAACTAATTAGATTTATTCATTTTTAATCCCCCACCAGATAGGACGGCTAATAAAAATCGGAGGGGTAAGTACTCGAAAGTACTCCCAGTACTGCCCCAATCACCGTAAAGGAGCTCTTCTCTAGCATGAGCGGTAGGCTGAATACCACCGGTTTAAGTTCCTACCGCTTATGTGAGTGAACATAACTTACAATTCAGTATACATCGTTTCTCGTTTATGTCTTTATGATATATCACTTCTAGTAGAACATCTTCATTGCAGCTAAATCCTCACCCAAATTAATATTGTTGGCATGCTCTTTTATGTTTTAGCGGCATTATGCTATAAATACTTGGGTTGACGGTCAATCGGTCATTCCAGTATTGTGCTATGCACACATATAATTGTACTTGCTATTCTATGTATTTATTTTATGACTTCTTGGTAAGATTCTATATACATGCCTTCGGGGTACTATATCTCTCCTACAAGCAAAAAAATAATATCAGTGGTCGAGTTCCCAAAGTATATGAACTTTATTTTGGTGAATTTCCTGGCAATATCACCAGTTTCTTAGGCATATCAATGCCCATACATAGTTTTACATTCATCTAGCATGTTGATACTTGCATCATAATGGTATACAATAAGCTACAATTATTGTGATAATTATTACATTGTTATATTTGGATCATACAATTATATTTATAAACTTGAAAGATGATCGCGTACTTCTAGATAGATATTTTACATTCCACATATAAGACATAATGTGAAACTTATTTATTACTGTTGCTTCTGTAGTCTATTTGCCACCTCCGCTTGAAACAGGAGTTATTAAATCATGTTTGTAAGCGGAGGATGGAGGGAGAGCTAGTCGCCAAAGACCATAGGTGGTGCGGGCCTAGACAGCTCCGTGGGTTTTCTGTTCATCAGACGGGCAGGGTAGCCCGTCAGTGTAGATTGCTTAATAGCAGGTCAGTAATATGTTGTTTTGTTATAGTGTTTGGAATGTCATGCATGCAGATACTACATTCCAAACGAACTATGTAAATACTTGCACCCATATTTGTTTAGTATCTCCTTCTCCTTTTGTTTTTGAGAATAGTTCTTCGGAAGAAGAAATCAGAGTTCCAAATGTAACCCGTTTGAAAGAAAAACACTAGCCTGAACAACCACTTGGAGTTAAGCTTTGACTTAGTGTTGAAAATTGTATACTTGGAGACTGAACCACTAACCTTCTACCAAGCTGATAATTAGAAAAAAACAATTGATATGCTATCTGAATGCATTGATGATCTCAATGGCAAAATGCAGACTTCAAGTGTCCAGCAGTTGCCTGAGGATAGAATCTATAGTAGAAGCAAACTGAATGATTGGCCCGCCCATCAACTACAGCTACAATTAAGAAACGCCTAAAAACATTGTTCTCCGACAACAAACCGACGGCGCTGCAGTTCTAGATGAAGAAGAAATCGTATAAGGTATGGTTAGAACTGATGTTTCAGTAGTTCATCCACTAGCCTATGTTACTTCCAACATCTGTTCTCTGCTTACCGTTGCAGCAGTACAAGGACATTTTGAGCTCCTGATAGTCTACTTCTCTGGTTCGGTGATCAGGTGGACACCCACATTGTCTAAACAGGATAAAATATTTGTAAATGTAGTACAAAAAAGATACTTAATCTACAATACCCTTGTGGAAACAGCAACGGCCAACTGCATGACAAATATTTATAAGCAGGGAACATCTTTAGTTTAGTTCTTTAACAACATTCATGCTGCAGATTGTGTTTCTTTAGTAATGCCCATAAATGCAACGAACAAACTATGTACAAATGCAACTAGTTCAAGGGACTCAAGCATAGACGCATCAGAGCATTACAAAAATAGATGAAACATTCCTTTCATACCTTGTTGTATGCCCAGGACACATTGTACAGCAGTTCGACAAACCGTCAGTAAGCAAATATAACACCATGTCTTGTACAGGACATGACCTTGCAAAGATGGTTCCATTGCAGGAGCAAAATTCAGAAGTTTTTTTTGCGGGGGTAAAAGGGATTTGTATTACTCAAGAGCCAAGAAGGTCCTCCCTAGACAGGCTAGCAAAATCCAGAAGTTGACAAGGCCAACATTTACTACTGCTAGAAATTAAGCACCACATTGCATTTGCTAGGAAATAGTAATACAAGAGAAGAACGAGTGGACATATCTAAATAAGATAGTATCCATCAAGCACGATATATAACAGATGCCGCATTAGGTTGATACCAAATAGTACCAATTAAGACATCAAACTGCAGTTCCACTAAAGGTGATCTAACATAGAATCTACCTGTTTCTTACTCTTAACCAGGCAAGGCATAATAACCATAATAACCATAATAACTAAAAGAAAGACTAGACGGGAAACAAGAAGAATTACTTAGCAAATGCATAGCCTTCTTGTCGGACTGAAATCACTGTCCTTAGGAATTAAACGAAGATCTGTCGACGCCTTATGGAATCTGTTGCAAGGCCAGTTGAGAATCCGGGTTGTTGATGGTGTAGCTGGCGAGAAGGTGGATCATGGTGTAAGGACGTTCAGCGACCAGGACAAATTTCTTGTCCTGCTTCACGAAATCTGCAGCTTCAGAGATCCTCTGTACTTTGTTATCCTTGATGTTGCACTTGCAGATATGAGCAGATGAACCCAAATGTTGAGTGTAGTACACACAGTCTGGCTCAGTTCCTGGGAACTCATCAACATCGACGGAGAAGCACCTGTGGTCACCGATGAAGATTGCATATCTGTCTGTGGTCTTCAGACGCTCGAGGTTACCTATCTCGGTGTCAAATTGGAATGCAAAGAGAGCCAAGACTCCCTGTGGATTCAAGATCTTCATGATGATACATATATGCCCATGCAAATCCACTAGGAAACACCGCATGCCATACCCATGTCCAGAAAGATCAAGGGAGAAACCTCGGTCACAGATGCCCATGCAAATCCACTAGGAAACACCGCATGCCGTACCCATGTCCAATAAGATCAAGGGAGAAAACCTCGGTCACAGGAGAAAGATTAAACGGAAGAAATTTTCCTAAGCAAATAATCATCTCACGAACTGTGGATGCTTCAGAAAAGCTTGCGTAGACATCACCCACGACCGCCTTTCGGAAGAAATCGTAAGCTGTTGGCTGCTTATGGTTGTATCTGACGAAACTTTCACTGTGAGGAGCTTCCAAGTAAGCCTTGCGAGATGAGTCGGAGAACACGGTGAGTCAGAGCGAAGAGCCGTGGGGGAAAAGGACATCAGTGATTCCCACCATGGTTTTCACTTTCAGTGAGATTTCACTTAAATTCACAGAATTTCATTAATTTCAGTAGACACTGAAATATTAAATTTGGGTTAAAATATTTCAGCAAATTCAGTAGTACACAGGAAATTAAATATATTTTTTAATATTTTTTTGAAAATTTCAAATATTTAATTAAAATCAAATGAATATTTCGGCCTTTTGGCTGAAATGCAAATTGAAATAACTGAATTTCAGTTGGTGCTGAAATTTTGTTGAAACTGAAATTGAAAACCGTGATTCCCACATCAGGGGGCACGGGCGACGCGAAATGGATCACGACGCCAGTAAGAGGGTTGAGGACACGAGCGGCGTGAGGAGCGGTCTTTTCCGCCAGAACGAAGTAGCCGTTGAGAGTGGTAGCCGCGGCGTGGTAAGCGCCGAGCTGCGGAAGATTCTTGTGGAGGAAGCGACAGTGTTGGTGTTCAACAGGAGCAGATTCCCTTGGCTCTGGAAGACCTCGTCGAGGACGATCCACCGGCTCGGGTGAAAGCGAGGGTTGGAGGCGTCGCTCCTTGGATCGTCGGTGGCGGCGCGCCAGCCAGTGCACACAGTGCGGTACTCCATGTACCAGTCGAGGTCATTGTCGTCGAGGAAGGAGTCGACGATGTGGCGGACAAGGTCGCCCGGAAGCATGGATCAGGGTGGACGCGGTCCGGTCCGGTCCGGGCATTGACCGAGCCAGCCTTTGGACCGGCCGCGGCCGGTTCGGTCCGAACCGGACTGAGGTGGCCAGCAAGCCTATTTTCGAGGACCGGACCGAGAAGAGCAAAGCTCGGTCAGCCCGAATGGACCGAATGGGACCGATGGCTGGGACTCTGTTTAGGCTGTTTTGTTGTATTTAGACTGTAGCTATCCCTGGGAGTGCTATATTAAGCGTTTTGGCCATTATTTAGCCGGTAGCTTCTCCTGGGAGTGCCCTGTTGCGCTTTTTGGCCACAATTTAGGTTGTCCAAATTTAGTGAGTGCTCTGTTGCTGTATAATGACTAGTATGGCACAACTAAATTTGGACAACGTTTTATTTGTATTTTGGACATCAGAACAATTGATTCTGAGAAGAACAATAGCACAAAAAATCACATCCACAAACATAAGGTCTTATCATCATTGAACCACACGATTACAAACTTGCAATGACAATTTCGAGTTCATGTCAATTGACAAGTTCAACATAACACAAAGGTTCATCTCGAAACTTGCAATAATAATTCATAGTTCATGATTTGACAAATTCCAAAATAACACAAATTCAAAGGTAGCCTTCACATGAGAAATACCACTTTGACATCCATCTCCAGAATAGCAAGATCAACATCCACA
Organism: Triticum dicoccoides; assembly: GCF_002162155.2. NCBI lineage: Eukaryota > Viridiplantae > Streptophyta > Magnoliopsida > Poales > Poaceae > Triticum > Triticum dicoccoides. Next base: position 696,807,915 of record NC_041384.1, read on the forward strand.
TGATGAACATCTACAAGTAAGGTAAGCAACATTCACATAAATAATATTTGGTATCGTATGACAAGTGAAACATGTAGGAAGAATAGTTACCAATCGTTGATCTCCTCCACCACAATTGGTAACTTGATGTTCTCAACATCATCCTCTTCATTCTCATCCCTCGGCTACAAGTGTGGAAGTTAAACAAATGCTCACATCACATACAACAAGACCAAAAAAGAAAGAACGAAAAGGTAAGGAAAAGATGGCAAACATACCACCAGATTCAAGTCAACGTGATCACCCTTGATATAACTTGCACCACAAACTAATGCCTCCACCATAACCGGTTTTAACGAACTCCTATAGTCATCTAATACAACACAAGTTGACAAACTAGTTTGAGGATGAGAAGTTGACAAGTTTATATCCAAAGTTCAATAGTACGAGTTGACATACCTAAAATCCGGTCGTGCTGAAGGTAGATTCCGAAGACACGGAGGTAGCCGGGATAGTAAGGAACCTCCTGGCTATCTTGGCCATAATTGGGTACCTAGGGGCATTGTCTTTCCACCAACCAAGAAGATCAAGAGCCTTGTTACGAGGGGCAACCTCATCCTCTAAGTAGTTCCTCAACTCACTCTTTGATATTCTTGTTGAACGGGACGATAAGAAGGACTCGTACCCAGCTTGAACCGGGATACTAGGAATGTTTGCAAAGGAAGATGAACTTTCTCCATTTCCAGCTTGCTTATCTTGAGCAACACATTTTTCATACAAGGCCGCCAACTCTTTCTCCACGATTTTTATCTCAGTCCTAAACCTCGCACTTCCTTCTCCATATAGTTCTCCAAAGGCCCACTCTATATAACTCATCTTGTACCTAGGATCAAAGATGATAGCATTGGAGTGATTAGAAAGCATACAAGTAAAAACAACAAGCATATTAGTAAAAAACATCAACCGTTGGAGTAAAAACAACAACCATATAAGTAAAAACAGCAATCATTGGAGTAAAAACAGCAAGCATATGTACCGTGGATTAAAGATGGTTGCGATCACCATGGCATTGTTCTTTTTTTCCCAATATCTGTCAAACTTCTCCAACAATGCTTCACCCATTTCCTTGTAGTGGTCACTATCACTAGTCATTGCATGTTTGATTGCAAGCTTGACGCCAACAATGTATTGGTGGAAGATGTTCTAAGTGGGATATAAAGTTCTTGAAAATGCTTTTGTCACCTCAGCCAAACTCAACATTAATGGAGAGATAAGCTCATACATGTCCCACTCTGAATTTGTCGGCGCCCAAGCATAGTTGGCATTGGAACCAACATTAGAGGTCAAGGCTTCCTTATATCCACGGACAGTGCTAATCATCTTATAGGTTGAACTCCACCTTGTTTTACAATCCAGGTGTAAATGATTACCAACTTTGACACCCAAGCTTTTGCAAGTGGCAACAAAAGCATGGAGACGAGAAGGTGACCTATTGAAGTACTTCACCATCTCTCTTAAGTTGTTTATCAAATTATCTAAGATCTCTGTCCCATCTTGCACGACCAAGTTGAGGATGTGTGCACAACAACGAATATGAAAATATTGGCCTTCGAAGTCCTTACCTAGAAAAGACAAATTTTATATTAGCAAAAACAGCAAGCATGTGAGCAAAACTAGCAAGCATATGAGCACAAAGAGCTTATATATGAGCATAGCAACAATCATATGAGCAAAAACAATAGCATGTGAGCAAAAACAGCAAGCATATGAGCACAAACATCAAACATATGAGCACAGAGAGCTTCTATATGAGCATAGCAACAAGCATATGAGAAAAAACATCAAGCATATGTGTAAAAACAGAAGGCATACAAGCATACCTCTCCGAAACAAGAACTTGGCCTTCAAAGCATCGATCGTGCCATCATTGTTTGAAGGGTTGTCAAGTGTGATAGACATAATTTTGTTCTCAATATTCTTTCTGTCACACATGCATAGAGAGCATCTGCAATGACATTTCCAGAGTGAGGAGGATCCAACTCCATGAAAGAAAGCACACGGGTTTGTAAGTTCCAATTCCCATCTATATAGTGTGCAACCACACACATGTAAGATAAGGTTTGGTTGCTTGTGCACAAATCTGTAGTTAGACATATGGAGTTCACACCCTTTATGAGAGATTTAAGCACCTCTTTTTCGTTCTTGTAAACCCTCATGCACTCGGCTCGTATTGCCTTCCTTCCAATGGGTTTATAATTTGGATTCATGCACTTCATTAGAATGTTGAACCACTCATGTCCAACCATTCTAAATGAATACTCATGCACACATATCATCTTAGCAATAAGATCCTTGACGATTCCTTTTGGTTCTACTGAATAGAGGGGTGCATTGTTGGGCCACTTGTTGGACCATTGATTTTGTGCAGTTCAAGAGTTGTTTGGATGGCATTCCTAGCCATCTTGCCCCTTAAACCTTCACATTTGAAAATATGCCTTCCAATAGTTGAGGTGCTGCCACCTTGCGTATACGCATACCTCTTTTTGGGACAATAATTACAAGCGGCCTTCAACACCATCTCTCCGGGATGCTCCTGGCTCTTTGACCTTGTGAAAATGGGCCCAAATATCCGATGACATCCTAACAGGAGCATTGGCTCTTGGCCTCTTGTTCTTGTTCTTTTTCCTTTCTCTTGCCTCCTCCTCACTAGAGACAACATGCACGAGTGATTCCTCGGACATAGTGTCACCTTCTAGTTCATCAGCTGATTCCTTATACCCTTCTGATGTATCATCATCCGACATATCAGAACTCACTTGTGGCGGGACTATAAACAGATTTTGCTCCTCATATTCCTCATCGTCCTTGTCCTTGTCCTCATTCATGTCCACGTCCTCATCCTCATCCTCATCGTCCTCCTTCTCCTCGTCATCTACCACCTAACACACATGAGGGCACAAATAAGAAAACAACATCTATATGGTTATATGGAAATATGGCTACATCAAGCATCAAGTAAAGCAATCATACAATAGTAGATGCATGAGGCAGCTCGGAGCAGGTTGCGGAGCCGGCGGCAGCGGCTTCCGCGGCACGCACGCCGGCACCGGTGCGGTCGGGGAGGCGCGGAGGAGGTGGAGGGTGTTTTTTTAACCTACAAATCAACTCTCCCGTTGGGGCATTGGGAAAGTCTTTCGCCTTCCCATTCTGCACCTTAGGCTTCCTCTTCTTCCTCGGAACCGGCGGAGGCAGCGCCGAATCTTGCCTAATTAGGTAATTCACGATCTTCTCCTTTGCCTTCGCCTTCACATTCTGCTTACCGGCACCCTTTCCCTTCTCATTCCCCTTCTCCTTCACCATTATCTACAAAAAATAGCACATAATATCTGTAGTCAGTGCATCAATCAAGTGCAAATAATTCATCTTCTTCCTTTTGTAGCATAGAAAATCATCTAGTACTAGTGCAAATAAACATAATTATCTACTGAATCATCTCAGTTCGGCGAGGGTTACAGGTTAGAGACAGATTACCTCTTCCTCTTCATGGCGCTCGGTGAGGAACCAGGGAAGGACGGACCGACGCCGTGCTGGCCTTGCTGCCTCCCCGACGTACACGTGCTCCTCCAGCTCGGACTCGGATGAGATGGCGCCGTCGATGAAGGGAGAGGCCGCGGGCAACGGCGCCGTCGCCTTAGGGTTAGGGTTAGGGATAGAAGAGAGGAGGAGGTGCTGCCTCTGTTTGTGAGGAGAGCCAGAAGGAATCGAGCGGGGAGGGGGAATGGAACGAGGGGAGGGGGTTGCTCGGCTCAGGGGCTCGGTGCCTCGATCTATTGGACAGGTGAGGGGCCTTGCGCCATCGGTCCGCTCGGTCGGCCCAGTTAAAGACCGGACCGGACCAAACTTTTTTCTGTCTCTTTTTTTGGGCTTGGACCGGCATATTTTCCTATCGGGCCTGGACCGTACGGGCCTGTCCTAAACGGGCCACGAGCAGGCTGCAAAGCCCGCTCGTGCCGTCCAGGATGACCCTTGCAACACAACCACGTCGCCATGAATGCGCAGGGAGCTCGGGAGATGGGTTGACTTGCGGTGGTGGAAAACACGCAGGAGAAGTCTCCCACAGCCGTAGACGTGTGTCTCCGTGACCTCTGCTACGTGCGGCTACGGGGGCAAAACTATGGTCCTGGCGACCCCCCCCCCCTCTCTCTCTCTCTCTCTCTAAGGAAACGAAATGAGCTCTGCACCAGAGCGGATCGTCGGACGCAATTTCTTATAGGCGAAGGAAGGAAGGAAGGCACGCACATGACTGGCTGTAAACGAACAAACCTGCTGAGGGTTTCCTAATGGAAACGGAAAGTGGGCCCACTGCCTATTACCGTTGAAAGAGAAATGTATGACTAGCTTGAAGACTTTCCCTTTTGCTCCCTGTAATAAATGTCGGTGAAGACTGGATACAGTTTAGAGACAAACCAAAAATGATGTGAATTCATTTGCTGCCCTAGGGCATCATAAACTGATATGCTGGTTAAAATGGAAAATATAACGAAAATGGAACACAAATTCATATAGTAAACTATCCGCGAAAGTATTTCACAGAACTAAACCTTCAGGTAGGGCCCAACGCTAGGCGCTATGCGTTGTGTTGTAGCGCCATTCTGGCAGGTGCTACATACCTAACCATATGTAATAATGTAGTCAATACATTTTTTGTTAGATGGTCATGTGATTAAAAAGTGGTCAATGATTTTTTAAATGTTCATGTAAAAAAAAA
>NC_041384.1:696816953-696819439 GCF_002162155.2 Triticum dicoccoides
CCAGTTCTTCGGGACAGGCCCGTCGGCGAGCATCCCGTGGATGAGGTCGCGACAGTCCTTGTATTTTAGTAAGACCGCAGGGTCATCGTCGAACAGGCGTGGGCACATAGCCGATGTTGGCCTGCGTTTGGTTGTGGGGCCGAGGACGAGGAGCTCGGCATGGTAGTTGAAGGCGTTGCCGACGAAGACGCCCGGCAGAGCCGCCATTTATCATGGCGCCGAGGGCCCATAAGTTGGGCCAGTTGCTTTGCGCCTCCCGGGGTTGTGCTTGGCGTTGCGGTCAGTGTGGTGCAATGGTAGCGGCCCTAGAGCGCCTCGAAGGTGAGTGGCGCGGCAAGCACCAGCAGGCGATAGTGGAGCGTGTCCTCCTCCGCGGATATGACCCGCAGTCGCACCTTCTCCATGGCCAGATTGGCATGCGCTCTGGGCGGAGGAAGGGGCGGTGACACGTGAGAGGGCGCCCAGGACGGAGGCGGAGGCAGGGAAGACTCTCGGCATTGCGGTGGCGTGGCGGAGGGGTGGCTAGCGGATATGGAGTCGAGCTGCTGCTGGGAAAGGCGGAGATGGAGGGCGAAGTAGGAGTGGTCGTGAGGCGAGGGCTCAAGCTCGCCGCGCAGGATAGCGAGGAGCTCGGATGTGAGAGGGATCCTCGGTGCCCCGGCATTGGGGTTGGACCTGGCGGCCACCTGGCTAAGCGCGGCAAAGAGCTCGGGGGTGAGCAGGACCGCCGCCGGGGCCGGCGGCGCAGCGACGGGTCTGGCGTAGCCTCTGGATCTGAGTTGGGGACATGCAGGGGAGCGGGCGGCATCGCCGATCGATCGGAGAGAAACGGAAGGGGAGAGGGGTTTTGGACTGACGTTGCATGCTAGGGTTGGGGTTGGGTGAGGAAGGCGCTGCTAGCTGCTTTTGTACTCAACACTAGTGTGGTCAGGGTTGGATGACAGGTTTCCAGTCTCTGTTGCCAGTTGGGGGCCTTGGATGGATGGCAAAGGTGATTATTTGGTTGGACTCGATTTGTTGCTGCACGAATTGCTGTGCCCGGCTGGCCGCCCATGCTACCCGACCTGTGTAGCGTGGCGGCGGCGGAGGATGAGGAGAGTTTGGGCGTGACAACAGAGGAGACGGTGGACGTAACAGAGGTGGGTCAGGTGGCATGGCGGATGATACTATGGGAGGCGGGCGACCGAGGACGAGGCCCGCCATGGGTTGGCATACGCGCTGGGTGGAGCAGGGCTATCGTCATGACTGTCTGCAGCAGTCCGTTCCCAAGATCGATCAGCAGAGATCGTATCTCTAGTTGTCGTTGATTGTTGGTTACTTGCGCGCTGGTCCTTTCTCTAGTTGTGGTTGATTGTATGCTGGTTCGTTATTTATTTTACAGATAGAGCGAACGTGTTGGTTTGACATCTTACACACAGCGGGATACTTTGTTGTGCGCGTACGCCGGCTGTAAGCGGAAGGGACGCCGCTAAGAGCATCTCCAGCTGTTGGACCCCAGGGGGCGCGTAAAATCGCCGCCTGGGGGCGAACCGGTGCAAAAATCAGTATGGGGGCTCTCGGGTTCCCAACCGCCGGCCCCAGTGTCGCCCCCAAAAGACGGTTTAAAAAAAAGAATTCAGTTAAAGTTCGGCAAACGGGACAAATATTTTGCTAAAATTCGGGAACATTACTTAGGCGACCTACATAGTTTTTTACATAGCAAAGTGAAGAACTTTTAAAAAAGGGCCGCAACTACAACTACGGGCCGAAGAACACGCCGAGCGCGACGAAGTCGCCGACGTCGCCGCCATCCTCGCCGTCGTCCTCGTCGTCCTTCTCCTCCTTGACGCGGTCGTCCCTGCTGTACCCCTGCCCAGCGTCGCCCAGCTGGCGGACCAGTGGCGGCGGTGCGTCGTCGTCGAGGACGACGACACCTCCCTCGTCGCAGCCACGGCGCCGAGCGGTGAACTGCTCGTAGGCGCGGCATTGGCGCTCCAGCTCCGTCCGCGCCCAGTCTTCGCGCGCCCACTTCAAGACCGACGCGTTGTCGAGTTCCTCCTTCATGCCGCCGGCGAGCCCTAGCTCCGTCTTCATGGCGGCGACCCCCGACTCCGTCTTCGGCTTGACGTAGCGGGGAGGAGCTGAGGAGGAGGCGCACCCGCCGCCCTCGTTGATGACGATGCCGGCGCTGCAGGTGCGCCGGCCGAGCGGCTGGGCTTGGGGAGAGAGGGGCGGATCGGCGGCGGCGGCTGCGCACGGGGAGAGAGAGGCAAAACACGGCGTGGTGTGGCCAGAGGTGAGGGGGAGGCGTCGATTTTATAGCCGTCCGGCGCCATGTGTACGCGTGGTGGGAGGGAGGGTGTCGCCGCGCCACCCGTGAGGAAGCGCCGCTTGTGAGGAATCAATGGAAGGCTGACCGGCGGCAGCCTTGGCATTGATTCCCCACGGGAAACCGAGGCGCTGTGAGGACGACGAGGCAAGTGTCGCTGACTCGGCAGGCCCGCAAT
>NC_041384.1:696819769-696820269 GCF_002162155.2 Triticum dicoccoides
TTGGAAGAGATGTGCATGATGAGTTTGAAAATATTCCCATTTGCTCCCTAATTAATATCAGTGAACACCGCAAACAGTATAGAGACAACTGTAATCTAATTTATTGCCTGCGGGCGTCATATACTGACGTGCCCAAGTTATGGGAATGATATGATGGGGTAGTTCAGCTTATAAGATAAATATCAGCTAGATTACTATATATGGTGGGTAGTTCATCGAACTCCTAGCTGAAGATGAGGAATTAGTAGATTAGAAAAATATTCATGTAATTAAAGAAGTGGTTGACACATTTATACAAAGAAATTCATGTAATTCAAGAAGTGTTCGGTGTATTTTTTATAAATTTTTCTGTCATTCAAAAACATTTCTTTATTAAAAATCCATGTAATAAAAAATGTACAACACATTTATATAAATGTTTAAGCGATTAAAAAAGTGTTGAATACATTTTATTTTTTTCATCTTATTGAAAATGTGTTTATGTAATAATGTTGTTAATA
>NC_041384.1:696821308-696827749 GCF_002162155.2 Triticum dicoccoides
TATCCCATGGATGAACTCACGGCAATCCTCGTAGTGTCGGAAGACCGCAGTGTCCACGACCATGAAACTATGCTCGAAGGGCACCTGGTCATCATCGAACGAGGCGTGGATGATCCACAATGCTCATGAGTGGGCGTCTCTATGACCTCCACCACGGCCACGGTAGCAACACCATGGTCCTGGCGCGTGCTCTCTCTCTCTCTCTCTCCAACGAAATTAAATGAGCTATGCAGCTAAGGAAGGCACGCACGACGGCCGTACAATGAAGGGATGTTGTTGAGGGCCTCCTTCTAGAAACGGGAAGTGGGCCAACTGCCTCTCACCACCGAAAGAGTTGGGCATGATGAGTTTGAATACTTTTATATTTGCTCCCTAATTAATTAACGTCGGTAAAGACCGCAAACAGATCAAAGAGAACTGTACTTTGATTTGTTTTACTGCATGAGGGCTTCTTGTACTGACATGCCCATGTTATCATTGTGAGATGAGGAGGTACTTCAGCTTATAAGATCAGAGCAAGATTTAGTAAGATGAATATTAGCTAAATTACTAAGATGATAAGTTCATAGACCTCATTGCTGAAGAGGAGCAATTCATAGATTATAAAATATTCATGTAATTAAATAGGTGTTTCTCACATTTTCACAAAGAAATTCATGTAATTTAAAAAGTGTTCGGTCAATTTTCCTAATGTTTTTGTCATTAGAAAAAAACCTTACTAGAAATCGATGTAATAAAAGAACAGTATGATACATTTATGGAAATTTTGATGTAAATGAAAAAAGTCTTCAATGCATTTTAAAACATCTTTGAGTTTTTTGAAAATGCAATCATGTAATAAATAGTCAATATGTTTTAGTAAGATGGTCATGTGATTAAAACGTGTTCAATGGTTTTTTGAATATTCTTGTAATTAAAAAATTTCAGGCATTACCAAATCATGTAATTAAAAAAGTGTGTGGCACATTCTCAGAAAAATCATATAATATCAGATTTACTTGTTTTGAAAAAATTAAAAGTTGAAGGACCACTAGAAAGAAAAAAACAATGTTAAGACGAATAGAGCAGCAAGTTAGGGATCCAAGATGTTTACATTTGAAGTTTATTCTTTCAACTGTGGTTGTTTTGGAATCCCAAATATTAATTACCTCAATATATGTATTCTTGCAGCGCGTGATGGCGCCGCCCCGCCTGGGTTCTCCTCCACGCCTGAGTTCTCCTTCGCCGGCCAGCCTGGGTTCTCCTCCGCCGGCCAGCCTGGGTTCTCCTCTGTCCTCCTCCATGGCTGCCGCGGCCAGGACTTGGTCGGCGGCCTCGGATGCGACAAGGGCAATGGCGACCAAAGTGAGCACCAGTTCCTAAATCAGCATTCTCCTGCCAGTTAATGGCTATACCCACGACGCATTTGGTTGGGACACTGGTAACGTATTCATGGTGGAGGGAGTTCGCTGGTGTCGTTGCCCATGGGGGAGAAGGGAGAAAGCCGGCCGCCGTGGTTCTTGTTGACGGATTCGACGGAAGAGACCTTTGGCGATGCTGAATGCTGCTTGTGGTGAAGAAAATATCTGACGAGCGGAGAATAGAGAGAGGGGATCAATAGCGGGCGAGAAGTGTTATTCCATCTCAGGGCCAATCGCCAGTCGAATGCGCCCTATTTGTATTACATGATAGCTTGTTGGAAATGGACATGTTTTCGTAGGATTCACTAGCCACTCAGATTTCTTGGTGTGATTATAGGGGTATATTGCATGCACGTTGGTATTTTTTTGGAAATGGAGGTTTACCCCTGGCCTCTGCATCAGAACGATGCATGCAGCCATCTTATTAAAAGTTCGCAAAGTACCACAAAGTCATAAAAGTATTACAGCTCGCAAGCGGAGCAAGAGGAGCACGTTGGTATTTAGATGGCTTGGTCAGATCTTTAAGATTTGCTATAGTATCCCACTCTGATTCCCGGTCTCCACTCTCACCATCAGCTCCTGGTCTGTCCCCACATCTGCTGCAGTTCTGTCTGGACCTCCCATGCCCAGATCTAATATGAACCTGTGTGCTAACAATATTGCTGCAGTGTCGCAGGATGATGTTGCATTAGGACCTGATTTGGTTTCTGTCGACTTGTCCTGCTGGAGATCTCCCAACGCCCTCTGACCAGCTGTTGTTAGCTTAGCTGTAACATAAGGAATGTAGTGCCAGTTGTCTCCAAGTAAGTATTGTACGTAGCTGAATCTTGCTTTGATTATTCGGACGTTATAACCAGCTTATATCCTCTTCCGATGCAGGGTTGCTACTTCTACAAGTCACAACAGCCAAGCTACTAAGAAGGCCGCAAGTAAAGCCAAAGGACAACCTGACGCTGCTGTTATCACTTCGAAAGGTGTTCTCTTTCTTCTAAAATCATCACAGTAGAAAAGACAGAGCAAGACTGATGAACTGTTGCTTTGCGATGTTTGTAGTCACTGAAGAAGCGATTACAGTGGATGATGCTAAAGAGCGCGTTCAAATGGTCGTTGATGCTCTTAGTCCAAGGAGAAATCCAGTGGATATTGTACAAGCCAGTCCATGCGCTGACTGAGTGTCCGAGCGCTGACCAATATTGTACAAGCCAGTTCAAGTGCATTGGCGGTTACTACGCCCCGACCTGCAACGCCTCCTACTATTCTGTATGTATTGTATCCGTTGGCCGGCACTCTAGAGGATGGGGTTTGTACCAGCAAAGAGGACATGATTCAGGCCGAGCTAACGAACCCCAAGCTGAAAGCTCATCCCCAAGAATGTACCACAGTAAGTACCGATCATTTTCACTCGGACGTTCTTCTTTTTGACTTGTCATCCGAGTAGCGCCTGATAAGTTTTCTTCTAGTGGGGGCATGTTCAGTGCACATACTAGGTGTTGCCTCCAAGACTGATGATTGCTGGCAATCAATTAGAGTCTATAGGATTAGTTTATTTCCGTCTTCATAAATCTAGAACCAATATCATAAATTCATGTCTCCGGGTGATTGTTGACAGCCAGTTAGAGTCTATATTATGAGATTATTCTTTGTCTTTGAAATTTTGGTCGATCTCTTTGAATTCATAGTTTCTCTCGATCACTATATTACTAACTGCTATCTTATGTCTTTTGAGCATAAATACTGTGAACTGGAATCCAAGCATCTGGCAATGTAGGAAGTAGAAACTCTCCGTGCGGAACTGGAGAAAGAGAAAAAGAAGAAAGAGAAGCTGGAGAAGGAGAAAGATATCATGGGAGGTAAACTTTTCATACCAGGCACCACCATGTCGGGCCACAACAACCAAGGTGAGCACACAATCTTCTCATCACGATGGTGACTAGTGAGTGTCACTCCTCGTGATCTTCTCTATGGATCTCTCCGGGTCATCTATGGGTGTATTTTGGTTCGATCTTTGGTAGGATAGATCAACTTCTTGCAAATGGAGATGTTTTCAAAATACTTCCTCAAGTCCGAAATGACCCCTGATTGTATTACATGTTTGCTTCTTGGAAATGGACAAGGTATCCTAGGATATTTACTAGCCACTCAGATTTCATTGTATTATTAAAGGGGTATGCCATGCCCTTGGGTTTTTAGAGGGCTTGATCAGATCTTTAAGATCAGAAATGTTATCCGACTCAAAACCAAGTGTTGTCATATAGTTTCTTATGTATTATAGCTTATTGAATATATTAGTGCCGACATTGCACCTTCTTTGGTGGTTTATACGTTTTCAGAGTGTGGTTTTTCTTAGCCCGATCTACACAACACCTCCTATCCTAACCGTTCCCTCTGGACTCCCACGCATAGAGATATGAGCAGTGTTATGAGAATTTGCAGCTATGTCAGAGTAATCATTGCTTATATTACACCGGAGGGGGCCTGCAAAAATCTTAATCTTGATGGGACGCGTTAGCTATACTGTTCGCCACTTGAGCTGCCACATGACCCTGACTTCTCAGACGAGCTGGATGGATGCTTTTGTCCGATATATTTGTATGAGTAGGGTCCTGTACACTGACCAGCAATGCAGCGCTGTTCAACTTTTTTTTATACAAACACTATCATTCTTGTGTGCTGAAACATGAACGATTCTAAATTTTAAAATATTCTTCCATGGGATGAGTACTAAGACAAACCAGAAATATTATTAGGAACTGTGGAGGGGGGTGGTACAGTACCGAAACAACATTTGCATGTTGAAAATATAGAATCGTACAAAAACAAAAGAAGAGGGGTAAATTTGTGCAATATATATGTTCGCATGGTGTGGTGTGATAGTTTTACTATTCATATGTCCTTTCAGCAAGAATCAACCTTCCTTTGTGCATTACTTGTTCTTCCTGAATATCGTACAAAAACACAGTAGCTGTTTTTTCTCTCATGGAAAACCGTAGTCTCTCTCTTTCTCTCTCTCTCTTACTCCCTCCGTCCCATAATATGAGAACGTTTTTGACACTAGTGTAGTGTTAAAAATGTTCTTATATTTTGGAACAGAGGAAATATTTCTCAACCTTTTTCAGAAACGAAAATAATCTTTCTCTCGTGTCTTTTCTCCTCTCTCTCTCTCTTCTTACAAATGCTCACAAAAAGAAAAGGCTCTCTCTCTCCTCACCTTTCTCCTCTCTCTCCCACATGCGTGAAGAAATAGGAGGCAGACAGCGTGTGGTCCATGTCACATGGCTACAGTGACAGGACCTACAGGTGCAGAGAGATTACTGTGAGTCAAAGACCTCACTTGAACGGCATGCATGCTGCAAATCTTCTGGCACATGTCAGATGCAGTGCATGTGATGCTCCCAGCTGCACATATCACAACGCGAATGGACCATCCAGATAGCAGGTACCGTGTAACTCGTGCTAGGAAAGAACTTTGCGTTTCGGTTAGTGTTTCATATCTATAAACACAGGTGATTGTTTGTTCATTACTCGCCCCCATTGTAGACAAGTGCTTGCACAGATTAACCTTGTAGTGCATAGAGCCCATTTATTGTTATTTTAATGCATGTGTTGCCTATAATCAGTATGTATATTGTATATATACATAGATCTCTGATGACCCTATTCTACAATTGGCGCCACATGTAGGGAAGCGGAAATACCACCTAGCTATTAACACTAAGTTGTGTTCTGATTGAATAACTAAAATTATTTATAATAATGTAATCACTGCTCATAATTCTTCTCCTTTTTTGGCAGCTTCTAAGATTCACTAGTTGTGATCCTGTATACAAAAGTAATATTACTTCTGAAAAGATTGGTTTAGGGGTTGTTTTCATAATTCCATGTTGAACTAGGTCAAGGTCAACTTAAAGGGATGGTTACAAATAATTCCATGATCTTATTTAGTTTCAGTGATCTTATTCTTCAGGTCAATTACGAACTATTAGTTTACTATGCTGCTTATGTTTGTTAGTACATTCTAGAAAGGTTGCTACATTATTAACCTGTGGGATATGCTTATGAAGTTTTCGTGCTGTTTCATAGGATATATTTCCTAGTGCATAGGAGGACCTAATAAAACGTTGGAAGTTGTAATCCAAAAAGTTGCTAGTTTGCAATTTCATTAAGAAGGAATTTCTTATACCATGGAATCTATTGTTTATTTCGGACGCAAATAACTTCCTCGATGATTCTTTTTGTTTATATGTGGGGCATAATATACCTTGTTAATAATAATAATTTAGTTCACTGGTTAAGAATCATTGTTGTAGCATTCTGTCCCAGTGGAAAAATGTTTATCTTTAAAGTACGTGATTTCCCAATATACCTGTGGAGAACATGAGCACACGTTCTTAGTTGTGATATTGCTGGTTTGGTACATGTTGTATATTATTTTAGTATTACGTTCGCCCCTACATGTGACTTATCAAGATGAATTCCTATGCCGAGTACGAAAAACTTGAAGAGAAATGAATTTTGAAGTACATGTGTTTTAACATGTTATGTATGTGTGTGTCGTTATCTCTAAGTCATTTCTATTTTCAAAGTGTAGAGTTCCAAAACAAGTACTCCCAGAAGAGCAAAGGTGAGAAGCAAATACATCATTTCAAAGATCACCTCCCTCTCCCAAAAATTTCAAATCATAGTACATATAATATGAGGAACAAAACAAGTAAAGAGATGCTTGACGATGAAATTTTTGATATCTCTGAATTTATTCACCGGCTATGTAATCTATCAACATCTTTGCATCCCGAGATGTATGAGTCAAGCACCTTCAGCTATCTAATCTCAGAATCTAAAGCCGAAGTAATCCATCACATCACAATGGCAAATTGGGCACTTTCACTCTTGATAGAACCACCCTTTGATCCACAGGATGTTGCAGGCGTGAGTGTGGAAGCCTGACAATCTCCTCATCACCAGTCTACAACTTCAAAATGGCAAATCACGCATTCCTGACTGGGTGCCGCTAGATGTCCTGCAGCAGCGTCAGCAGGGACGG
>NC_041384.1:696828317-696848944 GCF_002162155.2 Triticum dicoccoides
TTTTCCAAGTAATTGCACGCAAAAGGCCCAAATTCAAGGGAATGAAAAAAGGAAAGCAGCCCATAGCGGAAACAATACGCCTAAGATCTCCTCTAATTCTTCTAAAAAAAGATCTCCTCTAATCTTAGCTAAAAAATACCTCCTCTAATCACCCCTTGAAAAACGATCTCATCTAATGGCTCTGTTTCCAATCTGCTCCTGTTTGAGGCTGCCGCCGGCCGCGACCGCCTGCTAGATCACTTGTTCACTTGATATGCAAGCCTCATGTTGATCGCTTGATCTATGCTGCATTCTGGCCCGCCGGCCGCACGGATGAGCTCGACCAAATGATAAAAACGGTTAGTTTACTTTTAGCATCAGATTCGTTTGTCTTTCAAATCAGATCGTAGAAGTGCAGTCATGGAACTACAGGCATTAACAGCTAGCCAGAAAATTTTGAACTTTGTTACTGTCTCATAAATCGAATTTTGAAATAATAGCTACGTAATCTTTGATTATCTAGGGCCTGTTTAAATCAGAGCTCCGGAGTGCCCGACCAAATATTTGGCGTTGATGAGTGCAACAGCCACTGTTTGGTAGCCATCGAATTATTTGAGTCTCCCCATCTTCATTACCTTATCCCGTTTACAAAACCAGTTTTTTTTTAACGAGGTGTTGGTGGTTCTTCACCAAAATTTTGGCGTGTTGTTGGTTAGCTGGGTGAACACTGAACACAGCACATATGAAATCGACCCTAGATCTTCCAATATGTACTATATTATGTATCTTTATCTATCCTATGATTTTTACATTTCTAGTTCTTGCCCGCCTATCTCTATTTTCTGGCTCCGTCCCTGAGCGTCAGCCTCTTTGCATGCGCGGATTAGGGCATGTGGATGGATGTAAACCAAACATACCAGTAGTCACGGCACATGGATGTCGACGTCGAACCGTGGGGCGACGCCCTCAAGGCTATCGATCTTGCGGCCGATCTCGTCTACGAAGTCCAGTTGCGGGCGATCATGTTCCCCCAGTTCCCGGGGGCAACGTCCTAGTCGCCGGTCATCGGCACATCAGCGAGCATGCCGTGGATGAGGTCGCAACAGTCCTCGTAGTTCCGGAAGACGGCAGGGTCCGTGACCTCGACGTGGTGGCCAAACGGCGCCTGGTCGTCAAACGAGGCGTCGATGCTCTACCCGGCGAGTTGGCGTGGGTCCCGTTCCTGGGCCTCGCGTGCGACACAACCACATCGCCGTGAATGCGCAAGGAGCTTGGAGATGGGTCGGCTTGCGGTGGTGGAAGACGCGCAGGAGAACTCTCCCATAGTCGTAGACGTGTGTCTCCGTGACATCCAATGGTGTAGTATATTGGCGGGTGAGCTAGATCCCCTGGTTGGCGAGTTGCTAGGGCGACGTCATACTCGGTGCTCACCGGACAATCGACGAGTATCACGTGGATGAACTCACGACAAATCTCGCAGTTTTGGAAGACCGCGGTGTGCATGATCCATATCGCTGGTGAGTGGGCCTGGATCCCTATCTTGCATCTCGTGTGCGACACAACCACATAGTCCTGGATGCACATGGAGGTCGGGAGATCGCTCCGCTCGAGGAGGGGGATGTTGCGGAGGAAAACTCTCCCATAGCCGACGACATGTGTCGCTGTGACGACTGCCACGGCTAAGGTGTCAACACCATGGTCCAGGCGCCCGCTCAGACTCCCCAGCTGGGAAACGAAATGAGCTCTACTGTTATCTCACACACACCATGGCAGACTATAGAGCCGAAAACAACGGCGTAGACTGAAGGGATGTTGTTGAGGGCCTCCTACTAGGAACAAGAAGTTTTGCATGATGTTGTTGAGAGCCGAAAACTTTTCCATTTGCTCCCTAATTAATGTCGGCAAAGACCACAAACAGCTCGAAGAGAACTGCATACTTTTATCTACTGCATGAGGGACTCATATACTGACGTGCCCATATTATCGTTGTGAGATGATGGAGTACATCAGCTTATAAGATTAGAGCAAGACTCAGTAAGATGAATATTACATAGATTACTAAGGTGATAAGTTCGTAGACCTCCTTGTGGAAGAGGAGTAATTCATAGATTAGAAAATGCTCATGTAATTACAAAAGTGCTTCTCACATTTTTACAAAGAAATTCATGTAATTTAAAAAGTGTCTGGTCAATTTTCATAAACTGTTGTGTCATTAGAAAAAAATCATTATTAGAAATCCATGTAATAAAAAAACTGTTTGATACCTTTATGGAAATTTGGATGTAATTAAAAGAAGTGTTGAATGCATTTATAAAATATTCTTCTAATTAAAAAATGTAACCATGTAATAAGTAGTTAATATATTTTAGTAAGATGATCAAGTGATTAAAAAGTGTTCAATGATTTTTAAAATATTCTTCTAATTAAAAAAATGCATGCATTACAAAATCATGTAATTAAAAAAGCATGCGGACACATTCTTAAAAAATCTAAAATCATATTTACTTGTTATGAAAAAAAATTAAAAGTTGAAGGAACACTTGAAATGCAAATAACAATGTTAAGACTAATAGAGCAGTAAGTTAGGAATCTAAAATGTTTACATTTGAAGTTTATTCTTCCAACTGTGCTGGTTTATTCTTTCTTTCTTTTTTGCGGGGAAGAAAGTTATTCATCTGCTATGTAATCTATCAACATCTTTGCATCCGAGATAGTTGAGTCAAGCACCTTCAGCTATCTAATCTCAGAATCTAAAGCCGAAGTAATCCATCACATCACAATGGCAAATTGGGCACTTTCACTCTTGATAGAACCACCCTTTGATCCACAGGATTTTGCAGGCGTGAGTGTGGAAGCCTGACAATCTCCTCATCACCAGTCTACAACTTCAAAATGGCAAATCACGCATTCCTGACTGGGTGCCGCCAGATGTCCTGCAACTATCTCATACGCAGCATTGTGGACAGTCGGACATGATTTCTTCTTATAGCCATAGGAAGGAAGGCGTGCACGTAGGCTGTAAAATGAAGTGATGTTGTTCAGGGCCTCGTACTAGAAACGGGAAGTGGGCCAAGTACCTCTGACCGTTAGAAGAGTGATGCATGATGAGTTTGAAAACTTCTCTATTTGCTCCCCGATAAACACCGGTAAAGACCGCAAACACTTCAGAGACAACTGTACTTTGCTTTACTTCATGAGGGATTCATATACTGACATGCCCATTTTATCGTCGTGAGATGATGGAGTACTTCAGCTTACAAGACCAGAGCAAGGTTCAGTAAGATGAATATTAGCTAGATTACAAAGGAGACAAGTTCAAAAAACCCCTTGCTGAATATGAGCAATTCATAGATAGAAAATGTTCATGTAATTAAAAAAGTTATTTTCACATTTTTACAAAGAAATTCAGGTAGTTGAAAAAGTGTTTGGTGAATTTTCATAAATTTTGTGTCACTGGAAAAAAAATCAATATTAGAAATCCATGTAATAAAAAATAATTCTTTGATACATTTATAGAAATTTGATGTCAGTAAAAAAGTATTGAATGGTTTTCAAAACATGTTCAAGGTATTATAAAAATGTAACCATATGTAATAAAGTAGTCCATATATTTTTAGTAAGATGGTCATGTGATTAAGAAGTGTTCAATGGTTTTTTTAGATATTCTTGAAATTAAAAAAAATTCATGCATTACAAAATGATGTTATGAAAAAAAGTGTGCGACACATTCTTAAAAAGATCATATAATTTCACATTTACCTGTTAAGAAAAGAATTAAAAGTTGAATTAATACTAGAAATGCAGAAAACAATGTTTTGACAAACAGTGCAGCATGTTATGGATAAAAAAATGTTTACATTAGAAGTTTATTCTTTCAACTGTAGTGGTTTAGGCATCCCATATATTTATTTTCTCAATATCCTTGGCTCATGGGTAAAGATATATATGCCTGGAGAAGGCAAGATTTCAACCACAAGAATTGATGCAAAATATCATGCTTCATCTTCAAGCATTTTCCATAGCAACGTAGTAGGCACATCAACTTTCTCCCTCGGGTTTTCTGAGGAGAAAAATATGTGAAATTTGTCTCAGTGCCACTAGGCTCCAAGTCCAGCAAACATATGGCGCACACCTTGCCCGGCGTTGCAAGAGCTCCGGGAGCGGCAACCTCTTTGCACGCGCGAATTAGGGATGTGGCTCGCAGTAGACCAAACATTCCCAGAGTGACGACAGGAGGATGTCAATGTCGAGGCACTGGATGACGCCCCCATGGTTGTCGAACTGGCTGTCAATCACGATGGTGAAGTCCATTGGCGGGTGAGCCAGGTCCCTAGTTGGCCAGTTGCTGGGGCAAGGTGGTACTCAATGCTCACCGGCCCGTCGGCGAATATCCCGCGTATGAACTCATGACAATCCTCGTTGTTTCAAAAGACCGCAGTGCCACGACTTCGAAGCTATGTTCGATGGGCACCTGGTCATCGTCGAATGAGGCATGGATGATCCACGTCGCTCGTCAGTGGGCTTGGATCCCTATCGTGCGCCTCCCGTGTGACACAACCATGTAGTCATGGACGCACAGGGAGGTCGAGAGATCGCTCGGCTTGAGGAGGGAGTAAGATGCGGAGGAAAACTCTCCCATAGCTAATGACATGCGTCTCTTTGACCTCCTCCACGGCCACGGTAGCAACACATGGTCCCGCGCCTGCTCTCTCTCTCTCTCTCCAATGAAACAAAATTAGCTTTGCAGCTATCTCACACACACCATGGTGTAAACCAAACATACCAGAAGTGACGGCACGTGGATGTCAATGTCGAAGCGCGGGGTGACGCCCTCAAGGCTATCAATCTTTTGGCCGATCTAATCGGCGAAGTCCATTTGCGGGTGATCATGGCCCCCCCAGTTCCCGGGGGTGAGGTCGTAGTCGCCGCTAACCGGCCCGTCGGCGAGCATGCCGTGGATGAGGTCGCGGTAAGCCTCGTAGTTCCGGCAGACGGCAGGGTCCGCAACCTCGGCACAGTGGTTGAACGGCGCCCAGCCGTAGAACGAGACGTCGATGCTCCACCCTGCTAGCAAGTTGGCGTGGGTCCGGACGGCGCGGTAGTCCATGTACCATCAAAACATGAGTCTACACCTTAAGGGGGCATTGTAGAATAATATTTTTTTAAATTTCATTCATAGACATGGTTGACACATCTATTTGAGCAGGTAGAACAAATTTGGGTACTTTGGAGGTGGTTTAAAAATCACCTTTCTACAAAAACTGGCTTAAGTGAGACTAAATGGTCCCTCGTGTTTAAACGTGATTTTTTCAACCTCCTCTAAATCATCTATAATTTTGCACACTTGATATGTTGCACAAATATAGCTATGTTTTCAAGGTTTTACAATTTTTAAATTTTTTAGTGAATTTATACTGCCCTGTAGACTGACTGATCAAAATATCGGTCTACACCTAAAGGGGGTATTGTAGGATATAATTTTTGCAAATTCCTTTCATAATCATGTTTGACACATCTATTTGAGCATGTGGAATAAATTTGGGGTCATTTGGATGTGGTAGAAAAATCATATTTTTCTACAAAAACTGGCTTACCAAATAGTCCCTCGTGTTTAACCGTGATTTTTTCGATCTCCTCTAAATCAGCTTTTATTTTGCACACTTGATATGTTGCACAAACGTAGATAGCTTTTCAAGGTTTTATAATTTATTTAACTTTTTAATTTATACTGCCATGTAGACTCACTGATCAAAATATCAGTCTACACCTTAAGGGGAATTGTAGGAAATATTTTTTTCTAATTTCTTTCATAAACATGTTTGGCACATCTATTTGAGCATGCAGAATAAATTTTGGGTGATCCGGAGGTGATGAAAAAATCACATCGTTTACACAAATTGGCTTAAGTGTATTTTTTTTCAATTGGAGAGCATAGATGATTGATGTATTTTTTTCGTATTTATTGATAATATTTTTTTGGGAGCGAAATATAATTCCTCCGGTACATCTATTTCCAAATTTTCTCATACAAAATAAAGAAGCTACACGCTGGCCACAAAGAAACCATGATTCTTAAGGTTGCACTTCAAAAACTCACGTATAAAATGCAAAAAAATATGTCAAAATCATACTGTTACAAGAGAGTGGACCACCAAATAGCTGAGTCATACATTATGAGGAAGTCACTGACTAACTGACAGAATGAAGTATATTTTAGAGACAAGGTCACATGGTACTAGACATAGACAACAATGCAAATGCCAACATCACGTTGATCGTCGATGTACTTACTGTCCGACCGTGTGCACAATGTTGTAGCTATCATAGTTCTGCTTTGAGATCCTACACAGAAGGATATAATTAATGACATGGAATATATTTGGACACATGCAAACATTAAATTACAACATATTAGGTACCTTTATCAATTTGGCGCACGTACGTCGATTGTGACTATTTGCCTCATGACAATAGCTACATCTACCAAGTGATCTTGTCTTCTTAATCTTTGCCTATAACCTTTTCTTCAGAGCACCTCGGCCTGGCACATGCACGGAATCCAGAACCTTATCGAAACCCTCACCATCAAGGTTAGCCGATTGTGGCATCAACGGGCCAAACCTAATGATGTTACCATGAGCATTAGTTGATCCCTTACTATCAGATTGCTCACTTGTTTATCCCTTGCAAATATCTTGTCCTTCCAAAACCATTTTTAGATGTTGAAACGCTTCTTCAAAGTGGCATGCCTTGAAACATGCTGCGTGACTAAAATTCCTGAACTTACGGTTCCTTTGTAGGGTTGCAGAGTATTCATACATCTCGCCCTTCATGGTCGGTGTGAATGCACATTTTGCACTCATTGTCCACCTAGTGGGAACACAACACCTGGACAATGTTTCTTCTTGTAAAATTCCTAATATGTAAATATGTGGCAACATGGTGTGCCTGCGCATTCCAATTTGCGGCAAGAACAACTAATACTGCGAAGCAGACCTTCCTTCTGCTCCGTGCGCACTTCGATCTTTTTATCCATTCTTTCCTTCTCTGACACAACGTATGTGGTAACTTCTGCTGCATAAAGTACCTCTCTAATCTCACATTTTCTTACAACATTTATGCTCCATAGGACCAACTTAAACACAATAGGAGTGAAAACTTTTGCGGCATGATTCTCAAGACTTGAAGCATTTTCCTCTGTGAACAAAACAGACTGCAAGGCCTCGATGTCTTGGAGAGCCTGTTCAAACATCACGACGCAAGGGAACGCTCATAGTGCTCTAGCATTTGAAACAACGTCATCTTAGCCTCAAGATGCGTATGTAGCACCGAGTTTAAACTATCACTATGCTGATTGCTGCTCCTGAGAAACAACGACCCTCAAGATATGGAGCACACCATAGTTTTCTCATCTTATACATCTGATGCAACCAGGAGTCCTCACTTGTTACTTTATTCTGTTGTAAGAATTGTAACCATTTTCTCTCATGCTCTTCAATGGAAGATGTATCATATATGAAAAATCTGAATTCCTCCTTTACCGCGTCATCATGCAGATGACGTACAATGTTCTGCTGAATGTGCCATATATAGAGCCTATGGATTGAGTCAGGCCACACTGTTGGAAATATGCCCTAGAGGCAATAATAAATTGGTTATTATTATATTTCTTTGTTCATGATAATAGTCTTTTATTCATGCTATAACTGTATTATCCGGAAATCGTAATACACGTATGAATACATAGACCACAGTATGTCCCTAGTGAGCCTCTAGTTGACTAGCTCGTTGTGATCAACAGATAGTCATGGTTTCCTGGCTATGGACATTGGATGTCGTTGATAACGGGATCACATCATTAGGAGAATGATGTGACGGACAAGACCCAATCCTAAGCCTAGCACAAAGATCGTGTAGTTCGTATGCTATAGCTTTTCTAATGTCAAGTATCTTTTCCTTAGACCATGAGATTGTGCAACTCCCGGATACCGTAGGAATGCTTTGGGTGTACCAAACATCACAATGTAACTGGGTGGCTATAAAGGTGCACTACAGGTATCTCCGAAAGTGTCTGTTGGGTTGGCACGAATCGAGACTGGGATTTGTCACTCCGTGTAAACGAAGAGGTATCTCTGGGCCCACTCGGTAGGACATCATCATAATGTGCACAATGTGACCAAGGGGTTGATCACGGGATGATGTGTTACGGAACGAGTAAAGAGACTTGCCGGTAACGAGATTGAACAAGGTATCGGTATACCGACGATCGAATCTCGGGCAAGTAAAATACTGCTAGACAAAGGGAATTGTATACGGGATTCATTGAGTCCATGAAATCGTGGTTCATCCGATGAGATCATCGTGGAACATGTGGGAGCCAACATGGGTATCCAGATCCCGCTGTTGGTTATTGACCGAAGAACGTCTCGGTCATGTCTGCATAGTTCCCAAACCCGTAGGGTCTACACACTTAAGGTTCGATGACGCTAGGGTTATAAAGGAAGTTTGTATGTGGTTACCGAATGTTGTTCGGAGTCCCAGATGAGATCCCGGACATCACGAGGAGTTCCGGAATGGTCCGGAGGTAAAGATTTATATATGGAAAGTTGTTGTTCGGGTTCCGGGAAAAGTTCGGGTTTTTTCGGTATTGTACCGGGAAGCTTCCATAAGGTTCCGGAGGATTCCGGAGGGGTCCGGAGGTCCGGAAATTGTTCCACCACGTCCAATACAGCAGGATGGGCTGTAAGGGGGCGCCCTAGCCTTAATGGGCCAGGGGAACCAGCCCCCCAAGGCCCATGCGCATGGGAGGGGGGAAACCCTAAGGGGGAGGGCCTCCACTTGACTTGGGAGGCACTCCTCCCCGCTTGGCCGCACCCCTTCCTTGGAGGAAGGGGCAAGGATGCGCCTCCCCCTCTCCCTTGCCCCTATATATAGTGGAGGGGAGGGAGGGGAGCCGCACCTGAAGCCCTGGCGCCTCCCTCCCTCCCGTGACACCTCCTCCTCTCTCGTAGGTGCTTGGCGAAGCCCTGCAGGATTGCCACACTCCTCCATCACCACCACGCCGTTGTGCTGCTGCTAGATGGAGTCTTCCTCAACCTCTCCCTCTCTCCTTGCTGGATCAAGGCGTGGGAGACGTCACCGGGCTATACGTGTGTTGAACGCGGAGGTGCCGTCCATTCGGCACTAGGATCTCCGGTGATTTGGATCACGACGAGTACGACTCCTTCAACCCCGTTCTCTTGAACGCTTCCGCTTAGCGATCTACAAGGGTATGTAGATGCACTCTCCTTCCCCTCGTTGCTGGTTTCTCGTAGATAGATCTTGGTGACACGTAGGAAAATTTTGAATTTCTGCTACGTTCCCCAACAGTGGCATCATGAGCTAGGTCTATTGCGTAGATTCTTTGCACGAGTAGAACACAAAGTAGTTGTGGGCGTTGATTTTGTACAATATGCTTACCGTTACTAGTCCAATCTTGTTTCGACGGTATTGTGGGATGAAGCGGCCCGGACCGACCTTACACGTACTCTTACGTGAGACTGGTTCCAACGACTGACATGCACTAGTTGCATAAGGTGGCTAGCGGGTGTCTGTCTCTCCCACTTTAGTCGGATCGGATTCGATGAAAAGGGTCCTTATGAAGGGTAAATAGCAATTGGCATATCACGTTGTGGTCTTTGCGTAGGTAAGAAACGTTCTTGCTAGAAGCAGCCACGTAAAACGTGCAAACAACAATTAGAGGACGTCTAACTTGTTTTTGCAGGGTATGCTATGTGATGTGATATGGCCAAAGGATGTGATGAATGAATATATGTGATGTATGAGATTGATCATGTTCTTGTAATAGGATTCACGACTTGCATGTCGATGAGTATGACAACCGGCAGGAGCCATAGGAGTTGTCTTAAATCTATTGTATGACCTGCGTGTCATTGAACAACGCCATGTATACTTTACTTTATTGCTAACCGGTAGCCATAGTAGTAGAAGTAATAGTTGGCGAGACAACTTCATGAAGACACGATGATGGAGATCATGATGATGGAGATCATGGTGTCATGCCGGTGACGATGATGATCATGGAGCCCCGAAGATGGAGATCAAAAGGAGCAAAATGATATTGGCCATATCATGTCACTATTTGATTGCATGTGATGTTTATCATGTTTATGCATCTTGTTTACTTAGAACGACGGTAGTAAATAAGATGATCCCTTACAACAATTTCAAGAAGTGTTCTCCCCTAACTGTGCACCGTTGCTACAGTTCGTCGTTTCGAAGCACCACGTGATGATCGGGTGTGATAGATCCTTACGTTCACATACAACGGGTGTAAGACAGATTTACACATGCAATACACTTAGGGTTAACTTGACGAGCCTAGCATGTACAGACATGGCCTCGGAACACGGAGACCGAAAGGTCGAGCATGAGTCGTATAGTAGATACGATCAACATGAATATGTTCACCGATGATGACTAGTCCGTCTCACGTGATGATCGGACACGGCCTAGTTGACTCGGATCATGTAATCACTTAGATGACCAGAGGGATGTCTATCTGAGTGGGAGTTCATAAGATGAACTTAATTATCCTGAACATAGTCAAAAAATCTTTGCAAATTATGTCGTAAGCTCGCGCTTTAGTTCCACTTTTTAGATATGTTCCTAGAGAAAATATAGTTGAAAGTTGATAGTAGCAATTATGCGGACAGTAGAAAGTTTATGTCCTTAATGCACTGCTCAGTGTGCTGAACCCCAAACGTCGTTTGTGGATGTTGCGAACATCGGACATACACGTTTTGATAACTACGTGATAGTTCAGTTAAACGGTTTAGAGTTGAGGCACTAAAGACGTTTTCGAAACATCGCGGAACATATGAGATGTTTCAAGGGATGAAATTGGGATTTCAGGCTCGTGCCCACGTCAAGAGGTATGAGACCTCCGACGATTTTCTTAGCCTGCAAACTAAGGAAGAAAAGCTCAATCGTTGAGCTTGTGCTCAGATTGTCTGAGTGCAACAATCACTTGAATCGAGTGGGAGTTGATCTTCCAGATGAGATAGTGATGTTTCCCCAAAGTCATTGCCACCAAGCTGCTAGAGCTTTGTGATGAACTATAACATATCAGGGATAGATATGATGATCCTTGAAATATTCGTGATGTTTGACACCGCGAAAGTAGAAATCAAGAAGGAGCATCAATTGTTGATGGTTGGTGAAACCACTAGTTTCAAGAAGGGCAAGGGAACAAAGGGATATTTCATGAAACGGCAATTCAGCTGCTGCTCTAGTGAAGAAACCCAAGGTTGAACCCAAACCCGAGACTAAGTGCTTCTGTAATAAAGGGAACAGCCACTGGAGCAGAATTACCCTAGATACTTGGTAGATGAGAAGGCTGGCAAGGTCGATAGAAGTATATTGGATATACATTGTGTTGATGTGTACTTTACTAGTACTCCTAGTAGCACCAGGGTATTAGATACCGGTTCGGTTGCTAAGTGTTAGTAACTCGAAATAAAAGCTACGGAATAAACGGAGACTAGCTAAAGGTGAGCTGACGATATGTGTTGGAAGTGTTTCCAATGTTGATATGATCTAGCATCGCACGCTCCCTATACCATCGAGATTGGTGTTAAAACCTGAATAATTGTTATTTGGTGTTTGCGTTGAGCATAGACATGATTGGATTATGACTATCGCAATACGGTTATTCATTTAAAGAGAATAATGGTTACTCTATTTATTTGAATAATACCTTCAATGGTCTTGCACCTAAAATGAATGGTTCATTGAAATCTCGATCGTAGTGATACACATGTTCATGCCAAAAGATAGTAATGATAGTACCACCTACTTGTGGCACTGCCACGTAAGTCATATCGGTATAAAATGCATAAAGAAGCTCCATGTTGATGGATCTTTGGACTCACTCATTTTTGAAAAGTTTGAGACATGTGAACCATGTCTATTGGTGTATATGCATGAAGAAACTCCATGCAAATGGACCGTTTGAACTCACTTGATTTTGAATCACTTGAGACATGCAAATCATACCACATGGGCAAGATGACTGAAAGCCTCGTTTTAGTAAGACGGAACAAGATAGCAACTCATTGGAAGTAACACATTTTGATGTGTGCAGTCCAATGAGTGCTGAGGCATGAAGTGAATATCGTTATGTTCTTACTTCACAGATGATTCGAGTAGATGTTGAGAATATTTTCTTGATGAAACACAAGTCTGAATTATTGAATGGTTCAAGTAATTTCAGAGTGAAGTAGAAGATCATTGTGACAAGAGGATAAAATGTCTATGATATGATCATAGAGATGAATATCTGAGTTACGAGTTTTGGCACGTAATTAAGACATTGTGGAAATTGTTTTACAATTAATACCGCCTGGAACACCATAGTGTGATGGTGTGTCCGAACATCATAGTTGCACCCTATTGGATATGGTGGGTACCATGATGTCTCTTATCGAATTACCACTATCGTTCATGGGTTAGGCATTAGAGACACCCGCACCCACTTTAATAGGGTACCACGTAATTCCGTTGAGATGACACCGGTTTAGAGAAACCTATGCTGTCATTTCTTAAAGGTTTGGGGCTGCGACGCTTATGTGAAAAAGTTTCAGGTTGATAAGCTCGAACCCAAAGCGGATAAAATGCATCTTCATAGGACACCCAAAACAGTTGGGTATACCTCCTAATTCAGATCCGAAAGCAATATGGATTGTTTCTTGAATCGGGTCCTTTCTCGAGGAAAGGTTTCTCTCCAAAGAGTTGAGTGGGAGGATGGTGGAGACTTGATATGGTTATTGAACCATCACTTCAACCAGTGTGTATCAGGGCACAGGAAGTTATTCATGTGGCACCTACACCAATTGAAGTAGAAGCTTATGATGGTGATCATGAAGTTTCGGATCAAGTCACTGTCGTACCTCGTAGGGTGACAAGGATACGTACTACTTCAGAGTGGTACAGTAATCCTGTCTTGAAGGTCATGTTGCTAGACAACAATGAACCTACGAGCTATGGGGAAGTGATGGTGGGCCCAAATTCCGACAAATGGTTAAGAAACCATGAAATCCGATATAGGATCCATGTATCAGAACAAAGCATGGACTTTGGCGGACTTGCCCAATGATCGGCAAGCCATTGAGATAAATGGATCTTTTAAGAAGAAGACGAACGTGGATGGTAATGTCACCATCTATGAAGCTCGACTTGTGGCGAAGAGTTTTTCACAAGTTCAAGGAGTTGACTACGATGAGATTTTCTCATCCGTAGCGATGCTTAAGTCCGTCGGAATCATGTTAGCATAAGCTGCATTTATGAAATCTGGTAGATGGATGTCAAAAAGAGTTTCCTTACCAACTTTCGTAAGGAAAGGTTGTATGTGATACAATCAGAAAGGTTTTGTCGATCCTAAGGATGCTAAAAGGTATGCTAGCTCCAGCAATCCTTCTAAGGACTGGAGTAAGCATCTCGGAGTTGGAATGTGCGCTTTGATGAGATGATCAAAGATTTTGGTGTATAAAAAGTTTATGAGAAACTTGTATTTCCAAAGAAGTGAGTGGGAGCACTATAGAATTTCTGATGAGTATATGTTGTTGACATGTTGATGATCAGAAATGATTTTCTAGAAAGCATATAGGGTTATTTGAAAGGTGTTTTTCAATAGAAAACCTGGATTAAGCTACTTGAACATTGAGCATCAAGATCTATAAGGATAGATCAAAATGCTTAATAATACTTTCAAATGAGCACATACCTTGACATGATCTTGAAGGTGTTCAAGATGGATCAGTCAAAGAAGAAGTTTTTGCCTGAGTTGTAAGGTACGAAGTTAAGACTTAAAGCTCGACCTCGGCAGAAAAGAGAGAAAGGACGAAGGTCGTCCCCTATGCTTTAGACGTAGGCTCTACAGTATGCTATGCTGTGTACCGCACCTGAAGTGTGCCTTGCCATGAGTCAGTCAAGGGGTACAAGAGTCATCCAAGAATGGATCACAGTACAACGGTCAAAGTTATCCTTAGTAACTAGTGGACTAAGGAATTTTCTCGGTTATGGAGGTGATAAAGAGTTCGACGTAAAGAGTTACGACGATGCAAGCTTAACACCTATCCGGATAGCTCTGAGTAGAGATACCGGATACGTATAATGGAGCAACAATTTAGAATAGCTCAAAGTAGAACAGTTATTTGGAATAGCTCCAAATAGAGCGTGGTAACTGCATCTAGGAGATGACATAAAGATTTGTAAAGCACACACGGATCTGAAAGGTTCAGACCCCTTGACTAAAACCTCTCTCACAAGCAACATGATCAAACCCAGAACTCATTGAGTGTCAATCACATAGTGATGTGAACTAGATTATTGACTCTAGTAAACTCTTTGGATGTTGGTTACATGGCGATGTAACCTGTGAGTGTTAATCACATGGCGATGTGAACTAGATTATTGACTCTAGTGCAAGTGGGAGACTGTTGGAAATATGCCCTAGAGGCAATAATAAATTGGTTATTATTATATTTCTTTTTTCATGATAATAGTCTTTTATTCATGCTATAACTGTATTATCCGGAAATCGTAATACACGTGTGAATACATAGACCATAATATGTCCCTAGTGAGCCTCTAGTTGACTAGCTCGTTGTGATCAACAGATAGTCATGGTTTCCTGGCTATGGACATTGGATGTCTCTGATAACGGGATCACATCATTAGGAGAATGATGTGATGGACAAGACCCAATCCTAAGCCTAGCACAAAGATCGTGTAGTTCGTATGCTAAAGCTTTTCTAATGTCAAGTATCTTTTCCTTAGACCATGAGATTGTGCAACTCCCGGATACCGTAGGAATGCTTTGGGTGTACCAAATGTCACAACGTAACTGGGTGGCTATAAAGGTGCACTACAGGTATCTCCGAAAGTGTCTGTTGGGTTGGCACGAATCGAGACTGGGATTTGTCACTCCGTGTAAACGGAGAGGTATCTCTGGGCCCACTCGGTAGGACATCATCATAATGTGCACAATGTGACCAAGGGGTTGATCACGGGATGATGTGTTACGGAACGAGTAAAGAGACTTGCCGGTAACGAGATTGAACAAGGTATCGGTATACCGACGATCGAATCTCGGGCAAGTAAAATATCGCTAGACAAAGGGAATTGTATACGGGATTCATTGAGTCCATGACATCGTGGTTCATCCGATGAGATCATCGTGGAACATGTGGGAGCCAACATGGGTATCCAGATCCCGCTGTTGGTTATTGACCGGAGAATGTCTCGGTCATGTCTGCATGGTTCCCGAACCCGTAGGGTCTACACACTTAAGGTTCGATGACGCTAGGGTTATAAAGGAAGTTTGTATGTGGTTACCGAATGTTGTTCGGAGTCCCGGATGAGATCCCGGATGTCACGAGGAGTTCCAGAATGGTCCGGAGGTAAAGATTTATATATGGAAAGTTGTTGTTCGGGTTCCGGGAAAAGTTCGGGTTTTTTCGGTATTGTACCGGGAAGCTTCCAGAAGGTTCCGGAGGATTCCGGAGGGGTCCGGAGGTCCGGAAATTGTTCCACCACGTCCGATACAGCAGCATGGGCTGTAAGGGGGCGCCCTAGCCTTAATGGGCCAGGGGAACCAGCCCTAAGGGGGAGGGCCTCCACTTGACTTGGGAGGCACTCCTCCCCCCCTTGGCCGCACCCCTTCCTTGGAGGAAGGGGCAAGGCTGCGCCTCCCCCCTCTCCCTTGCCCCTATATATAGTGGAGGGGAGGGAGGGCAGCCGCACCTGAAGCCCTGGCGCCTCCCTCCCTCCCGTGACACCTCCTCCTCTCCCGTAGGTGCTTGGCGAAGCCCTGCAGGATTGCCACACTCCTCCATCACCACCACGCCGTTGTGCTGCTGCTAGATGGAGTCTTCCTCAACCTCTCCCTCTCTCCTTGCTGGATCAAGGCGTGGGAGACGTCACCGGGCTGTACGTGTGTTGAACGCGGAGGTGCCGTCCGTTCGGCACTAGGATCTCCGGTGATTTGGATCACGACGAGTACGACTCCTTCAACCCCGTTCTCTTGAACGCTTCCGCTTAGCGATCTACAAGGGTATGTAGATGCACTCTCCTTCCCCTCGTTCCTGGTTTCTCCATAGATAGATCTTGGTGACACGTAGGAAAATTTTGAATTTCTGCTACGTTCCCCAACACACACCACCCTGGTTGCTCTCTGCATTGCAAGGTCCCCATCCGTGATCACAGATATAGGATGCTTCTGTCCCATAGCATCAGAAAAGGTCCGTAACATCCACTCCTATGCATGGCTTGTTTCATGTAAAATGATACCACATGCAAAAATATCAGTGCTGTGGTGGTGATTCAACCCGACAAACGACACAAATGGCGGATTGTACTTATTGGTTCTGTATGTGCTATCAAAAACAATAACGTCTCTGAAAGCCTCGTAGTCAAGTCGAGATTGACTATCACACCAGAACAGTCCCTTCAGATGACCAGCTTCATCAACCAAGTACCTGAAGAAAAAAAATCTGAATCTGAATCTTGCCTCGTCGCCATGTGATTGATCACTGTTTGAGCATCCTTGGAAGCAATTGATTCCTGCTTGTTAGCATGGGAAAAATTGTAAACGTCTCTCATAATGCATCCAACCTCATCATATCCACTGTATTGCATGCACATAATATCCATAATATGGTGTTTTCTGATCCCAGATTTTTCCATGTCTGCAATGTCCGCTTTTTGCTCATCGCTAATTCTTCTGTGTGAACGCCAAAGACACGACAGATCGCGTGGGGCTAGAGGATGGTTGTGTTCATCGATGAAATCCTTCACAAACCACTGACATGTTTCCTCCTGTCTTGCAATCACCAATTTAGCTTTACACCCTACACGAGTTATACTCCGTGGCCTCCTCTTTCTATTTTCCATCTTCCTCTTCATGTGTTTCTCTTCACGAACCCCTTCAGGACTACACACAATTTTCCTTAAAATTATATGGCAGTTGGATCCATCCCACTCGACATAGCTTCTCCGGACACTAATTAAAACCTTTCTCAAGACCATATTTGTTATAAAATCTAAAACCTTCATCCTCACTATTAAACATCTTGTTGGCAATATGATAGTACTCCATCATTGACTCATGACTTATGTCCGCCATGTCTTCCTGCATCAGCATTCAGATGAATAAAAATCTGAAAGGAAAAAAATGCATGCAAAATCCAGTATAAAATCTTGCGTGGAATTTTAAACTTTGGTCCTTGTATATGTTATGGCAAGCGATCACAAACGTCCATAAAACTGGGTCCCCCATAAACTAGTGAAGTGACCATGGATGATGAAAAATTCTAAATTGAATTGCATGCACTAGGGAAACCTAAATCGATGATGAATTAACAAATCTAAGTAGCAAGTGCAGGCTACGAATCAAAGTAAGTTGAGATTCGGGCGATTCATACCTTAGGATGCAAGTCCGGAAGCGATGGGATCGGCCGGGGGCCAGTTCTATAGCGTCGTCGCCGTCGCCGCCGACACTGCCGCCGCAAATGTCATGGCTTATTCTTCTTCCTGCCACTGGGAACCTCTTCTATAGTGAAAGGGACCAGGAGGAGGACGAGGACGATGCCGACGACGGTGAATTGGTTCCTCTCGCCAGGCTCGTCGGACAGAAGGAAGGGGACAAGAATGAGGAATTGACCTACTGGATCTTGATATGGTTCTGGTCATGGACGTGATTGGTTGAAAGCTCAATATTTTACCCTGGACCATTATGCCCTTCTCTGACTAAATTAATTAGGTTTATTCATTTTTAATACCCCACCAGATAGGACGGCTAATAAAAATCGGAGGGGTAAGTACTCGAAAGTACTCCCAGTACTGCCCCAATCACCGTAAAGGAGCTCTTCTCTAGCATGAGCAGTAGGCTGAATACCACCGGTTTAAGTTCCCACCGCTTATGTGAGTGAACATAACTTACAAGTCAGTATACATCATTTCTCGTTCGTGTCTTTATGATATATCACTTGTAGTAGAACATCTTCAGTGCAGCTAAATCCTCACCCAACTTAATACTGTTGGCATGCTCTTTTATGTTTTAGCGGCATTATGCTATAAATACTTGGGTTGATGGTCAATCGGTCATTCCAGTATTGTGCTATGCACACATATAATTGTACTTGCTATTCTATGTATTTATTTTATGACTTCTTGGTAAGATTCTATATACATGCCTTCGGGGTACTATATCTCTCCTACAAGCAAAAAAATAATATCAGTGGTCGAGTTCCCAAAGTATATGAACTTTATTTTGGTGAATTTCCTGGCAATATCACCAGTTTCTTAGGCATATAAATGCCCATACATAATTTGTATTACATGATTGCTTGTTGGAAACATACATGTTTTTGGAGGATTCACTAGCCACTCAGATTTCTTGGTGTGATTATAGGGGTATATTGCATGCACGTTGGTATTTTTTTGGAAATGGAGGTTTACCCCTGGCCTCTGCATCAGAACGATGCATGCAGCCATCTTATTAAAAGTTCGCAAAGTACCACAAAGTCATAAAAGTATTACAGCTCGCAAGCGGAGCATGAGGAGCACGTTGGTATTTAGATGGCTTGGTCAGATCTTTAAGATTTGCTATAGTATCACACTCTGATTCCCGGTCTCCACTCTCACCATCAGCTCCTGGTCTGTCCCCACATCTGCTGCAGTTCTTTCTGGACCTCCCATGCCCAGATCTAATATGAACCTGTCTGCTAACAATATTGCTGCAGTGTCGCAGGATGATGTTGCATTAGGACCTGATTTGGTTTCTGTCGACTTGTCCTGCTGGAGATCTCCCAACGCCCTCTGACCAGCTGTTGTTAGCTTAGCTGTAACATAAGGAATGTAGTGCCAGTTGTCTCCAAGTAAGTATTGTACGTAGCTGAATCTTGCTTTGATCATTCGGACGTTATAACCAGCTTATATCCTCTTCCGATGCAGGGTTGCTACTTCTACAAGTCACAACAGCCAAGCTACTAAGAAGGCCGCAAGTAAAGCCAAAGGACAACCTGACGCTGCTGTTGTCACTTCGAAAGGTGTTCTATTTCTTCTAAAATCATCACAGTAGAAAAGACAGAGCAAGATTGATGAACTGTTGCTTTGCGATGTTTGTAGTCACTGAAGAAGCGATTACTGTGGATGATGCTAAAGAGCGCGTTCAAATGGTCGTTGATGCTCTTAGTCCAAGGAGAAATCCAGTGGATATTGTACAAGCCAGTCCATGCGCTGACTGAGTGTCCAAGCGCTGACAAATATTGTACAAGCCAGTTCAAGTGCATTGGCGGTTACTACGCCCCGACCTGCAACGCCTCCTACTATTCTGTATGTATTGTATCCGTTGGCCGGCACTCTAGAGGATGGGGTTTGTACCAGCAAAGAGGACATGATTCAGGCCGAGCTAACGAACCCCAAGCTGAAAGTTCATCCCCGAGAAAGTACCACAGTAAGTACCGATCATTTTCACTCGGACGTTCTTCTTTTTGACTTGTCATCCGAGTAGCGCCTGATAAGTTTTCTTCTAGTGGGGGCACGTTCAGTGCACATACTAGGTGTTGCCTCCAAGACTGATGATTGCTGGCAATCAATTAGAGTCTATAGGATTAGTTTATTTCCGTCTTCATAAATCTAGAACCAATATCATAAATTCATGTCTCCGGGTGATTGTTGACAGCCAGTTAGAGTCTATATTATTAGATTATTCTTTGTCTTTGAAATTTTGGTCGATCTCTTTGAATTCATAGTTTCTCTCGATCACTATATTACTAACTGCTATCTTATGTCTTTTGAGCATAAATACTGTGAACTGGAATCCAAGCATCTGGCAATGTAGGAAGTACAAACTCTCCGTGCGGAACTGGAGAAAGAGAAAAAGAAGAAAGAGAAGCTGGAGAAGGAGAAAGATATCATGGGAGGTAAACTTTTCATACCAGGCACCACCATGTCGGGCCACAACAACCAAGGTGAGCACACAATCTTCTCATCACGATGGTGACTAGTGAGTGTCACTCCTCGTGATCTTCTCTATGGATCTCTCCGGGTCATCTATGGGTGTATTTTGGTTCAATCTTTGGTAGGATAGATCAACTTCTTGCAAATGGAGATGTTTTCAAAATACTTCCTCAAGTCCGAAATGACCCCTGATTGTATTACATGTTTGCTTCTTGGAAATGGACAAGGTATCCTAGGATATTTACTAGCCACTCAGATTTCATTGTATTATTAAAGGGGTATGCCATGCCCTTGGGTTTTTAGAGGGCTTGATCAGATCTTTAAGATCAGAAATGTTATCCGACTCAAAACCAAGTGTTGTCATATAGTTTCTTATGTATTATAGCTTATTGAATATATTAGTGCCGACATTGCACCTTCTTTGGTGGTTTATACGTTTTCAGAGTGTGGTTTTTCTTAGCCCGATCCACTTGAGCTGCCACATGACCCTGACTTCTCAGACGAGCTGGATGGATGCTTTTGTCCGATATATTTGTATGAGTAGGGTCCTGTACACTGACCAGCAATGCAGCGCTGTTCAACTTTTTTTATACAAACACTATCATTCTTGTGTGCTGAAACATGAA
>NC_041384.1:696848954-696851264 GCF_002162155.2 Triticum dicoccoides
ATGAGTTTGAAAACTTCTCTATTTGCTCCCCGATAAACACCGGTAAAGACCGCAAACACTTCAGAGACAACTGTACTTTGCTTTACTTCATGAGGGATTCATATACTGACATGCCCATTTTATCGTCGTTAGATGATGGAGTACTTCAGCTTACAAGACCAGAGCAAGGTTCAGTAAGATGAATATTAGCTAGATTACAAAGGAGACAAGTTCAAGAAAACCCTTGCTGAATATGAGCAATTCATAGATAGAAAATGTCATGTAATTAAAAAAGTTATTTTCACATTTTTACAAAGAAATTCAGGTAGTTGAAAAAGTGTTTGGTGCATTTTCATAAATTTTTGTGTCACTGGAAAAAAAATCAATATTAGAAATCCATGTAATAAAAAAGAATTCTTTGATACATTTATAGAAATTTGATGTCAGTAAAAAAGTATTGAATGGTTTTCAAAACATGTTCAAGGTATTATAAAAATGTAACCATATGTAATAAAGTAGTCCATATATTTTTAGTAAGATGGTCATGTGATTAAAAAGTGTTCAATGGTTTTTTTAGATATTCTTGAAATTAAAAAAAATTCATGCATTACAAAATCATGTTATGAAAAAAAGTGTGCGACACATTCTTAAAAAGATCATATAATTTCACATTTACTTGTTAAGAAAAGAATTAAAAGTTGAATTAATACTAGAAATGCAGAAAACAATGTTTTGACAAACAGTGCAGCATGTTATGGATAAAAAAATGTTTACATTAGAAGTTTATTCTTTCAACTGTAGTGGTTTAGGCATCCCATATATTTATTTTCTCAATATCCTTGGCTCATGGGTAAAGATATATATGCCTGGAGAAGGCAAGATTTCAACCACAAGAATTGATGCAAAATATCATGCTTCATCTTCAAGCATTTTCCATAGCAACGTAGTAGGCACATCAACTTTCTCCCTCGGGTTTTCTGAGGAGAAAAATATGCGAAATTTGTCTCAGTGCCACTAGGCTCCAAGTCCAGCAAACATATGGCGCACACCTTGCCCGGCGTTGCAAGAGCTCCGGGAGCGGCAACCTCTTTGCACGCACGAATTAGGGATGTGGCTCGCAGTAGACCAAACATTCCCAGAGTGACGACAGGAGGATGTCAATGTCGAGGCACTGGATGACGCCCCCATGGTTGTCGAACTGGCTGTCAATCACGATGGTGAAGTCCATTGGCGGGTGAGCCAGGTCCCTAGTTGGCCAGTTGCTGGGGCAAGGTGGTACTCAATGCTCACCGGCCCGTCGGCGAATATCCCGCGTATGAACTCATGACAATCCTCGTTGTTTCAGAAGACCGCAGTGTCACGACTTCGAAGCTATGTTCGATGGGCACCTGGTCATCGTCGAATGAGGCATGGATGATCCACATCGCTCGTCAGTGGGCTTGGATCCCTATCGTGCGCCTCCCGTGTGACACAACCATGTAGTCGTGGACGCACAGGGAGGTTGAGAGATCGCTCGGCTTGAGGAGGGAGTAAGATGCGGAGGAAAACTCTCCCATAGCTAATGACATGCGTCTCTTTGACCTCCTCCACGGCCACGGTAGCAACACCATGGTCCCGCGCCTGCTCTCTCTCTCTCCAATGAAACAAAATTAGCTCTGCAGCTATCTCACACACACCATGGTGTAAACCAAACATACCAGCAGTGACGGCACGTGGATGTCGATGTCGAAGCGCGGGGTGACGCCCTCAAGGCTATCAATCTTGTGGCCGATCTCATCGGCGAAGTCCATTTGCGGGTGATCATGGCCCCCCCAGTTCCCGGGGGTGAGGTCGTAGTCGCCGCTAACCGGCTCGTCAGCGAGCATGCCGTGGATGAGGTCGCGGCAAGCCTCGTAGTTCCGGCAGACGGCAGGGTCCGCAACCTCGGCACAGTGGTTGAACGGCGCCCAGCCGTAGAACGAGACGTCGATGCTCCACCCTGCTAGCAAGTTGGCGTGGGTCCGGATGGCGCGGTAGTCCATGTACCATCAAAACATGAGTCTACACCTTAAGGGGGCATTGTAGAATAATAATTTTTTAAATTTCATTCATAGACATGGTTGACACATCTATTTGAGCAGGTAGAACAAATTTGGGTACTTTGGAGGTGGTTTAAAAATCACTTTTTTACAAAAACTGGCTTAAGTGAGACTAAATGGTCCCTCGTGTTTAAACGTGATTTTTTCAACCTCCTCTAAATCATCTATAATTTTGCACACTTGATATGTTGCACAAATATAGCTATGTTTTGAAGGTTTTACAATTTTTAATTTTTTTAGTGAATTTATACTG
>NC_041384.1:696851274-696853387 GCF_002162155.2 Triticum dicoccoides
ACTTGTTAAGAAAAGAATTAAAAGTTGAATTAATACTAGAAATGCAGAAAACAATGTTTTGACAAACAGTGCAGCATGTTATGGATAAAAAAATGTTTACATTAGAAGTTTATTCTTTCAACTGTAGTGGTTTAGGCATCCCATATATTTATTTTCTCAATATCCTTGGCTCATGGGTAAAGATATATATGCCTGGAGAAGGCAAGATTTCAACCACAAGAATTGATGCAAAATATCATGCTTCATCTTCAAGCATTTTCCATAGCAACGTAGTAGGCACATCAACTTTCTCCCTCGGGTTTTCTGAGGAGAAAAATATGCGAAATTTGTCTCAGTGCCACTAGGCTCCAAGTCCAGCAAACATATGGCGCACACCTTGCCCGGCGTTGCAAGAGCTCCGGGAGCGGCAACCTCTTTGCACGCACGAATTAGGGATGTGGCTCGCAGTAGACCAAACATTCCCAGAGTGACGACAGGAGGATGTCAATGTCGAGGCACTGGATGACGCCCCCATGGTTGTCGAACTGGCTGTCAATCATGATGGTGAAGTCCATTGGCGGGTGAGCCAGGTCCCTAGTTGGCCAGTTGCTGGGGCAAGGTGGTACTCAATGCTCACCGGCCCGTCGGCGAATATCCCGCGTATGAACTCATGACAATCCTCGTTGTTTCAGAAGACCGCAGTGTCACGACTTCGAAGCTATGTTCGATGGGCACCTGGTCATCGTCGAATGAGGCATGGATGATCCACGTCGCTCGTCAGTGGGCTTGGATCCCTATCGTGCGCCTCCCGTGTGACACAACCATGTAGTCGTGGACGCACAGGGAGGTTGAGAGATCGCTCGGCTTGAGGAGGGAGTAAGATGCGGAGGAAAACTCTCCCATAGCTAATGACATGCGTCTCTCTGACCTCCTCCACGGCCACGGTAGCAACACCATGGTCCCGCGCCTGCTCTCTCTCTCTCCAATGAAACAAAATTAGCTCTGCAGCTATCTCACACACACCATGGTGTAAACCAAACATACCAGCAGTGACGGCACGTGGATGTCGATGTCGAAGCGCGGGGTGATGCCCTCAAGGCTATCAATCTTGTGGCCGATCTCATCGGCGAAGTCCATTTGCGGGTGATCATGGCCCCCCCAGTTCCCGGGGGTGAGGTCGTAGTCGCCGCTAACCGGCCCGTCAGCGAGCATGCCGTGGATGAGGTCGCGGCAAGCCTCGTAGTTCCGGCAGACGGCAGGGTCCGCAACCTCGGCACAGTGGTTGAACGGCGCCCAGCCGTAGAACGAGACGTCGATGCTCCACCCTGCTAGCAAGTTGGCGTGGGTCCGGATGGCGCGGTAGTCCATGTACCATCAAAACATGAGTCTACACCTTAAGGGGGCATTGTAGAATAATAATTTTTTAAATTTCATTCATAGACATGGTTGACACATCTATTTGAGCAGGTAGAACAAATTTGGGTACTTTGGAGGTGGTTTAAAAATCACTTTTTTACAAAAACTGGCTTAAGTGAGACTAAATGGTCCCTCGTGTTTAAACGGGATTTTTTCAACCTCCTCTAAATCATCTATAATTTTGCACACTTGATATGTTGCACAAATATAGCTATGTTTTGAAGGTTTTACAATTTTTAATTTTTTTAGTGAATTTATACTGATCAAAATATCGGTCTACACCTAAAGGGGGCATTGTAGGATATAATTTTTGCAAATTCCTTTCATAATCATGTTTGACACATCTATTTGAGCATGTGGAATAAATTTGGGGTCATTTGGATGTGGTAGAAAAATCATATTTTTCTACAAAAACTGGCTTACCAAATAGTCCCTCGTGTTTAACCGTGATTTTTTCGATCTCCTCTAAATCAGCTTTTATTTTGCACACTTGATATGTTGCACAAACGTAGATAGCTTTTCAAGGTTTTATAATTTATTTAATTTTTTAATTTATACTGCCATGTAGACTCACTGATCAAAATATCGGTCTACACCTTAAGGGGAATTGTAGGAAATATTTTTTTCTAATTTCTTTCATAAACATGTTTGGCACATCTATTTGAGCATGCAGAATAAATTTTGGGTGATCCGGAGGTGATGAAAAAATCACATCGTT
>NC_041384.1:696855990-696870003 GCF_002162155.2 Triticum dicoccoides
AGGGAGGAATTGTTTTGGGTAGAAATGTTTCTGGGCTGGAAATGACCTGGCAATACGCCGGCTTAGGACAAACGATGGAGGTTGCGCCGTAGGATGTATCTAGGACTTCGGCTTCATAACAGAGCGGCGCGCACGCGGCTAGGTTACCTTCTGACGAACTGAGCGAGCACGACCCCCGCGAGCACACGTCGGTCCTCTCCCATCCCGCGGAGCCCCGTCCGCTCAACTTTTAGAAAATATCAGTACCATTCAGAAAATGCATGCATTTAGATAATGTTCACGAACTTTAAAAATGTATGTGACACTTTTTTGCGAATTAGTAATTCTTTATTACTCAGAATAATTAGGGATTGCAATCTCGAAAGACGATATCTAAGACCTCATTTGGACCCGAACCAAGCCAAACCATGGTACGACGCTGGCCTCTACCAAAGTTTGCCATAACATGACTACACTATTGCTTGTATGACAGATATGAGTAATAGAAGAGTCATGTTCCCTCATACTATGTTTTATCTCTCTGATCAAGAAAGAGTATTTAGATAAATTGTTTCCACTTTTCAACACCATGGAAACGGCCTCCAAGCAGTCGGACTCAACATCAATGGGTAGAGTACCCAATTGCACTGCCAAGCTAAACCCTTCTCGAATAGCAAGAAATTAAGATTCCAGCACATCATCATAGTCGCCAAGATATCCGCAAGCACTAAATATTATGCTTCCCAGATGGTTCCGAAGCACCAAGCGAACTCCCGCCTTTCCACTCAGGATGGAGCCATCCGTGTTTAGCTTAACTCGTCCTTGACAAGGAGGCAGCCAAGGGATGCGTGAAATTGCGTTACTATCACATGTGGCATGCATCATTGGAAAACTGTGGTTAACCCGCATATTACCCTTGACAAAGTCCACATTAGGATCAAACTTAAGACGGGCAAGCGAGTCAAAGTAACTAGCCAGAAACGTGGTTGGCACGTCAATTGAAGGGGATGTCTTTGCGTGCACCAGTTAATTCCGTACGTGCCACACCCTCCAGAGAAGCATAAGCACACGGAACCCGACCTGTCTGTTCACATCACACATTAGCTGAATAAACCAATCATCATGGCGCGTTTGATGCTAGTTAAGTCCGGCAGTTCGTAGATCTTTGACATGGCCTTCCATTAACGCCGGGCGTTGTCACGGACATATAACACATGAAAGAAGTCTTCATCCTCTCTTCCGCAAATAGGGCAAGTACCATACACCTCCAGCGATCTGCGCTCTTTATTCAGCCAAGTTGCAAACGAATCTGTAGCTGCTCGCGAGACAAAGGATATGACTTTCAGTGGTACTGGACATGACCGAATCAGATTCTAAACATCCCTGTGTCCATCCGGTGACCTGCTCGTGGAAGGGAATAGAGAGCAACTAACCCCATCAGCAGCCAAACCAGCCCCTTCTTCAGGAGCTCTAGCACGTGACAAACGCCGTGCCACGATTGAGACGGCTTTCCCGAAAACACTGTGTCCTCTAAGCGTCCACTTGG
The DNA here is from genome assembly GCF_002162155.2 of Triticum dicoccoides. Taxonomy (NCBI): domain Eukaryota; kingdom Viridiplantae; phylum Streptophyta; class Magnoliopsida; order Poales; family Poaceae; genus Triticum; species Triticum dicoccoides. The sequence continues at coordinate 696,857,516 of NC_041384.1, forward strand.
GTAATGCTTGGCTTTGAGCAGTCTTGCATATTAGCTGTCCGGAAAAATCAAGAGACGCCAGGCTTGTCTCGTCAACAGAACTTGATTGAAGATTCGAAAATCCCTAAACCCGAGGCCCCCTTTGACTTCGGCCATGTCATCTTATGCCAAGCTTACTAGTGAGTTTTCCTTTACCTTTCTCCGTTCCCCAATAATAGTTCCGAACCATACGTGTTCAGGTCATCACAAACACCAAATGGGAACTTGAACACACTCATAATAAAGGTAGGGATTGACTCAGCAACTGACTTAATCAAAGCTTCTTTGCCGGCCAGCATAGGATGCCCATCAAAAGAAAACAATCACTTACTCAACTTAACTTGCAAATCTTTAAGCTTGCCCTTAGTCAATAGACCATCAGGTGTTCGCAGACCCAGGTATATCTCCTCGAAGTCAGAAGATGTGACACCCAATACATTTTTTATCACTTCTATTGTATCCTCCGGGCAGGATCCCCCAAATAGAATGGATGATTTGAAGGGTTCGATAGCTGAAATGTGGACATAGATTGTACGTGACACTTTTTAAAAATGTTATACAATGTAACAAAAATGTTCATGTAATTCAAAATAAAGAAATCGTAGCATTCAAAGAAAATGCACATTACATTTAAAACCATGCTCAAGCGCTTCAAAAATATGTTTGTGACATTTTAGAAAAAAAAATTATACAATGTAAAAAAATATTCGCATTATTTAAATATTTTGTATAATTTCAAAAAATAATTCCATGTGTATTCGAAAACTATGTAACACGTAGTCCAACTATGTTCAAAAACAGGTCAATCCTGTAGACAAATGTTAAAAGTGTCGAGCGCCTCGGCCGCCGTCCCCGCGGATCCACGATGCCCCTCGGCCATTCTCCTCCTCGGACGACACTGCCCTAGCGCCGACTGTTACTACTCGAGGTGGAAGCTAGGTAGGTGGTGAGCGCCGCGGCACGGGGAGAATTGTTTCGGGGTGGAATGACCTGGCAATACGCCGTATGGCGCGCGCGGCGCAGGACGGACAGTGGCTAGGGTTTCGCGACGGAGCGGCGCGCGGCGCACACGGCTACCTCCGCATGAAGCGAACGTACGCAGATCAGCCAAGGAGGAGCGAACCGACGAAGAAGCTTCCACCACGCCAGCGCCAGCTATCCGAACCCACGGCGCCGCGAGCCAATCAGTCGCTCGTTTCACCGTCCCACGGATCGACCCCCCTGAACCGGATGCCCAGATCCAGCCGTCCATCCCCGACCGGACGCTCGAGCCCACGCCTCCATCCCCGCCTCATTTGTTACCCGTACCCGCTCGCTCACCCACCTAACGGATGGATGTGTTGGACTTGGATGGCTTTCTAGCCCGCGGATTGAATGATCAGACTTTGTCGTTTCTGCAATATACGTAGTACCCTTTGTTATATCTGAATAAGTATGTTGCTGAACATCCGTTGACGCGATTCCTAGCTGTGATATGATATCACCGGTTTGAAGACTGCAACCAGAATTGATCTTGCGTACTGACTCAAATTTCGGTCCCTTTTCTTGGGCTAACTCCAACCATCGATACCAAACGGACGTTCGTTTTGACCGGATTAATTCTCTTGGGCCAACTCCAACCGTCGAACCCAAACAAACCTTCTCTTGGGCCGGCGAAGAGGGAGAGGTCGACGTTGAGGTCGAGGTCGAACGCAATCCGCGCGGACGGCAGGCTGAGGTGCATCTCCAAGTTGAGCCCCTCGGCGGCCGTCCCAGGAGCGGATCCACGATGCCCCTCGGCCATCCTCCTCCTCGATCGACACGAATGAAACTACTCGAGGTCGAAGTAGCTGGTGAGCGCCGTGGCACGGGTGGCGCGCACACGGCTAGGCTACCTTCAGACGAACTAAGCGAGCATGATCCCCGCGAGCGAGTCACGTCACTCCTCTCCCATCCCACGGAGCCCTCATATCCAATCGAACGAAAGCAAACCCAACGGATGTGTCCGCTCAACATTTAGGAATTTTTAGTACCATTCAAAAAATGCATGTGACATTTAGAAAATGTTTATGATTTTTTTAAATGTACGTGACACTTTTTTGCGAAATAACTATTTATTACTCAGAATTAGGGATTACAATCTCGTAGGGCAATATCTAAGACCTCATTTGGGCCCGAACCAAGCTGAACCATGTTACAACCCTGGCTTCTACCAAAGTTTGCCATAGCATGACTAGCACCATTGCCAATACGATGGATATGAGTAATACTCCCTCCATTCCACAATGTAGTGCGCCCGTGCTTTCCGAGATCCAAATTCGACCGTAAAGTTAACCAACGAGACCGACTGCGGCGGGAGCAAAAATTATATCACCGAATTCGTATTTTCGATATGAATTCCGTGATATAATTTTTGCTCCATCCGCAGTCGGTCTCGTTGGTTAAATTTATGGCCAAACTTGGATTTCGGGAAACGCGGGTGCACTACATTATGGAATGAAGGGAGTACAAGAGTCATGTCCCCCCATACTATGTTTTATCTCTCTGATCAAGAAAGAGTATTTAGATAAATTGCTTCCACCTTTCAATACCATGGAAACCGCCTCCAAGCAGTCGGACTCAACCTCAATGGGTAGAGTACTCCATTGCAATGCCAAGCTAAACCCTTCTCGAATAGCAAGAAATTCATATTCCAGCACATCATCACAGTCGCCAAGATATATGCAAGCACTAAATATTATGCTTCCCAGATGGTCTCCGAGGACCATGCCAACTCCCGCCTTTCCACACAGGATGGAGCCATCCGTGTTTAGCTTAACTCGCCCTTGACAACGAGGCAGCCAAGGGGTGCTTGAACTTGCATTATTATCACATGTGGCAATGCATCATTGGGAAACTATGGTTAACAAGCATCTTACCCTTGACAATGTCAGCATCAGGATCAAGCATAAGACAGGCAAGCGAGTCCAGGTAACTAGCCAGGAACCTGGTTGGGACTTCAATTGGAGGGGCTGGCTTTGCATGCACCTGTTCATTCTGTGCGTGCCATAACCTTCGGAGAAGCATAAGCACACGGAAACGAACATGTTTTTCACATCACACATTAGCTGAATAAACCAATAATCACGGCGTTTGATGCTAGTTAGCTCCGACAGTTCCCAGATCTTTGGCAAGCCTTTCATAGACGCCGGGCGTTGTCACAGACACATAAAACATGAAAGGAGTCTTCATCCTCTCTTCCGCAAATAGGGAAAGTACCATACTGTTGGGTTATGTAGCAGAAATTCAAAATTTTTCTACGTGTCACCAAGATCTATCTATGGAGAAACCAGCAACGAGGGGAAGGAGAGTGCATCTACATACCCTTGTAGATCGCTAAGCGGAAGCGTTCAAGAGAACGAGGTTGAAGGAGTCGTACTCGTCGTGATCCAAATCACCGGAGATCCTAGTGCCGAACGGACGGCACCTCCGCGTTCAACACACGTACAACCCGGTGACGTCTCCCATGCCTTGATCCAGCAAGGAGAGAGGGAGAGGTTGAGGAAGACTCCGTCCAGCAGCAGGACAACGGCGTGGTGGTGATGGAGGAGCATGGCAATCCTGCAGGGCTTCGCCAAGCACCGCCGGAGAGGAGGAGGGAGAGAGGTAGGGCTGCGCCAAGAGGGAGAGAAACTCATGTGTTGGCAGCCCTCAAGACCTCAACTATATATAGGGGAGAGGGAGGGGGGTGCGCCCCCTCTAGGGTTTCCACCCCAAGGGGTGCGGCTGCCCCCAATCCCATCTAGGGTGGCGGCCAAGGGGGGGAGAGGGGAAACTTGCCCCCCAAGTTAGGTGGGTGCGCCCCCTCCCCCAACCCTAGGCGCCTTGGGCCCTTGTGGGGGGGCGTACTAGCCCACCTGGGGATGGTCCCCTCCCACACTTGGCCCATGCAGCCCTCCGGGGCCGGTGGCCCCACTTGGTGGACCCCCGGGAGCCTCCCGGTGGTCCCGGTACGTTACCGATAAAACCCGAAACTTTTCCGGTGACCAAAACAGGACTTCCCATATATAAATCTTTACCTCCGGACCATTCCGGAACTCCTTGTGATGTCCGGGATCTCATCCGGGACTCCGAACAACATTCGGTAACCACATACAAACTTCCTTTATAACCCTAGCGTCATCGAACCTTAACTGTGTAGACCCTACGGGTTCGGGAATCATGCATACATGACCGAGACGTTCTCCGGTCAATAACCAACAACGGGATCTGGATACCCATGTTGGCTCCCACATGTTCCACGATGATCTCATCAGATGAACCACGATGTCAAGGACTCAATCGATCCCGTATATACAATTCCCTTTGTCTAGCGGTATTGTACTTGCCCGAGATTCGATCGTCGGTATGCCGATACCTTGTTCAATCTCGTTACTGGCAAGTCTCTTTACTCGTTCCGTAACACATCATCCCATGATCAACCCCTTGGTCACATTGTGCACATTATGATGATGTCCTACCGAGTGGGCCCAGAGATACCTCTCCGTTTACACGGAGTGACAAATCCCAGTCTCGATTCGTGCCAACCCAACAGACACTTTGGGAGATACCTGTAGTGCACCTTTATAGCCACCCAGTTACATTGTGACGTTTGGTACACCCAAAGCATTCCTACGGTATCCGGGAGTTGCACAATCTCATGGTCTAAGGAAATGATACTTGACATTAGAAAAGCTTTAGCATATGAACTACAATCTTTGTTCTAGGCTTAGGATTGGGTCTTGTCCATCACATCATTCTCCTAATGATGTGATCCTGTTATCAACGACATCCAATGTCCATGGTCAGGAAACCGTAACCATCTATTGATCAACGAGCTAGTCAACTAGAAGGTTACTAGGGACATGGTGTTGTCTATGTATCCACACATGTATCTGAGTTTCCTTTCAATACAATTATAGCATGGACAATAAACGATTATCATGAACAAGGAAATATAATAATAATAACTAATTTATCATTGCCTCTAGGGCATATTTCCAACACATACAACTCCAGCGATCTGGGCTCTTTATTCAGCCAAGATGCTAATGAATCTATAGCTGCTCGCCTGGCAAAGGAAAGGACTTTCGGTGCTGCTGGACACGACCAGATCAAATTCCAAGCGCCCCTGCATCAATCCGGCGAACTGCTCGTAGAAGGGAATAAAGAGCAATTAACATCATTAGCAGCCAGCCAATAGGAACTATGTACAGAGGAAATACCAATGCGTTCCGGGGCCCAGGCCAAGAAGTCGTCACCCAAACAAGGTGAAGGATAAATCTTGCAAATCTCCTGAATGTCAAGTGGCGGAGTGAATTGCAGAAAACCACCACATTTCAGCTTAGGTTTGCAGAAAACACTCTTCTATGTTTTTCCTCCAGAAAACACTGATTTTTCCTAATCTTTTGCAGAAAGCACCAAACCTCCTGTTCGGGCAGTTTAAGCACTATTATGACAGGTGGGAACCTGTCTTGTTGACGTGGCTCACGGCCATGAGCTGACGCCGTCTAACGGCGCTACTGTGCCGGTCCGCCGATAGAAACCAGCTCTCTCCTCTGCCTCGCCCTCTCCTCTCATCACACTGCTCTCCTCTCCTCACTCTGTTCTTCACCCTCGACTCCGCCACAACGCCGACCGCCATTCTGCTGCTCCCCCGTGGCCATGGTGTCATGGAGCGACGAGACCAGTGAGGATTCAGTCATGAACATCTCCTCCTACGATGGCATCATCAAGGTTAGTTTGCTACAGCTAGGGTTAGGGTTAGGGTTAGGGTTAGTGATTTGGGGATTTTGTGAATGAGCTCGAGTTGAACGTAGGTTTATCTTTGCTTGCTCCCGCAACTTCCATGTACGATGCACGATCCGAATTTCAATGGCCCTGACACCGATGTGAATGTTTTGTGCGAACACGACGAGCCGGCCGAGCGCTTAGTTGCATTTGAAGGGATGCACACCAGCAAGAAGGTATGAACCTTTGTAAAGGAAGGTGTTCATTGCTTAATGTTTTGTTTACGTAGTTGTTAAGCTTTGTTTAGTTTGGTCTTTCTTTACCTTTACCTGACATGCCTTGTCATCAGATGGTACACATTGTTTATTGTGGTTCACTAGTAGAAAAAGGACCTAATGTGAGACACATTAGTGCCGGTTTGTTTTTGAGCCGGCACTAATGTGTACATTAGTGCCGGTTCCAACGGCTAGCCGGCCGCTATCATTAGTACTGGTTCGTGGCGAACCTTTAGCACCGGTTCGTGCCACGAACCGGTACTAAAGAGAGTGGTGGCAGGATGTTATCAGTCCGGGGCCCCCCCAGCACCTTTAGTACCGGTTCGTGGCACGAACCGGTACTAAAGGTCATCGTACATAAACCCTTTGTCGACCCGAGCTCCTCTGTTCTTCCCCTTTCCCCTCACTTCCTCTGTTCTTCCCCTCTTTTTCTCGAGCTCATCACAAATTTTGCCCAAAATTTGTCAAGATTTGAAGGCCCCCATCCATTCAAATGACCACAAAGGTTAGCAACTTTGTCCTTTCATATCTCATTGCTAGATTAGCTCTTGCAATGCTTTGTATAGTGATTCATTTGTGAGTTTAGTAATTTGGGAGGAATTATATGTGCTAGTATTTGATTTATATGCAATTTGAGGTCAAAAATAACACTTAGTTTGCATATGTAGGTGTGGTTTACTTAGTTCCTTCTAAATCTCCGTCGTAACCACCGTCGATCGCCCGCACCGTCCTGTCTCTGGCACCACCTTGTGGTGAGGCTCTTGTTCATGAATGTTTTACATTACCAAATTGATGTTTGTGTGATTTGGATATATAGTTACGCGTATAATTGTCTTACCCGTACGTTGTTTGTTATACATAGTGCCATGGTTTTGATATCCGTCCCCGTCGGCCCTCGTCCATGTTATGATTCGGATGTGGTATATTCTCTTTTAAAACTAGTTGTTGCATTTCGTGTTGATGACAAATTATGCCCATCAAGTTGACATAGATATTTTTATCTAGGAGGTATGTGAACCGGAAATTCCAACCGACCCTATTGTCGAGAGGTTAAATTTAGTTGAAAGAGAAAACGAGTATTTGAAAGAAAAATTGAAAAGAATCGAGGGGGAGAAGATGGAATTGGAGTTGCATGTTGCCGATGTTCGTCGATGATCACAAGATCAAGATGGAGAAAATGCGGTTGAAGATTAGAAAGATTAGAAAATATGCCATTGATAGTGTGGCTTGGTATCATTATGCTGTTGGACCAATTGTTACCTTAGTTGCGATCTTGATCGCATTTGTTGTTGCATTTAAATTCTTTAGCTAGAGAGTTATTTGTATGTTGCATTTAATTAAGTGTTGTATATGAACTTTATGTATGAACTTGTATTAATTTGGTCTATTCGGTGTTGTGTATAATGAAGATATGAGACGACAATGGATGTATGATGATCGACGCTCTCCCGGGTTCATTAATGGCGTGCATACTTTTCTGCTTGTCGCTGAGGCAAACAAGCGGGCAGATGGTTTTATACCTTGTCCATGTGTTGGCTGTAAGAATGGTCACAATTACTCTACGCCAAGAACCATTCATGTCCTCCTATTTGAGTCCAGTTTCATGCCCCACCATAATGTTTGGACCAAGCACGAAGAAAGAGGGGTTATAATGGAAGACAATGAATAAGAAGAGGACGACGACATCTATCCTGGCCATGGGTTCCCTGAATACGATGATACAACAATGAAGGAAGAAGCTAAGCCGGCAATGCGGGAACAAGCTGAAGAAGAGGCATCAGATGAGCCCGCTGATGATCTAGGTCGGGCCATTACCGATGCAAAGAGAAACTGCGCAAGTGATTTGGAGAGGAAGAAGTTGCAGCGCATGTTAGAGGATCACAAGAAATTGTTGTACCCGAATTGCGAAGCTGACAAAAAAAAGTTGGGCACCACACTGGAATTGCTGCAATGGAAGGCAGAGAATGGTGTATCTGACAAGGGATTTGGAAAGTTGCTAGTAATGATAAAGAATATGCTTCCAAGGGATATCGAATTGCCCGAGAGTACGTATGAAGCAAAGAAGGATGTCTGCCCTCTAGGGTTAGAAGTGCAGAAGATACATGCATACCCTAATGACTGCATCCTCTACCCCGATGCGTACGAGAATTTGAACGCTTGCCCGGTGTGTGGTGCATTGCGTTATAAGATCAGTCGCGATGACCCTGGTGATGTCGAGGGCGAGCGCCCCAGGAAGAAGATTCCTGCCAAGGTGATGTGGTATGCATGCTCCTATAATACCACGGTTGAAACGTTTGTTCCAAAACAAAGAGCATGCGAAGGCGATGCGGTGGCAAAGAGAAGACCATAAGTAAGACGGAAAGTTGAGAGTACCCGCTGACGGTTCGCAGTGGAGAAAAATTGAGAGAAAGTACAAGGAGGAGTTTGCAGGTGACCCAAGGAACGTATGGTTTGGTCTAAGCGCAGATGGCATTAATCCTTTTGGGGAGCAGAGCAGCAACCATAGCACGTGGCCTGTGACTCTATGTTTGTATAACCTTCCTCCTTGGTTGTGCATGAAGCAAAAGTTCATTATGATGCCAGTGCTCATCCAAGGCCCTAAGCAACCCGGCAACGACATTGATGTGTACCTAAGGCCATTAGCTGAAGAATTATTACAGCTGTGGAATGGAACAAGTGTACATGCGTGGGATGAGCACGGACAGGAAGAATTTGACCTAAAGGCGTTGCTGTTCGTGACCATCAATGGTTGGCCTGCTCTCAGTAACCTTTCAGGACAGACAAACAAGGGATACCGCGGATGCACGCACTGTTTGGATGATACCGACAGTATATATTTGGAGAGTTGTAGGAAGAATGTGTACCTGGGACATCATCGATTTCTTCCGAGCAGGCATCCCGTAAGAAAGAAAGGCAAGCATTTCAAAGGTGAGGCGGATCACCAGACGAAGCCTCGCCACCGTACTGGTGCTGATGTACATGATATGGTCAAGGATTTGAAGGTAATCTTTGGAAAGGGTCCTGGCGGACAACCTGTTCCGAAGGACGCTGACGGACGCGCGGCCATGTGAAAGAAGAAATCTATATTTTGGGACCTGCCCTATTGGAAAGACCTAGAGGTCCGCTCTGCAATCGACGTGATGCACGTGACGAAGAATCTTTGCGTGACCCTGCTTGGCTTCTTGGGCGTGTATGGGAAGACAAAAGATACACCAGAGGCACGGGAGGACCAGCAACGTATGCACGGAAAAGACGGCATACATCAGGGTCAAGCCAGCTACGCTCTTACCAAAGAAGAGAAGGAAATCTTCTTTGAATGCCTGCTCAGCATGAAGGTACTATCTGGCTTCTCGTCGAATATAAAGGGAATAATAAATATGGCAGAGAAAAAGTTCCAGAACCTAAAGTCTCATGAGTGCCACTTGATTATGACGCAACTGCTTCCGGTTGCATTGAGGGGGCTTCTACCGGAAAACGTTCGATTAGCCATTGTGAAGCTATGTGCATTCCTCAATGCCATCTCTCAGAAGGTAATCGATCCAGAAATCATACCAAGGTTACAGAATGATTTGGTGCAATGTCTTGTCAGTTTTGAGTTGGTGTTCCCACCATCCTTCTTCAACATCATGACATACGTCCTAGTTCACCTTTGCGAAGAGATTAACGTTTTGGGTCCTGTATTTCTACACAATATGTTCCCCTTTGAGAGGTTCATGGGAGTCTTGAAGGAATATGTTCATAACCGTGCTCGGCCAGAAGGAAGCATCGCGAAGGGCCATGAAACTGAGGAGGTCATTGAGTTTTGTATTGACTTTATTCCTGACCTTAAGCCGATTGGTGTTCCTGAATCGCGGCATAAGGGCAGACTGGATGGAAAAGGCACGCTAGGAGGGGATCAAATAATATGTATGGACAGGCATTCTCTCACTGAAGCACACTACACAGTTCTACAGAATTCCGCCTTGGTGGCTCCGTATATGGAGGAACACAAGAATTTTCTACACTCCAAACACCCGGAGAAGTCTGACGACAGGATTACACGTGAACAAACGAGGACTTTTGCCGGTTGGTTGCAGAAACGTGCCATGCATGATGGCGATATTGAAGACGACCTGTACTCGCTGTCCCAGTTACCATCTTCGAATATAATGACTTTCAAAGGGTACCAGATAAATGGGAATACATTTTACACGATCGCCCAAGATAAGAACACTAGTAGAAAATGGGGCAATGGTCTAGGCCGGGTCAGCCCATTAGTCCCGGTTCAGTCCAGAACCGGGACCAATGGTGGCATTGGACCCGGTTCGTGAGCCCCGAGGGCCGGCCGGGCCACGTGGGCCATTGGTCTCGGTTCGTCCCAACCTTTTGGTCCCGGTTGGTGGGACGAACCGGGACCAATGGGCCTCGCTCCTGGCCCACCACCATTGGTCCCCGTTGGTGGGACGAACCGGGACCAAAGGCAGCCCATTAGTCCCAGTTGGTGGCACGAACCGGGACTAAAGGGTTGGTCCTTGTTGCGGTTAGAGTTTAGTCCCACCTCGCCAACCGAAGGGTGCTCACACCCGTTTATAAGCCCCTCCCTCTCTGCCTTGTTGAGCTCCTCTCAAAGTGAAAATAGATGCCCTTATACAGGGAATTTGACCTAAATTCATATTGAATTTCTCTGAAGTTAGTAGAAATTTATTATGAATTTTGGTCTAATTTTCTCTATAAGCGCATCTATGCTCATTTTTTTGTAAAGTTGATCACAACTATTTTTTCTTCTATTCATTTCTGAGTAGTTTTTTATATAGTTTTTTTCTGCTATATTTATTTTTTTTCTATTTATTTCTGAGTTGTAATAAGTCTTTAAAAATAAAAAAGAGGCGCAATGCTCGTTAATTAGCTTCAAGACTTTCGGAATAGTGTAAACTGCACTGCACATAGCTCCATGCAGTCTACCCTATTCCTCAAGGCTTAAAGCTAAGCAACGTGCATGTTAGCATTGAGCCTGTTCTGCATCGTCCCTGCACTTGGGGCTTATAAACCGCTGCGAGTGCCTCTCGCTTGGCGAGGTGGGACTAAAAAACAGCTGCAGAAAGAATCAACTAAAAAACTCTTTTACCGGTTCATGGCACGAACTGGTACTAAAAGGTGCTCGTGGGGCACCAGCCATAAAACTTGTACCAAATAAAATGCCTTTGTAACAGCCTTAGAACTGGTACTGAAGGAATCAACTAAAAAGCTTTTATAAACCTCTAGTATTATTGAAACTAAAATTATATAGAATTTTGTTACAAACTTTAATAGCAAAAAGGATTATCATAACAATAGCAACAATAAGTATTTTGTTGTAAGTAGAAACAAAATAAAATAAATAAAGCAACAAAGAAAACAAAAAAAACAAAAAAAAGTGTTTTCAAATTTTAAAACTAATGGCACTAACAGAAAGTTTATAATTTTTCTAAAACTAAAAGCAAGAAAGAATTAAAAAAGAATGCAAAAAACAAAAGAAAATAAATAATGCACAAAATAAAACAAAAAAACTGGAAAATAAATAAATAGCGACAATAAGTATTTTGTTGTAAGTAGAAACAAAATAAAACAAATAAAGCAAGAAAGAAAACAAAAAAACAAAAAAAGTGTTTTCACATTTGAAAACTAATGGCACTAACAGAAAGTTAATAATTTTTCTAAAACTAAAAGCAAAAATAATTAAAAATTAAAGCAAAAAACAAAAGAAAATAAATAATGCAAAAAACAAAACTAAAAAACTAAAAAAAACTAAAAAAAAACTGCCACCTATTGGGCCACCACGGCCTGAATACGACTAGAAACCCAACCTGGGCCAGGATTCAGGCCCGCAGAAGGCCCAATAGGCCCACAGCAGCATAGTGTGAGATTAGGCCCAAAAGCCTGCAGTTGAGAGGAGCTCGAGAGGGTGGGCGCAGCAGCGCTTATAAACAACTCTCGAGCCCTCTCAACTAGCGAGGTGGGACTAAAATTTGTCCGCGATGTGGGCAGCACAGGGGCCTTTGGTTCCGGTTGGTGGCACCAACCGGGACTAAAGGGGGGCGTTGGAACCGGTTCGTGACACCAACCGGTACTAATGCCCCCCCTTTAGTCCCGGTTGGAGCCTCCAACCGGGACCAAAGCCTTCTGCTTCCTGCCCTTTGGGCTGCTGAAAAGAGGCCTTTGGTCCCGGTTGGAGGCACCAACCGGGACTAAAGGGTTGCATTGGTCCCGGTTGGTGCCACGAACCAGGACCAATGCTTTTGCTATATAAGTAGCACTTAGGAAAATTTCACAAACTGTCCGTCCGCACTTCAATCTCTTCTTCGGCCTGCTCTCGAGCCGCCCCGTCCCGCGCCGCCCCGACGTCGTCTCCGCGCCGCCCGGCCCGCGCCGCCCCGACACCGTCGCCGCCCCGCCCGCCCCGGCCCGCGCCGCCCCGACGCCGTCGCCGCCCCGCCCGCCCTGGCCCGCGCC
>NC_041384.1:696870812-696876469 GCF_002162155.2 Triticum dicoccoides
TTTTTATGATTTTTTTTGTTCATAGAATTTTTATGATTTTTTTCAGTTCTAATTTTGTTCATAGAATTTTAATGATTTTTTTGTAGTTCATTGATTTTTTTTGTTAGATGTGTAGTAATTTAGATATGTAGTTCATAGATTCTTTTGTTAGATTTTTTTTCATATTGTGTAATTAATTTGTTCATATTGTGTTAGATTTTTTTATGATTTTTTCTGTTGTAATTTAGATGTCAAATTTTTATGATTTGTTTCTGTTGTAATTTAGATGTCAATTTTTTTTCATATTGTGTAAGTAATTTAGATGTCAAAATTTTCATGTTGTTCACAGTATTTTCTTTGTCAATTTATTGTGTATGTATAGGAAAATTAGTTAGAAAAATAATAGAACTATAGTTAAACTAGTTTATTTTTTAGTAAGTAGTACTTTATTTTATTTATAGTAAGTGCTTCATATATAGTTGAACTAGCTAGTTGATTTAATAAACCAATTTATTTTACTATTTATAGAAGTAGTTTATTGTTAATAAGTACTACTTTATTTATTTATAGTAAGTGCTTAGTAGTTGAACTAGTTGATTTAATTAATAAAACTACTTTATTTAACTATATATAGAAGTAGTTCCCGAATCGACGTCGACGATGCCTATCGAGCATCCTCGTCGTCGTCGACTCGGCGGTGGTGGAGGCTTGCTTGATCAGGGCCATGTTCGGGACTGGGCTCCGCCGGGCTGGTATTGGGAGGTGCTACCTTCTGGGGGCTGGGGGACGTAGGTTGGTGAGGAGGCAGCCCGTTGTTGACCCGATCGTTGTTTGGTGGTGGTCGTGTGGGCCAGTGACGGTGCCGAGGCTTCCGGACACCGCGGAGGTGGTACATCACCGTGTCAGCGAGGAGGACGAGCACGTCCGTCGCTACATGGTTGCGTTGGAGGGCAGGTTCGACAATACCTGACAGGTTCTTCAGGGATCTCACTGGAGCTATGATCCTGTGATCGTTCCTTTGGGTGTCCACTGCCCGCGATGATACCCGTCGGGCGCTATGGTTCTAGCTCTATTAATTAGAGATGCTATATTTATGATAGTATTCGAGGAGTATTCGACGATGTACGGACACAAGAGATGATGTACTTTTGGTTATAATTGAATGCATGCTAAGTTGAATACTACTTTATTTAACTATATATAGAAGTAGTTCCCGAATCGACGTCGACGATGCCTATCGAGCATCCTCGTCGTCGTCGACTCGGCGGTGGTGGAGGCTTGCTTGATCAGGGCCATGTTCGGGACTGGGCTCCGCCGGGCTGGTATTGGGAGGTGCTACCTTCTGGGGGACGTAGGTTGGTGAGGAGGCAGCCCGTTGTTGACCCGATCGTTGTTTGGTGGTGGTTGTGTGGGCCAGTGATGGTGCCGAGGCTTCCGGACACCGCGGAGGTGGTACATCACCGTGTCAGCGAGGAGGATGAGCACGTCCGTCGCTACATGGTTGCGTTGGAGGGTAGGTTCGACAATACCTGACAGGTTCTTCAGGGATCTCACTGGAGCTATGATCCTGTGATCGTTCCTTTGGGTGTCCACTGCCCGCGATGATACCCGTCGGGCGCTATGGTTCTAGCTCTATTAATTAGAGATGCTATATTTATGATAGTATTCGAGGAGTATTCGACGATGTACGGACACAAGAGATGATGTACTTTTGGTTATAATTGAATGCATGCTAATTTGAATACTACTTTATTTTACGATTTGGTTTTGCTTATTGAATGCTCATATTGGAAAAGTACTCCTACTTTGAATGCTAAAATTGAAGAGCACTCTGTGAAGAAATCTAGGAGCCCCCTCCATCATCCACGCCGTCGTGGGGGTAGCTTCTCCTTCATTCCCGTGTGCTAGACAATTTGTTGTAATAATGCACTCGGGAATGAAAGGAGGAACTACGTACCATCACCGATAGTCAACCCGTGATTAATAATAATGATCTAATTTAGGTTTTTAAGTACATATATTTAATATTTGAATTATGAACTTAGGCCGGAAATGTCATACTCGGACGACGAAAACCGTTCGGGGGAGTACGACTGGTGCCATGACGCCCGAGGTATGTGCGACAGGTTCATTGAGCTGGACGAAGATCGGCGCTTCAGCATTAAGCTCGAGGAGACCTTCAATGTTCCTATGGTACACAACGACGACAATAGTTTTTTTCGTAATTAAGCACGACTTCAACTATTTTAACGTGTATTTTTCATCTTGTCCAATTCGACTAGCTTATCCCATGCTATGCAAGACGCTATGTCTTGGAGAGGATGGGTTTTGAAGACCATGAAAGTATGGAAACAAAAAAAATTCTCCTAAGGACCCATCATGGTGTGGATTTTCAAGTAAAGCTATACAATGCTGAGAGTGTAACCCATTTTGGTTGCAGAAATTGGGAAGCACTTTGCAAGATGTATGGTTTTGATGAGGGTATGCTTGTCACCCTGGATCTTGGTGATCCTACAATCCAGCAAGACAATATGGGAATTTTGGTCCTTGTGGATACACCTCCAATCCAGCAAGAAAATGTATGTTACATTTACAACTATGTTCACGTGTTTCAAAAATATGTTTGTGACATTATAGAAAACTTACAGTATGTAAAAATGTTTGTATAATTAAAAAATGTTTTGTATCTTTTCCAAAAATAATTGAATTTTTCTACGAGTTTGTCATGAAAAATACTAGTTACAATATAATCTTTCAAAACATATACCCGGTAAGCAATTAATAAGATAATATATGTATCATTTAGATAGTTTTGCATACGTGTGTGCCAAGTTATTTGTAGGGTAAGTGTGTGCCAACTTATTTCTAGGGTGCGTGTGCGCCTTGTAACTGCCCAATATACGTGTGCGCCAAGTTAAGCCATTCCTAAGGTAAACGCGCCCCAAATTATTTCTAGTGTGCATGTGCGCTTTTGTAACTTCCTGTTTAGCAGTTTTTTTAACACAGTACATACGCAAGCGCTCATATATAAGCGCATACACTCACCCTGTGAATACACACATACACCCTACCCCTCTGAGCACCTCCGAAAAACTGAGCCGGCATATATATCATCTTGATGATTTACGAAGTCACCGGAAATAATGCAAGCACCAAGATTTAAACCTGATGGGCTGAGGATACCACTGTCCCTCTAACCATCTAATCACAGGTTGGATTGCTCCTGGTTAGCAGTTCATTGGTTGATTGTTACATGAGTTCCTTTGTTGAATAAAAGCTCCCGTAATGACACCCCCACCCCCCCACCCACCAAAAAAAAAAGATGTACCATGCCAATGCCCCATAACTCGTACGCATAAGCCAATTTCAAAATCACACATGAGATTGCATCCATATATATAACTGAAACATAATGTTTTCACATGGATTTGTACACGAACGATAATTAAGGAGAGTTAGCTAAGATCGATACATAACAACATGAATTCAAGATGATCTCTTTCCTAAAGTTGAAATGGTAGTCAGACCGAAAAGAGACAGG
Source organism: Triticum dicoccoides (assembly GCF_002162155.2). Classification (NCBI taxonomy): domain Eukaryota; kingdom Viridiplantae; phylum Streptophyta; class Magnoliopsida; order Poales; family Poaceae; genus Triticum; species Triticum dicoccoides. The sequence goes on from NC_041384.1 coordinate 696,874,333, forward strand.
TACCACTAGTCCACTACTAGTACGATACAACAACAACATGAAATTATCCCACAAAACAACATGAAACATGAAATCGTTTTCTAAATTGGCTTGCAATCGATACCATCTGGTAGGCAGTTGAGATGCAGTATCCCCGGCGAGAGGATTGCAGACGCTATGGGTTTCGGGCGGGGCGGACGCCGTCCCTCTTGGCGATGAGAAGGCACGGACGGAGCTCAGGCGGCCACCGGAACACCCAGACCTCGACGCCGTCGCCCGCCTTCAGGCCGCAGAACTTCATGAAGCGCCCGTACCTCCAACCGTTGATCATGGTGCAGCCGCTCCGGTGGAACTTGTTCAGCTTCAGCTGGTCAGAGACGACATGTCCCCAGCCGCTGCTCTCGTAGACGGACAACGGCACCCCCGTGTACGTCGTCGGCCTGGCTCTTTCTCCGGGGATCCTCGTCCTCTTTGCCTGGCGCTCGGTATTGTGGAAGCCGCACGGCGCGATCTCGATGGGGTTGAGGAAGGCGCGTATGGCGGGCGTCTGCGCTGGCCGTAAGGAGGAAGTGCGCCTGTCCGGAGTTCATGTCCGACTGACTCAAAACCTTCTCGCCGATGTAGCTCAGCAGCAGGTCCCTGGGAGGTGGTGGCTCTCCTCTAGCTCGTCGCGCATCCACGCCCGCACCGTGTCGGCGGAATTCAGGGCTGGGTCAGGCGCGGCGGCGACGGCCCTCCTCCGCGACTAGCGTGCGCCGCGGCCGGCCCAGGGTAACAGCGGGATCTTGCGGCCGCGCTGCACCTGCTGCAGGGGGAGGTGGCACAGCGTGAGCGCGGTGGTGCCAGTGCTGCCGGCCGGGATGATCTGCCCGGCCTCGACTTGCTCGTCCTGCGGCTCGTCATCCGGGGTCGCCAAAACCCCGAGCTCCCCCACCGCGGGCGGCGCGTCGTCCCCATCCGCCTGGCCCTCGTAGACCACGATGGCAGGATCGCTTGCCTTGTCCACCTCCGCCACGGCGACGCTCTCGGTCGCGGCGCTCTCCACCGGGCCCACGATGGCGAGATCGCCCGCCCTCTCCACCTCCGCAACCACGACGCTCTCCTCAGGGATCTGGCCGGCGAAGAGCGCGAGATCGATGTCGTACCCGATCGGCGCGGAGGGCAGGCCGAAACGCAGCTCGAGGTCGAGTCCATCCGCCGCCGTCCCGACCGATCCACGCGCATCCACCTTCTCGCTACGACCCACTGCCATCACTCCTCACTGGCGAGCTCTACTAGCGCCGTCGGCTGTCGGCTGGAGGAAAGGGGAAAGGGGAAAGGGAAAATGACTTTCTGTATATACGGGGAAATGGGTATGTAGCAAATGCATGTGACATTTAGAAAATGTTCACAAATTTCATTAAAATGTGAAGCAATTTAACAAAAATGTTCGTGTAATTCCAAAAATATATTTGGTAGCATTCAAAGAAATGTATGTTACATTTACAACTATGTTCACGTGTTTCAAAAATATGTTTGTGACATTATAGAAAACTTACAATATGTAAAAAATGCTTGCATAGTTAAAAAAATGTTTTGTATCATTTCCAAAAATAATTGAATGTGTATTCAAAAAATATTTAACACGTAGGCCAAATATGTTCAAGAACATGTTAATCATGTAGAAAATGTTAAATGTGTGTAAGAACTTGTTTTAGATGTATAGAAAAAATTATACAGATGAGTATGAGAAAAACTAGACAGCAAAACATATAATTGAAAGAAATCATGTATTTGAGAAATTTTAAACATGATAAAACTTATGTAGTGGATACGCCATTCTTTGTTACGATTGTATAAACGAAGGGCGCCTCACGTACCAGTGTAACTACAATGTCGATCTAGAATCAGCGACTTAGAATAGAAGTGATAAATGCAATGCTTGTATTGAAGTTGTACAATTAGTATTCAATTTAGGTGCCGCCATGGTTTGAAATCATATAAGACAAACATGGACAGATTGCTTCGTGTTTGGTAGTCCGTCCACCGGACCCTCATACACGACGCGATGGCGACATCGCTCTGCAGCTCAGTCAGTGCGGCTGGTGCCAAAACAACGAGCTCCCCACCCTAGTCACCGCGTCGTACCCACCCACCGGGCCCTTGCACACGACGATGG
>NC_041384.1:696877297-696879028 GCF_002162155.2 Triticum dicoccoides
AAAAAAAAATGTTTGTGTAATTCTAAACAAAACATAGAATTCAAACAAAATTTACGTTATGTTTAAAACTATGTTCATGCGTTTCAAAAATATGTCTGTGACATTTTATAAAAAATATTTATACAACATAAAAAATATTCACATAATTTAAAAAATGTTTTGTATCATTTCAAAACTAAATTCAATGTGTATTCGTAAAATATTTAACACGTAGTCCAAAAGAAGTTCAAAAACATGTTAATAATCAGAAAAATGAACAAAAATGAATGTATCTAGAGCTAATACATCCATTTCTCTGACAAGTATTTATGGACAGAGGATGTATTTGACAAATGTTAATCATGTTAAAAAATGTTCTAGATATATACAAGACGTATGCAAATGTGTATGAAAAAAAGTAGGCAGCAAAAATATATTTAAAAAACATGTATTTGAAAAATGTTAAACATGTACGATTAATCACACCAATCCTTGTTACGATTGTAAAAATGAAGGGTGTCTCACCTACCAGTGTAAGTACAATGTTATAGAAAAGATTGCATTCATAATCAGAATTGTACTTGCAACATATTTAAGGAGAGCTAGCTGATCACTAAGATACAACAACTTCACCAAAGACCAAGAGACCGCTAGGCCATAGCTCACTACGACCGGAGAGTACCATCGGCCAGACACAGTTGACATGCAATACGAGATCCCAACGAGAGGATCGAAGTACACACTCTACGGGTTTTGGGCGGGGCGGACGCCGTCCTTCTTGGCAATCAGAAGACACGGGGCGGATCCAGGCGGCCAACGGAACGCCCACTCCTCACCGCCGTCGCGGGCCTCCAGGCCGCAGTCAACCATAACCTCCTATACCCCTTACCGTTGATGGCAGTAGCGTCGTTCTGATGGAATTTATTCAGCTTCTGGCGGTTAGACTTGTGGCCACGACCCCAGCCGCTGCTGATGTAGACGGACAAGGACACACCCAGGTATGTCGTCGGCCTGGCTCTCACCCCGGGGACCTAATTGGCTCTCACCCTGGTTGAAGCCGCACGCGGTGATCTCGGCGGGGTAGAGGAAGGCGGGGAGGCGGGCGCGGGCGCGGTCCGGGAGGAGGAAGCGAGCGGGCTTTGGGCTCACGTCCGACTTGCTCAGGACCTTCTCCCTGATGTAGCTCAGCGGCAGGTGCCTGGGGAGGCCGTGTTTCTTCTGGAGCTGGGCGCTCACCCACGCCCGCACCATGTCGCCCCTCCGGCTCGAGTGGCTCACGGGGTCCCGACGCCGGGCGGCAGCTGCTGCAGGGGGAGGTGGCACAGCTCCAGCGCCAGTGGGGTCGGCGTTGCCGGCCAAGACGATCTGCCCAGCCTCACCCTGCGGCTCGTCGTCCAGCGTGGCCAAAACCCCGACCTCGGTCACCTAGCCGTCTCCAGCCGCAGAGCCCTCGTAGACGACGAGGGCCCCCATCTCCACATCTGTGACCACAGTGCTCTCGGTCACCGTAGGCGGCACCGGCACGTCGTCGCCGCCCGTCGGGCCCTCGTACATGACGAGGGCCCTCATCTCCACGTCCTCAACCGCAGCGCCCTCGGTCACCGCGGACGCCACTAGCGCCGGCACGTCGTCCCCAGCCACCGCCACCAGGCTCTCCTAGACGACGAGGGTGAGATTCTCCACCGGAATCAGGCCGGTGAAGAGCGAGAGGTCGACGTGGAGGTCGAGGTCGAACGCGATCCGCGCGGACAG
>NC_041384.1:696975206-696983071 GCF_002162155.2 Triticum dicoccoides
TCTTGTTAAATCGAGAGTCATCTCCCTCACCATCATCTTCAGTTGCATTGGTCTTACTAGACTTCTTCCTCTGTGTAAAGGGAAATGCAGTCCACATTAGAAGATTAGGCATAAAAAAGAGACATAGAAAATACAGAAAGAATAACAAATGAAGGAAACAAATACAGTGCACTTCAACAAACCTTTGGAGCAGCATCCACCTCCTCGCCAGAATCACCACCAACATCTTCGTCGACATCATCATGGGCATGCTTGGGTACACTCTTAGATGAACCACAGTCTTTGCGTCTAGAAGGATGAACACCCTTCACATAATCAACAAGCACAAAGTCGTCGTCATCAGAATTAGGACCTTCAGTGACATGTAGTCGTTTGCACTGAGGATCATCACTCCCACCAACTTCAGCGGTTCTCTTGCCAAGATTCTTCTTCATTCCAGCAACACGTGGACTCCGTCGAGGTGCACCACCTTCCTCAGCAACAGTACCCAACCTCTTCTTCACTTGCCAAATTTACCATCCTTGGCACCATCTACAGTTCTCCTCTGCTTCTCCTTCTCAGCAAACTCTTTTGACTCAATTTCAAACCTCAACTTCTTCTTGCTTTGCTTCAACTCATATTGACGAAGCTGTTCCGGGACCATCCAATCCTGTGTAACTTCATCTGTACCATCAACAGACTGCGACTGTGTTTCAGACAAGACAGGACGTCTCTGATCAAAGCTCACGCCAACATTACCCTCTGCAAAATAATGGTCAATCAATTGAGTAACCTCCTCAAACCCAGGCGCCCCAGCATGGAAAACAGACACTGCGTCAAAATAAAGTTTGTCTATGCTTGTTAAAAATTGCACAAAAAGAACGAATGCAGTACAGTTAGACATATAAATGTAGTGCTCAACCATAAACTCAAAATAAAAAATAATGCATTGTACAAAAAACTTGAATAAAACAACAATGCAGTTCACAAGTACATACACTGGAGTTCACATACAAAAATAAAATGCAGTGCTGCATATACTAAATTCACGGATATTCACAACAAAAATGTCGGACTAGATAAAACAAAGCATACACAAAAATAAACAAATTAATCACATACCAAAAGAAGGGGCCACACTTATAGGAGAAGATTCAATCGGTGAATTCACTTGATGTCCTCCCTCGACACCATGATCCTTACCACCAGGACAAGGAGAGACAATTGGTGTATCATTATGAGCATTGCAATCACCTGCTAGATTAAAAAAACAAGAAAAAAGAAATTACAAAAACATCACATGACAAAATAATGCAAACGAATGCTGACAACTAACAGAGCATAACCCAATATGCAGGATGAATTAGAAAACTAGATAAACACCAAACAAAATAAACAAAGCCTAACGAATAAGCACTCCACATACCCTGAACTCCTTCTCTCGACCTGCTCGGCGAAGACATAGCGTTTCCCTGCAACACAAAGGACGAAGTGACAGATATAAGCAACAAAATCGGCGAAAATCTCACGAAACCCTAGATCCGCATTGCTACACACAACTATCGACTTCAAAACGAGATAAAATCGACTGCCTACGAAAAATTACACAAGCAAAAAGAGCTACAGCAACTACAAGAATCACAAAAACAAGGCGAGGGGACAATCAACACCGAGCCAAGCGGAACGTACCGAAGAAAAGTGTGCGGCGACGGCGGCGGGAAGGGGGAAGGGGGGGCGGCGACGGGAACAGACAGGAAAGGGCTGCAGGAGCGCAGCGGCAAGGGCTCACGGAGCGGATAGCGACGCCGAATGCAGTAATAAGGACCTCTTGAGGGTGGCGGTTCTCCGGGCGACGGCGGTTGCTGCGCGCGACGGCGGTTTTGCCCGAGGGAGAGATGCCTCGGGAGAAACTGCAAGAGAGGAGAGGGGATTGTTCTCGGTCTCTTTCTCTGATAGCGGAGCGGTGGAATAGCCTGGAAACGATACATAGGAGGCCCGCGTGTTGCAAAAAGGGTCACAAATAACGGGCCGGCCCAAAAACAGCCCGGACAAAATAAGCCAGTCTACATCAAAACGCACATATTACTAAAAAACAATAAAAAAACATGATGCAGTTCTCTGTGAAGAATCATGAAGTTCAAACGGTAAAACAACAAATAAAATACATACAGTTCGTAAAAAAGTTAAAATCAAAAACAAAACGCATGTTAAGAAAACACATCCGAAAAAAAAGTCTACCTTCAATTAAGTGCCACACAAAAAAATGTGCCCCCCCTCCGCTCTCCCCTTAAATCTCTCGTACAGTGAAGTAAGCATAGGCAAAAAAACAAATGCAGTATGCACTGCTGGAAAAATATGCAGTGCATTTCTATACGGGATGTAGTACGCCATTATGCATTTCTTTTTTGGGATGAAGAAAAACGCGAACGCGGAAAAAGTAAACGCAGTGCGCAAGTACACGAACATGCAGTACAGTATCATAAACAATGCAGTACAGTCGTAATTTGCTAAGCAGTGTAGTCCCGTACATTCGAAAAAAAAGATTACAAAAAAAGTAAAAACACGGGAACAAAAATGAGAATTGTACATGCAGTAAGGAATGAAGTTCACATCTAGTACATAACCATGATCAATGCAGTGCATCGATGATTTACCAAAAAGCAGTGCACTCCACGACATTAAAAAGCATACAAAGAATAAAAACTAATCACCCAAATGATACCAGCCCCAGCCACACAAAATTTGACAATGTACATGCGTCTCTGAACTACCCGAACACAGGCCCAACAAAACCGACTAAGAAAAAACAATAAGTTCAAAAAAAGTGGGCCCCCCACCCCCCTCCCTCCCATTTCCCTACCCGTCCCGTGCAAGGGACTGCAATAAGTACCGGCAAAAACAAGATGCAGTATGGTGCGGTAGAAGTATGCAGTGCATTCCGTTGCGCAATGCAGACGGCCGAAGCATATAGCAAAGACACGCAAACAACGATGAAGTACACACATGTATACAATGTTGCAGTTCTGATTTGTACGCAATGCAGTGCGTAAGTGTAATCAATGCAGTTATGTTGTCACGTAGTATACATCTATAGAACATGACAAAATGCCCGTTCGCATAGAAAAAGGTGGTGGTTAAAAAATGTCCTGATCAAAAATAAAACAAACCCACCTTAAAAAAACCACGTTCGCATACATCCACCCGATCGGAGTAGTTCCATCGCCACAAGTCCACGATCACAGATGCAAAAACCAACCCACGATCCGCACAACCGCATCATCAGCGCGATCGTGCAGTTCATCCGACGAGGCCATCCCACCCCGCGCCCTCCCCTTAAATTCAGACCCCTACCAAAGGCCTTCTCATCTACAAACAACACAAGTATCCATTGCACTCCCATCAAAAGCACCAAGCCCTGCCACCGGCGATGACGTTCACCGACGAGTACAAGGGCGACAACGCCGTGGAGGCGCATGGCAACACCAAGTTGCACGTCATCCACACCAACGACAGGAAGCAGATGGCGATCACCCTCATGTAGTACGAGCGCCACCTCAGCCTCTATCGCCACAAGATCGTCGGCATTGATCTCGAGTATGACAACGACCCTGAAGCGACGCAGAAACCCGCCCTCTGCCAGCTCTCCATCGGCAAGAATCACGCGGTGCTGCTCTTCCAAATGAGCGACAGTGAAAGGTGCACCGTCTTCGACAACTTCCTCGCCGACCCCAGGTACACCTTTGCAGGCTTCTCCATCGACGGCGACAAAACCAGGCTGGAGCGCGTCAAATTGGAGGTCGCCAACTTAGTCGACATCCAGAAGGAGTGGAGGGTGCCCGAGGCAACCAAGCCGTTGGACTCCCTCGGAGACGTCTCCGGCGTGCTCATCGACGACTACTACAACAACATGAAGAAGAAGATCACCGACAACGAGCACCAGCGCTGGGCCATCCTGCCTCTGTCCAGGAGGCACATCGAGTACGCGGCAAAGGACGCCTACGCAGTGTACGAGATATGGAACCGCATCACCCTCACCCAGGACGGCCTTCACCGTGCAAAGCTGGAGAAGGAGGAGCCCCCCAAGAAGCGTGTCAGGAGCAGCTGGGGATGGGGAGAGCCTGACTGGTGAAGAAGAAGATGGTGCCGGCCAGGAGCCAACAATGCCAGCGTTCTTTTAGAATTATCATCAAATTTGCTTTCTGTTGTTTTCTTATGTATCATTAGTTTGCTTGTGTGCTGAACCTAGTTTGCTTGCCATGCACAATCGCTTTGTAATGACGAACTCTGATTATGTTAGTTTGCTTTCTGTTCAACTTAGCTTGCTGGTGATGAAATTGTCGTACAGAATATCTGTGATAATTTGTTTTCTGTTGTCTGCTAATGTATCATTAGATTCGAGCAATGCAGAAAACGAAAAAAGAGTTGCAGTGTGCAAACAGGACGCATGCAGTGCAAGTTCTGTATGAATGCAGTACATAATCTGTCCAATGAAGTCTTAGCATACCCAACAAAGCGGTCCACGAACCTAAATTTGAAAAAAGAATACATAAGAGCAAAACCAGAAAATGAAAAACGCAAACACGTAAATAATCAATGAAGTACAGAAATATATGAACATGCAGTATAGAACCATAATCAACGCATTACGCGTATGATTTACTAAGCAGTGCACTCCCATACATTGGGAAAAAAGATTACATGATAGCAAAAAGACGGAAACAAAAAATGGCAACTGTACATGCAGTACATAATGCATACACATGCAGTACAGAACCCTGATCAATGCAATGCAAGCTCCGACATTGAAAAAAACACCTAAGAAAGAAAAATAAAAAGAAAAAAATGACCACCCAGGTGGCACCGGCCCCAGCCAGTCTCGTAATAGGTCTGCACCCACAGAAGGCGAGTCGCTCTGAGTCACAGTGCATGGGGCCGGCCAGACATGGGCCCACAGGTTAGTGAACATACAGCTGCGAGCGCCGTGTTTAAGCGCCCAAATAAGTAACAAGAGGAATTCGACACAGATGCCTCACCACCGCTTATAAACATGTCGGCCGCGCCTTCCGCGGGCGAGGTGGGACTAAACATTAGACCACACACAGCGCACCAGGAACCAGCCGTGTGCTCACAGGCCGACCTGGGCCCAATTGCGTTTTCACTACCAGAACACAGGGCCAACAAAAAAAAGAGAGGCCACTGAAAATAAAAAAATGCTACATACCATACACAAACACAGGCCCAACCACGCGTTCGTAGTTCGCCGTGATATGACAATGCAGTTCGCTATTTTCAAGTAAGCAGTCCTGTTGCTTCTTAAATGCATTCGTGTTCACTGAATCACACCCAATCCACCACCTAACGCCAACCACACCATTTATTACTTCCATTGCTCGGTTGGTTGCATAAAAACTTATCCATTCGTGCTACAGACTAACACAACTCCTCCCCCCGTTCCTCATTTTCCTCAAAACGTAGATCTAGGGTTCATCCCATCAACAGCTCTTCTCTAGAATTCCAATGAACCCGCCATGGACTGTAAGTGCGGGTGCTTGGCAAGGATGGCTCCGGTAGCGGACACATGCGTCTACACAGAAGGCCTACAGCTCACCAACACCGAGTGGTGCAGCATGCTCGGCTGCCTGATGATACCCAATAGGGGGTTTCGTGCGCCATTTCTTCATCGCCTCACAACCGCAGATCTACAGGAAAGTTGGGTATGTTTTTCCACTCACAATTTTTGGACATAATCTAGACTGAAAATACACATCTGAATATATAGTTCAATCAATTTGTTCAGTAATATCAACAAAAATACAAAACAGAATTTGTGTTCTTCTTCAGATCTGTTAGCTATTAAGACTAGATGCTTCCACCTATCTTTCTTCAGTACCACACCATGTATCGACATATGTACAAAAAAAGGGTCAGTAGATAAGTTGCAGTTATCTTAACATGCTGGAGAAGTACACTGTTACTGACATTGCAGTGCAAACATGTTGCAGTATAATATATATCCCAGTAAAACTAGGAGTCAATTGCATATATAAGTTTGTTCATACATTGCAACTACTTTACAAAATACAATCATATGTATGTAACTATTTAAGTAAACATAAATAAATCATACTAATTATAAAACAAAAACATTTGCTGTTTACTTACAAATTCTTTTTCCACCCATTACAATATGCAGAAACTGCCATCCACAATAAAATTTCATGCTCCGAGTTCAGGGAAGCTTACTTTGGAGACAGAACACAAGAATGGCTATGGAGACATGGAAGCTGACTACCACATCGACTCTGAAGACTGCATCAACATAACTACTGGTTGGAAAGATTTTGTCTCCCAGAATGGCTTTGAGGCCGGAGAAGTGGCCATGGTCTTTTTCTACAAAGAAGAAGACTCCATCAAGTTTACAATATTTGCACTCCACGTTGTCTAATATGAAGTAACCAATATTTCTAATGCTTTTCTTATGATGTATGCTTTTAAAATTATGTCCAACAGACAATTTGAACGATGCCTATTTAAAGTATGCAACCTCAACTACGTCATTTTATCATCCTTTTTAGATAAAGTTGTTGTTGGCAGCAATGCAGTTCTCTCGAACACATAGTGTGGTACTAATAATAACAAAAAGCAGCCATCTGAAATAGTAACAAGGAAATGCAAATGGTAGAAACTTTGCACTTAACATATGATGTTCGAAAACAAAAATCATAGTATGCAGTTCAAAAAAAATTATAATAACTATTCAGCTAACACAAGCGTATCATGGACTATCCATTCTAATAGCAGAATAGAAAATTAAAAACACTGCTAATGTAGTACAGAAATGCATATTATGCAGTCATCTAGAACACAGAATGTAGTTTAAGAAAAGGAGAAATCTCATAAACAGCCATAACCACTGTAATACAGCTACAACGAAGTACGCTACCAAAGAAAATGCAGTGCACTACAACGTATGCCGCGACTACAACAAATAAAATTAAAGCACTGAAACTACAGACAATGTGATAGACTGATAGAGGTGTCAATTTCACTGGCACTTCCATAACTCGCCTAAAAATTGTACAGCCACTAAACTATCAAAAAATACACCAGCAAAAATTTACATGGAAGACACGGCAACTTGACGAACAACATCACCTTTCATTTAAAAACCGCGATTCAAAAAATGACAATTATACCCGCAATACAATGAATTCAAACCTACATCAACAGTAATTACAATATTCAAACACGCGTGGACAGGCAAAAATCAAAAAAATCAACAAGAACAGAGGAGCGGACGAAGCTCACTTGCCCGCACAACCAAAATAGCAAGAAATTGAAAACTAACTCCTAAAAATTAACAAATTATAGAGTGAACGGACCGATTAAAACGAACGCAATCAAACAATTCCTACTAAATAACAACATCCGAGCACAAAAAAAAATCGCATCTGACGTGAACACGAACGAACAGAGAAAGCTCGTCCGCCAAATCCCTCGATTTGCAAGCACTCTAGTATATTTTCCTGTAAATTAGAAAGAATAAAGCTAAAATGAGATGCAGACACAAACTGAATCATCCCGCGACACCCGATTCCACATAGAACACGCGGGCGGAACACCGGAAAATGAAGCAGTTCTCCCGTGAAGCATTGCAGTGCCCAACGTAAAGAAGATGCAGTGCACTTGCGTTCAGCATGCAGTGCGGAAGTGATGTGCAGAATAGTTATTCTGCTAATATATATAGGCGAAATTGTGCAAATGAGAACGTACTGTGGTCAGAACTATCCCTGCCGTTGGCACGAGCGTGGAGATTCGTGTCGAGGTTTGCTGGTCGAGAAGTGCGGCCGGATTCTTTGGTTTTCTGCATGTCTTTGGCCTATTTT
>NC_041384.1:696983222-696984026 GCF_002162155.2 Triticum dicoccoides
ATATAGCTTGGATGGCTGTTATCAGAACCCTTTGTTCGCTTTGAGATCCGGACCTTTGAGTGGATAAAGTTCTGATTTAACCATTGTTGAATTTCGCCACGCCGAGGGAGGAAGACTGGGCCGAACCTTTTTGGTGTCAGGCGCCGGGAAAGGAAGCGTACTGCCTGGCTTTGCAGTTGTACTCGGGGCAAAGTGACGATGGCCCTTTTTCAAGCAGCAGGTTCCGCCAGTAGCTCTTTTGGGCTAGCAAATGTATCCGCTGATTCTGGCTATTGATTAAAAGTTCCACGGCGCGGTTTGCTTGGCTGGTAGTGTTGAAGCTGCCATTTTCGTCTACCACGCTGTGCACTGTTGGCACCGTTTGAGAGTAGCAAGATGGGCATGTGCCGCGCAGGAACGGGGTGTAAGACTTGCCATATTTTAGCCTAGGTGAATTCAATACACACCGTCCTATAGTAATGACCTGCCGAATGATTAACTATAATTCGCAGAGGAACACTAGTAGAAAAGGGGGCTTTGGTCCAGGCCGGGTAAGCCCATTAGTCCCGGTTCAGTCCAGAACTGGGACCAATGGGTGCATTTATCCCGGTTCATGCGGCTAAGGCATTAGTCCCGGTTGACCTGGGCCCTTTAGTCCCGGTTCGTGCCACGAACCGGGACTAAAGGGTGCGATGCCCATTGGTCCCGGTTGGTGGCACCAACCGGTACTAAAGGTTAGACCTTTAGTCCCGGTTGGTGCCACCAACCGGGACTAATGGGCTTTGAGGCATTAGTACCGGTTCATGGCACGAACTGGTACTAAAG
>NC_041384.1:696984248-696989598 GCF_002162155.2 Triticum dicoccoides
AATAAAAAGAAAATAAACTAAGTTTTCCATGTGATATGTGGTCTAGTTGTTAGGAAAATTTACAAATATGAATTTCGACTTTATTTACAAAATCTCTCTGGAATTTGTAAAATGGGCATAACTTTTGCATACGAACTCGGATTAAAAAGTTTTTTATATGAAAAATCATCTTCTCGAAAAGTTAAATCCGATGGAGACTGCCTACAGCCTGTTTGCAAATTTGTAGAATCCTCAAATTCCAAAAGGAAAAAAGTTATGCTCAAATTTAAGTTTTTTTAAATTTTCAGTAAATCTGGTCAAACTATGGTCAAACTACTTATTCAAGAAGTATTAGTGTTACTAAATAATTATTCAAGAATATTAGTGTTATTAAATAATTATTTCACCTTTTTTGAATTTTGGTCAAATCTGGTCAAACTATGGTCAAACTGTGGTCAAACTATGGTCAAACTACTTATTCAAGAAGTATTAGTGTTACTAAATAATTATTCAAAAATATTAGTGTTATTAAATAATTATTTCACCTTTTTTGAATTTTGGTCAAATATGGTCAAACTATGGTCAAACTGTGGTCAAACAATGGTCAAACTACTTATTCAAGAAATATTAGTGTTACTAAAAAATTATTCAAAAATATTAGTGTTATAAAATAATTATTTCACCTTTTTTGAATTTTGGTCAAATCTGGTCAAACTATGGTCAAACTGTGGTCAAACAATGGTCAAACTACTTATTCAAGAAATATTAGTGTTACTAAAAAATTATTGTTTTTTAGAACAATAGTTTTAAACTCAAACAGTGAAATATGTGACTTCATGCTCAAGCTAAATTCCTGAGGGTTAATAGGATTGACATCTTACTATTGTCAGGAAAACAACAAGTGTAGACTTGGAAACGAGGGAGAATAGAACCCGAAAGTTAAGCGTGCTCAGGCTGCAGTAGTGAGAGGATGGGTGGCCGTTCGGAAAGTTAGATAATTTAGAATGATGAGGGGTGATTAGAGATTAAATTGAGCAGTGATGAGGGGTGATTAGAGATTAGAGGTTAAAATACTTCAGAAATTTAAAAATAAAAAAATTTCAAAAAAAATTCAAATTTTTTTTCAAAAAAGATTCAGAAAATTTCCTTTAGTACCGGTTGGTGTTACCAACCGGGACTAAAGGTGGACCGGCCACGTGGAGTGCCTTTAGTCCCGGTTCGACTAAAGGCCCTTTTTCTACCAGTGGAAAGAGACCTTGGCATGCATCCACAACAGGACATCAGAGTAAATGACGCTTCGTTCAGCTCTTCGTTTCGCAACTACTAACCATATGGGCTTCTAATTATATTGACAGCACCGTCCAGCATGTCATGCCTTCTAATTACCCCGCTTCCTTGTTTGTTTGTGCATCTTGCTCGTTGTCGCTTCATGCGCTCTTTGTTTGTGCAGGACAGGAGCTGTTTCAAGCAAAAAGTTACAGTGGCCGGTGGAGGCCAATTACTTAAAAGGTTCTGAGCTGCGCACCCCGTCCGGCACCGTTCGCGCTAGCAAATCAAAGACGCTTGGATGGGTTCTTTAATTTGTTGCAGAAGAAAAGCCAGTGTTAAATGTCAAGGTGCTGGCCCGGCGCCCGTCCAGCTGCGGCTAGATGCATGCAATAACTAAAGCCGCTGCTCAGCTATGGCTTTGCATATAACAAGATCCTTCCTTTTCTTGTTTTTCAAAAAAAAAGATCCTTCCTTTTCTTTGCCGATGTGCTACAGTACAAAGTTAACAAAGAAAATAAGCTCAAAAAAAGTTAACAAAGAAAATGGAGGGTTTAGGAGATGGCCGTGCAAGCAAAGGGAGCCGGAGTACACCATGCATGCAAACGAACCGCCCGGACATTCTTGCTAGAAACCGTCGAGGCCAAACGACTCCGGTGGTGCACCACTTGGACAGCACCATCACAGACGACGACACCTTGAACACCTTCTCTGTGATCGTCTCCCTGCTGTCGTCCAACTCCAAAACGTCTGCGGCCCAAACATCGTCTCCAGCTTCTCGGACGGTTACCGACGGCGGGGGCGCCTCCCGCCTCCGTCCGCCTCGGCACAGGCTGCTGCCAGTCCCGGAACACGGCGGCGAGCGCAAACTGGTCGCCCACCCTGGCACCGCACGCCGCCGACGACCTACCTGCGGCCGCCCTCGCTGTGAACATGAGAAAGGGAGAATGCAGATCACATTGGGTGCCATCCTCTATTTACGGGTATATATTATACATGTACATGCACACGGGTGCGCAATGGCGCTGTCAAGAGAGAGCACAGTACAGGATAACGTGGGAGAAGTGGGCATGCATGGATGGGACGTGGGCATGCACGTACACAGCCAGGCAACTGCTAACACTCACCATGACATGCTGCAGGTTCTTACTCAGCCTGGCTCTCGCCGGGGCAGCCACCGTGGCGCCGTGCCGTGCGGCGAAGTTGGTGTACGTGTTATCCCCGCGCAGCGCCCGTGCCACCTCGTCGTAGGTGCACGCCACGTCCTCGGCGGTGTCGAAAGTGCCCAGCCACAGGCGTACGCACTGCACCGAGTCCTTGATCTCGGCCATCCACCGGCCCGACGGCCTCCACCGGACTCCAAGGAAGCGGCGCCCACGGCACACTTTCATCGTGGTGGTGCCCGAGGCTGCACTCCTGCTGCTCTCCTGTGCCGCCATGATCCAGGCGTGACATTGAGTTAATTAGCTTAGGCACCTAGCTAGCTAGAATGAAGACGTTCACACATACACTGGAAAGTTTCGCCACTCCATATGTACATACATACACCCACACCTCCACTCCACCAAAGAGGATGGAAAGCATCTAGCGCTTGCTAAATTCTGCCTGGCCCCTTTGTCTTTTCCCTAGTTCTTTTGCACATGAAGCCTTGCTGGGAGCTACTACCCGCCTTGGTCGGAGTGCCATGACATGGGCATGCCGGTTCTTGATTAGTTTAACACTTAACACCATTCAATCCTTAGCGAACATACAAGTTGATTATTAGCCCTGTCCCCGTTGCTGCGATGGAAGACGTGTTTGCGGGAGCCATCGTTCCTGCTACCGCTGATGTCGACCTCATCGGCGTTGGAGCGATTGAAAGCAGTGGGCACCATGTTTTTTCTCTGTGTGTCAGGCAGTTTTTGATTTGGGAAGTAAAACCTATCCGCTGAATACTAAATCTGCTGTGAGCCGCCGCCCCACGAACAGACGAAGTTCGTCAATCTTCACCCGCTATCAGGCTTTTTGGTGAAACACCAATGGTCAGCCTGGTGTACGAAGGAGTTGTCGCGCTGGTCTTCACTCTTCAGCCGGCACGTGAATCCGATCACGGGTCGCCCTGCTCGATCTGTCTGCGCAACTGTGGAGAGGCGATAAAAAAAGTCCAGGAGACCTAAACACAGATTCCACAACTCACGAGAGGCGCCTTTTCTGTTTCGTGGGCGAGCATTTGACTTTTGCCACTGTAAAAAGGTTGATTTTTTCTACTGACTTGCCACCGTAAAAACTCGTGAGGCCTTGAAGTTTGTTGTATCTCCTGTCTTTGTACTGGTTTATTGGTCCTTTTTTGTATTTGATGACAAATTTTGACGATTGAATCAACAAAATGCTAATGCGTATCACTGAAATAATATTAATGGAAACTATGTTCAAATACAAATCCAACGATATATTTTTCAGTGACATGCATTTATATTTTGTTAGTTAAATATATAGACAAAGTTTAGCATAAAATACAAAGATGACCAATAAACTAGGACGGAGGTAGTATAAGGTTAGGTTACTACGCTGATCTCTCTTTCTTGGATTAGAATCTCGGGGCCCTCGCCTTTGAAAAATTCGTCAACTTATTGAACTGCTCTCATGGAACCCGTGAAACCCCCACACCACCTCGTTTGTCGCGTTATTTTCGTCCTTGCTGGTCGGCCACACCCTCGGCTTGTCTGTTTGTGTCCATCCCATGTGTTGCCATTTCCCTCACCCTGCGCCTTACGCACTGCATCCATTGTCTATCGACATTTTCCACTCCTCGAAAGAAAACACTGAAATGGACGGAAGCTCCTCCGTGGACAAGGTGCTTGGCTCCCCCAACTTGCTTCATCACATACTCGGCGGTTGGGCGGCTGCGCCGATTTGGTGCGCGCGTCAGCGGTCCCTCTGTCATGGTGCCCAACCGCCAAGCTGCCTACCTTCCCCAACGAGTTCCGCAAAAGGCTCGCCCCCTCCTGTTAGGTTACGTGGTCATTTTTTAGGATTTCGGTTGGAAGAACTTGAAGTTCATTGTTTGCCTCGGCATCGAGAGTGGCTATGTTCTAGAAGCTGGCCTGTTGGCTGCAGCATTCGGTAGCCCGGAAAGAATTTTCGTTGTTCTCGACACTATCCAATCTCGGCTTGTCAGGAGAGAGTGAATCCTAGCTACCGGTTACGTCGATCTGAAGCCAGCAGCAAGCGGAAGTCTGTGTGATTACGCCTTCCGAGCAGGATATCACGCCTGCTAGCGATAACATGTTTGGGTATTTCATTGTCGTGAACGGAGAGGTTTCCTTCTTCGTAGCCCGGCCTATAGACAATCACAAGTTTGAGTTCGGGGGGATACACATCCAAAGGGACGAGCCCTTGCGCTACCATGTTAGAATTTCTCTAGCGTTTGTCCGACTCAATCCATGTATGCTTTGCGTACTACCACAAATCACAGGTTTTACCCATGTGGTCTGTTGACGCGGTCAGAGGGGGGGGGGGGGTTGTTCATCCATAAAGATGTGCCCCACCCGAAAACCTTGAGCAAAAAACGAAAAGGACGGTCGGTGTGCTCTCACATGTAAAGGGGCGTCGATATCCTCACAAACTACTATAAATGGAAAGGGATCCCATTCCTAAAGAAAGGGTTCCTATTGTATGTGGACTCATGGTTCTGAAAGTGCATAACGGGGTTCCTGCGTGATCTGCCAATGCGGTCGAAGGGGGGTCCCGTTCACCCGTAAAGACGTGGCCTCCACCCCCAAAGACCGTGTGCACTGTGCATTTTGTTCACATTAAAATATAGATAGTCTCCCCCTCCACCTCCCACGTCGGATATATGCAAAAAAATAGGAGTTCCATGTGATATTTGAAGACGTTGGTTTCTCGTTCAACTGTAAGAGGATCGCCACCCCGTGTGCACTATGCGACTTTGGACCAAATTTAAAGATGCTAAGCGATGAGTGGGAGCCATCGATATGCTTACAGGAAAGGGTCGTCCACATGCTCACGGTCGACTATATATGGAAAAGGTTCCCGTTCCTTAAGAAATGGTTCATATTGTACGTGCGTGGGTGTTTCTCGCGGTGCATAACAAAGGTTCCCATGT
>NC_041384.1:696990199-696990842 GCF_002162155.2 Triticum dicoccoides
CCCACCCGAAAAACTGTGTGTCAAAAAATGAAAAAATATGGTCGGTTTTGCTCTCACATGGAAAGGGGCGTCGATATGCTCACGATATACTATAAATGGAAAGGAATCCCGTTCCTAAAGAAAGGGTTCCTATTGTATGTGGACTCATGGTTCTGAAAGTGCATAACGGGGTTCCTGCGTGATCTGCTAATACGGTCGACGGGGGTCCCGTTCACCCGTAAAGACGTGGCCTCCACCCCCAAAGACCGTTTGCACTGTGCATTTTGTTCACATTAAAATATAGATAGTCTCCCCTCCACCTCCCATGCCAGATATATGCAAAAAAAATAGGAGTTCCATGTGATCTTTGAATGCATGTGTGCTTTGTCAACCATTCATGAAACCAAGGATAGAAATGTGACGTCGGTTTCTCGTTCAACTATAAGAGGATTGCCACCCCGTGTGCACTATGCGACGTTTGGACCAAATTTAAAGATGCTAAGCGATGAGTGGGAGCCATCGATATGCTTACAGGAAAGGGTCGTCCACATGCTCACGGTCGACTATATATGCAAAAGGTTCCTGTTCCTTAAGAAATGGTTCATATTGTACGTGTGTGGGTGTTTCTCGCGGTGCATAACAAAGGTTCCCACGTGGTTTGTCA
>NC_041384.1:696991003-697000795 GCF_002162155.2 Triticum dicoccoides
GGTTTGTCAATGCGGCATTTCGGGGCGGGGGGGGGGGGGCTCGTTCATCCATAAAGATGTGCCCCCACATGAAAACCGTGCATCATAAAATGAAAAATTGTGGTCGGTTTTGCTCTCACATGGAAAGGGCGTTGATATGCTCACGATATACTATATATGGAAAGGATTCCTATTGTGTGTGGATTGGTGGTTCTCGTTGTGCATATCGGAGGTTCCCGCGTGATCTATCGATGCGGTCGAAGGGGGGTCCCGTTCAACCGTAAAGTGTGGCCTCCACCCCAAAGACTGTGTGCACTGTTCATTTTGTTCACCAAAAAGATAGATGAGTATCTATCAGTCTCTCCCTCCACCTCATGTGGAAAGATTCATCTGCGTGTGCAAAAAATGGAAGTGTGGCCTCCACCCCAAAGTCTCACCATCGGATATAATGCAAAAAATGGAAGTTCCATGTGATGTTTGAATGCATGTGTGCTTTTTCAACCATTCGTGAAGTAAGAGTAGTCGATGTGCTCATGACCTAAATTATACGGAGCTTCTGCGTGTGCCCCCAGCCACAATGCCTTCTGCGATGTTCTATCAAAAATTTCAAGACGAAGGTCAATTGATCTCATGTGGAAAGAGTCGTCTATATGCTCACGGTCGACTATATATGGAAAGGACTCCCGTTCCTTAAGAAATGGTTCATATTGTACGTGTGTGGGTGGTTCTCGCAGTGCATAACAAAGGTTCACGTGTGGTTTGTCGATGCGGTCTTTTTTTTGGGGGGGAGGGGGGGCTCGTTCATCCAGAAAGATGTGCCCCCACCCGAAAAACCGTGTTTCAAAAAATGAAAAAATATGGTCGGTTTTGCTCTCACATGGAAAGGGGCGTCGATATGCTCACGATATACTATATATAGAAATGGTGCTTGTTCGTTAATAAAGGGTTTCTATTGTATGTGGATTGGTGGTTCTCGCAGTGCATATCGGAGGTTCCGCATGATCTGTCGATGCAGTCGTCCCGTTCACCCGTAAAATATGTGGCCTCCACCCCAAAGGCCATGTGCGCTGTGCATTTTGTTCACCAAAAACATAGATGAATATCTATCAGTCTCTCCCTCCACCTACCACATCATATATTGCAAAATACGGCAATTCATGTGATGTGTGAATGCATGCTTGCTTTGTCAACCATTCAAGAAGTAGGAGCAGTTGATGTGTTCACGGTCTACATTATACGGAGCTTCTGCATGTGCCCCCCAACCCTATGCCTTATGTGATGTTCTAACAAAAAATTGAAAACGAAGATTGATTGCTCTCATGTGGAAAGGGTCATCTACATGCTCATGGTGGATTATATATATGAAAAGGGTTCCGGTTACTTCAGAAAGGGTTCATATTGTACGTGTGTGGGTGGTTCTCGCAGTGCATAACAAAGGTTCCCGTGTGGTTTGTTGATGCAGTCGAAGGGGGGGGGCTCGTTCACCCATAAAGATTTGCCCCCACCTGAAAAATGTGTGTCAAAAATGAAAAATAATGGTCGGTTTGCTCTCACATGGAAAGGGGCGTCGATATGCTCACGATCTACTATATATGGAAAGGGTTCTCGTTCCTTATGAAAAGGTTCCTATTGTATGTGGATTGGTGGTTCTCTATTCACAAAAAAGGATTGGTTGTTCTGGCAGTGCATATCGGAGGTTCCCGTCTGATCTGTCAATGTAGTCGAAGGGGGTCCGTTCACCCGTAAAGATGTGGCCTCTAGGAGAAATTGCTTAACACAATTGCATTTCTTTTTCATGCACCAGGAGAACTTGCTCTAGAAGCCTGCTTAAGTGAAGGACCTCAGATATGGATCCCTCGCTGTCGCTTGTGGTGTGTGGTGTGATGGCGGCCATTGGTGTTGCGAATGGACAAATTGTTGTGTGGGGCGAAAGTCATGATACTGGTGGTTCTTTTGACTTGTGTCACGGGAGGCCAATTTTCGTGTTTTGACCCTTTTGATAAAGTTCAGCCGGATCTGACCCTAGTTCGAAAAAAATTCAGAGTCTGACCCTTTTTCCTACCGTCGTAGTGTCTGGCGGTAGGGTAACACAGGCTACCGTCATTATCCTTGGCGGTAGGACTTAACTGTGCTGTCACGGCCAGCAAAAACGCGTGGGGAGAAAAACAAGTAAGAAGACTATGCAATCCCTTACCACTAAATCGAAGTACCTGTCCGAGGCTTTGAGTTTACCGCATCCTACGCGGCACCCCCTGGCTGCCAACAACATGTCATATGTTCCTACACCAAGTTCCGGTAGCTCTCTGTCACCTCGCAGCAGCAACCACGAGTTCCCGGGAATGGCTCGCAGGTGAGGTCGAGCATCCGTCCCTCTCTCTCCCCCCATGTTCATTTTCTTAACGAGTCCTAATGATGCCACTGTTCTTCCCCAGCAGCTCAGCCATTCTCAAAGAACTGGCTAAGATGCAGAAATACACCTCGCTCCAATAGAAAAGAATCACCAGGTCTAGTCTCACCAATGTATACTCGTTGGAGTTCTTCTTGTCAAGAGTTCACCAGCTGTGTTGACACCTGAGGTTCATGGTTTTCCATGAACTGCTAACGGAACTCCTTCCTTGTAGCAAGGCATAGCTATACTCCCTCTACAAGGCACTAGACCGGGGAAGGCTCTTCAAGCCATCAAGACGGAGAGGCACCTTTTTTTGAAAAGGGGAATATATTAATATCAAGTAGATATCAATTACACCTAGTCTCTCCCGTTGCCGATAGCCACCACAGCCGGGAGGCACAACAGCAGCCACCGGACCTTGCTACCGCTGCCTGTGTTGCCAATCGACCAGAGCTTCCGTTGCACCAAGGCATGCTCCGTCGTCGTGCCGTCCGTCACGCGCAATCCCCCTGTCCGCCGCTGCCGCAAGGCTTATCCGTCAGACCCGAGCGCCGCCACGCCCAACACCAACGCCGCGCCTGACAATGAAAAGGCCTGCCCATGTAGCCCCCACACACTCGCGAGGACGCCAAGGCCCCGCCGCCGCCGGGCCGGACGAGCTTTGCCTGGCCACACCCCGTGGCGGTGACGAGGAAGGAGGAGGGGAGACAGTCGCCTTGCGGGCGCGACGAGGGAGGGATCCGGAAATTTCGGATCGAGGATACGTGCGGGTGAGGATAAGGGGGAGTCAATCGACGGAGAGGCACCTGCTCTTGAAGCTCGCCTAGGCGAAGGACTTTAGTCGGCAAAAGGCACAAATTTGACCTTAGGGAAAAACTATTTCATAAACTAAACTGTCTTTAAAAAATATTTGACCCACACTAGTAGAAAATAGGGCTTTGGTCCAGGCCGGGTCAGCCCATTAGTCCCGGTTCAGTCCAGAACCGGGACCAATGTGGGCATTGGTCCCGGTTCGTGTGCCCAGGGGGCCGGCCGGGCCACGTGGGCCATTGGTCCTGGTTCATATGGACCTTTTGGTCCCGGTTGGTGGGATGAACCGGGACCAATGGGCCTCGCTCCTGGCCCACCACCATTGGTCCCGGTTGGTGGCTTGAACCGGGACCAAAGGCTCCCCTTTAGTCCTGGCTCATGTCACCAACCGGGACCAATGAGGTGCCTATATATACCCCTCGCTCGCGAGCAGAGCACCCCAATGCTCTGTTTTTCTCTGGCCGAGGGGGAGAGGGCTTGGTGGTGCTCTAGCTCACCTCCTATGCACACAAGGTGTTCGATGGAATGCCCGAGCCACACTACTTAAGCTTTTTCCTCTCCAAGCTCGACCTCCAAGCTCCATTTTCCATAATATTTGTCTAGGTTTAGCGGTCTGTCACGCCCCGTCCCCGTCTTCACCGCCGTCGATCACCCGCACCGAGCTCATCGCCGGCACCACCGTGGTGAGCCTCTTGTTCTTATCTTCTTTCTGAAAGGAAAAATATTCTTACTTGTATGTTTACATAGATACTTGTATTATTTTCTTACTTTTATTATTGCATCTTATATAGTGCGATGGTTTTGGTATCCGCCCCCGTCGGCCCTCGTCCTGTCTATGATTCGGATGTGGTATATATATTGTCTTTATAACTATTGGTTCATTTATTGTTTATGAAAATTATGCCAACCAACGTGACATAGATTTTATTTATGTAGGATGTACGTGAATCGGAAATGCCAACCAACCCTATTGTCGAGAGGTTAAATTTAGATGAAGAAGAAAACAATTTGTTGAAGGAAAAAATAAAAAAATTGAGGAGGAGAAGATGATATTGGAGTTGCATGTTGTGGATGTCATCGATGATCACAAGATCAAGATGGATGCAATGCGCTTGAAGATTAGAAAGATTAGAAAATATGCCATTCATACCGAGGCTTGGTATCATTATGCCGTTGGATCAATTTTTACCTTGGTTGCGATTATGATCGCATTTGTTTTCGCATTGAAATGTTTTACATAGTTTCAATGTATGGTTTAATTAATTAGATGCTCTGGAGAACTATGTATGCACTTTGGTTTTAATGTGATGATGAACTTTTATTAATTTGGACACTTAATTATATATAATGCACGCAGATGAACCGGCAATGGATGTACGGTGACAGACACACCTGCGAGTACATTAAGGGCGTGCATGAGTTTCTCGATGTGGCTGAGGCAAACAAGCAGAATGGTTTTATGTGTTGTCCATGCACTGAATGTGGGAATATGAGGTCTTACTCTAACCGGAAAATCCTTCACTCCCACCTGCTTTACAAGGGTTTCATGCCACACTATAATGTTTGGACGAGGCACGGAGAAATAGGGGTTATGATGGAAGACGGCGAAGAAGAAGAGTACGATGACAACTATGTGCCCCCTGAATACGGTGATGCTGCAATGGGGGGAGCTGGTGAAGATCAAGAGGAACCAGATGATGTGCCCAATGATGCTGCAACGGGTGAAGCTGCTGAAGATCAAGAGGAACCAGACGATGTGCCCGATGATGATGATCTCCGCTGGGTCATTGTCGACGCAAGGACGTAATGCAAAAGTCAAAAGGAGAATCTGAAGTTCGATCGCATGTTAGAGGATCACAAAAAAGGGTTATACCCCAATTGCGAAGATGGCAACACAAAGCTCGGTACCGTACTGGAATTGCTGCAGTGGAAGGCAGAGAATGCTGTGGCTGACAAACAATTTGAGAAACTACTGAAAATATTGAAGAAGCAGCTTCCAAAGGATAATGAATTGCCCGACAGTACATACGCAGCAAAGAAGGTCGTATGCCCTCTAGGATTGGAGGTGGAGAAGTTACATGCATGCCCTAATGATTGCATCCTCTACCGCGGTGCATACAAGGATCTGAACGCATGCCCGGTATGCGGTGCATTGCGGTATAAGATCAGACGAGATGACCCTGGTGATGTTGACGGCGAGCCCCCCAGGAAGAGGGTTCCTGCGAAGGTGATGTGATATGCTCCTATAATACCACGGTTGAAACGTCTGTTCAGAAATGAAGAGCATGCCAAGTTGATGCGATGGCACAGTGAGAACCGAAAGAAAGATGGGAAGTTGAGAGCACCCGCTGACGGGTCGCAGTGGAGAAAAATCGAGAGAAAGTACTGGGATGAGTTTGCAAAGGACCCAAGGAATGTATGGTTTGCTTTAAGCGCGGATTGCATTAATCCTTTCGGGGAGCACAACAGCAATCACAGCACCTGGCCCGTGACTCTATGTATGTATAACCTTACTCCTTGGATGTGCATGAAGCGGAAGTTCATTATGATGCCAGTTCTCATCCAAGGCCCTAAGCAACCCAGCAACGGAATTGATGTGTACCTAAGGCCATTAGTTGAAGAACTTTTACAGCTGTGGAATGGAAACGGTGTACGTACGTGGGATGAGCATAGACAGGAGGAATTTATCCTTAAGGCTTTGCTGTTCGTGACCATCAACAATTGGCCCGCTCTCAGTAACCTTTCAGGACAGACAAACAAAGGATACCACACATGCATGCACTATATAGATGACACTGAAAGTATATACCTGGACAAATGCAGGAAGAATGTGTACCTGGTCCATCGTCGATTTCTTCCGACCAACCATCAATGTCGAAAGAAAGTCAACATTTCAAAGGCGAGGCAGATCACCGGAAGAAGCCCGCCATGCGCACCGGTGATCACGTGCTTGCTATGGTCAATGATTTACACTACGTAATCTTTGGAAAGGGTCCCGGTGGACTAGCTGTTCCGAATGATGCTGAGGGGCACGCACCCATGTGGAAGAAGAAATCTATATTTTGGGACCTACCCTACTGGAAAGACCTAGAGGTCCGCTCCTCAATCGACTTGATGCATGTGACGAAGAACCTTTGCGTGAACCTGCTAGGCTTCTTGGGCGTGTATGGGAAGACAAAAGATACACCTGAGGAACGGGAGGACCTGCAACATTTGCACGAAAAAGACGGCATGCCTCTGAAGCAGTATAAAGGTCCTGCCAGCTACGCTCTTACGAAAGAAGAGAAAGTAATCTTCTTTGAATGCCTGCTCAGTATGAAGGTCACGACTAGCTTCTCGTCGAATATAAAGGGAATAATAAATATGCCAGAGAAAAAGTTTCAGAACCTAAAGTCTCATGACTGCCACGTAATTATGACGCAACTGCTTCCGGTAGCATTGAGGGGGCTTCTATCAGAAAACGTCCGATTAGCCATTGTGAGGCTATGTGCATTCCTCAATGCAATCTCTCAGAAGGTGATCGATCCATAAATCGTACCAAGGCTAAGGAGTGATGTGGCACAATGTCTTGTCAGTTTCGGGCTGGTGTTCCCACCATCCTTCTTCAATATCATGACGCGCGTCCTAGTTCATCTAGTCGACGAAATTGTCATCCTGGGGCCTGTATTTCTACACAATATGTTCCCCTTTGAGAGGTTCATGGGAGTCCTAAAGAAATATGTCCATAACCGTGCTAGGCCAGAAGGAAGCATCTCCATGGGCCATCAAACAGAGGATGTTATCGGGTTTTGTGTTGACTTCATTCCTGGCCTTAAGAAGATAGGTCTCCCTAAATCGCGGTATGAGGGGAGACTGACTGGAAAAGGCACTCTTGGAAGAGACTCAATAATATGCAGGGACGGATATTCTTGGTCTCAAGCAAACTACACAGTTCTACAGAACTCTAACTTGGTGACCCCGTATGTCGATGAACACAAGAACAGTCTGCGCTCCAAACACCCGGAGCAGTGCGACAACTGGATTAGATGTGAACACATCAGGACTTTCAGCAGTTGGTTGGAAACACGTCTCAGAGGTGACAACACTGTTTGTGATGAGTTGTACTTGTTGTCCAGGGGACCATCTTTGACTGTATTGACTTACAAAGGATACGAGATAAATGGGAACACATTTTACACGATCGCCCAAGATCAAAAGAGCACCAACCAAAATAGCGGTGTCCGCTTTGATGCAGCAACCGAGAGCGGAAAGGACACATATTATGGTTGCATAGTGGACATATGGGAACTTGACTACGGACCTGATTTTAAGGTCCCTTTGTTTAAGTGCAAATGGGTCAATCTGTTAGGCGGCGGGGTACAGGTAGACCCACAATACAGAATGACAACAGTGGATCTGAAAAATCTTGGGTACACTGACGAACCGTTCGTCCTAGCCAATGATGTGGCACAGGTTATCTATGTGAGGGACATGTCTACCAAACCGAGAAAAAGAAAAGATAAGGAAGCGAATACATCATACGATGAGCCAAAGCGCCACATAGTTCTTTCAGGAAAAAGGGACATCCTGGGAGTGGACGGCAAGACAGACATGTCTGAAGATTATGAAAAGTTTCATGAAATTCCTCCCTTCAATGTCAAGGCTGACCCAAGCATCCTGATAAATAATGAAGATTATCCATGGTTACGGCGCAATAAGCACATGACACAAGCGAAGAAAAAGTGAAGACTTTCTCCCGCAACTATTATGATGATACCAAGCCAACTTTGTAACACACGAACATGCTACCTTGTCCGTTTTGTACATGCACATGCTATGTGGGTGAAATTATGATACCATCCCAACTTTCAACTTTTTCAGAGTTCATTTGAAATGCTTTCATGTCTTATGGTTCGGCCCTCGTAATACCATGACCATTAGTCCCTGGCCCATGCCAACTTTCAACTTTCAACTTTCTAAAACTAATGGCACTAACAGAAAGTTTATAATTTTGCTCCTCGCCCCTGGCCCATGACCATTAGTCCCAGTTTGTGCCACAAACCGGGACTAAAGGGTTGGTCCTCGTTGCGGGTAGAGTTTCGTCCCACCTCGCCAACCGAAGGGGGCTCACACCGGTTTATAAGCCCTTCCCTCTCTGCCTTATTGAGCTCCTCTCAAAGTGAAAATAGATGCCCTAATAGAGAAAAGTTTAACCTAAATTCATAGTGAATTTCTCTGAAATTCATACAAATTTACTAGGAATTTAGGTTGAATTTTCTCTATAAGCGCATCTATTCTCATTTTTTAGTAAGTTAATCACATACTTGTGATTCAAACAATTTTCAAAGAATTCAAATTTTAATTATTCAAATTTAAAAACTAATGGCACTAACAGAAAGTTTATAATTTTTCTAAAACTAATGGCACTAACAGAAAGTTTATAATTTTGCTAACCTAAAAGCAAACATAATTAAAAATTAAAGCAAAAAACAAAAGAAAATAAATAATGCAAAAAACAAATCAAAAAAACAGGAAAAACTATTTTTATAGTAAAGTTAATCACAAAATAAAATAAATAAAGCAACAAAGAAAACAAAAAAACTAAAAAAGTGTTTTCAAATTTGAAAACTAATGGCACTAACAGAAAGTTTGTAATTTTTCTAAAACTAAAAGCAAAAAGAATAAAAAAATAAAGCAAAAAACAAATGAAAATAAATAATGCATAAAACTAAACAAAAAAACTGGAAAAAAATAGCAACAATAAGTATTTTGTTGTAAGTAGAAACAAAATAAAATAAATAAAGCAATAGAAAGTTTGTAATTTTGCTGACCTAAAAGCAAAAGGAATTAAAAAATAAAGCAAAAAACAAAAGAAAATAAATAATATAGAAAACAAAACAAAAAAACTGGAAAAAAATAAAAATAGCAACAATAAGTATTTTGTTGTAAGTAGAAGCAAAATAAAATAAATAAAGCAACAAAGAAAAAAAACAAAAAAAAACAAAAAAAGTGCCACCTACTGGGCACCCACGGCCTGAATACGACTAGAAACCCTACCATGGGCCAGGATTCAGGCCCGCGGGAGGCCCAGTAGGCCCACGGGCACACATTGCACGGTTAGGCCCGAAAGCCTGCTTTAGAGAGGAGCTCGAGAGGGAAGGCGCACCACACCTCATAAACAGGTGCGGCTCCCTCTCAACTAGCGAGGTGGGACTAAACATTTGGGCACGGGGCAGCACAAGGCCTTTGGTCCCGGTTGCTGGCAACAACCGGACTAAAGGGGGGCATTGGTGACGGTTCGTGGCACCAACCGTGACCAATGCCTCAGCTATATAAGCAACACTTGGGAAATTTTCACCATTTCCCTCGCCAGTTGCCCTGACGACGCCGAGCTCATCGACGTCGCCAGGCTGCCCCGACGCCGTCCGCCGCCCCTGCCGTCGCCCGTGCCTCGCCGTCGCCGAGCCCGTGCGCCCCTGCCCTCGCCCCCGAGCGGGCCTCCTCCGTCCCCGAGCGTAGCTTCTTCCTCGTCGCCGACGCCACCTCGCGGTGAGCGCCGCCCCGTTCCCCTGCTCCTCCCCCTGTACTGCCTGCTGTCGCCGCCGCGCGCTGCCATCGCGACGCCGCCCCTGCCC
>NC_041384.1:697001337-697004875 GCF_002162155.2 Triticum dicoccoides
GCTGCCGCCGCGCGCCGCCCCTGCCCTGCCGTGCCGCCACCCCTGCCCTTCATTTTTTAAGTTTAATTTCTTTGTTCATATATATGTGTATGTACGTATGTGGCTATGTGTATGTATATGTTCATAGAAAGTTTTGTATAATGTATATGTGTATGTATAATGTTCATATACAATGTATAATGTATATGTGTATGTTAGTTTAATTTTTTTGTTCATAGAATTTTTTTTTCATATATATATATATATATATAGAAAGTTTTTTGTTCATAGAAAGTTTTTCGTTCATATATAGAAAGTTAGAAGAAAATTTAGAATATGCTAAAATTTATAAGAAAAACAAGGATAGGAAAGAAGAAAATAAGAAGAGGAGAGGAAAAGAAAAGGCGAAATAAATAAGAAGAAGAAAAAAGAAGAAAAAGAAGAAAAAGAAGAGGAGAAGAAGAAAGGAATAGTTTCTTCTTCTCCACTATTCCTTTCTTCTTCTCCTCTTTTTTTTTCTTCTTTTTTTCTTCGATCTTCTCCTCTAGCTATTCCTTTCTTCTTCTCCTCTTTTTTCTTCTTCTTCTTCTTAATTTTTATCGGGAACGAGGGTGTCGAGGATCGCCGAGGGGTCGAGGGTCGGGAACTAGGGTAGAGGGTCGAGGGTCGTTATGGGGTCAAGGGTCGAGGGTTTCAGGGTCGAGGGTTCGAGGGTTCTATAGTGTCGAGGGATCAAGGGTCGAGGGTTCCAGGGTCGTCTAGGGCTCGAGGGTTCCAGGGTCGTCGAGGGTTCGAGGGGTCGAGGATCGCCGAGGGGTCGAGAGAGGTTTCCTAGTGTCAAAGTATTGAAGAAATCCATGGCTTCATCATTAGCCGGAAGTAACCAGGGCATGACGAAGTCCTCCAAAGTTATTTTGGAATGGTGTCCCGGATAGGATAATTTTCCTTTTTGTATGAATTTCAGCAAAGACCTTCCAATAACAATATTTGGAAGGTTCTTGCTGAACTTTGTACCAAAAACCGAATTATCCTATCTAGGACTCCGTTCCAAAATAACTTTGGAGAGCTTCGTACCATCATGCACCTGTTACTTTCGCCTAATGATGAAAACATGGTTTGGTTGAATCCTTTGACACTAGGCAACCTCCCGACCCCTCGGCGATCCTCTTGAACATGAGAGGAAGAAGAGGATAAAAAAAGAAGAGGAAGAAGAAAAAAAAGAGGAGAAGAAAGAATAGTGGAGATCTCCACTATTCTTTCTTCTCCTCTTTTTTTTCTTCTTCTTCCTCTTTTTTTTATCGGGAACGAGGGTCGTCGAGGGACATAGATGTAGTGTCGTCGTTGTCGATATACCCCCTCCCGATAGCTTCAACACGTGGGGGGGGTCGATATTACCCCCTCCTTGAAGCGTTCTCGAGGCCACCCCAAACCCTTGAAGCGTTGTCGA
This sequence comes from Triticum dicoccoides, assembly GCF_002162155.2. Classification (NCBI taxonomy): domain Eukaryota; kingdom Viridiplantae; phylum Streptophyta; class Magnoliopsida; order Poales; family Poaceae; genus Triticum; species Triticum dicoccoides. The sequence goes on from NC_041384.1 coordinate 697,002,764, forward strand.
GGCCACCCCAAAACCTAGAGAAGCAGCGTCAAGGCCACTAATTAATATATATGATTCCTTACTATGATTAGGTAGCTAGTTCTACGTTTGCCACTAATATATCCATCTGTCATGTTTGAATAATAATTGCCATGTTGTAAATATTTGTAGAAACTATGGACATCGCCCGAGACGAAGCAAAAGAAGCGTTGTTGAGGGACATAATCGCAGAAGGAAGTGATGCCGTCTCGTTGTTTCTCAACGACACCGATGGTCTGGAAGGAGAGGGTGAAGAAGCTGGCTACGGTGACCTAATGCCGGTGCAAGAAGAAGAACATGAGGATGGCTCCGATGACCCAATGCCGGTGCAAGAAGGAGACCGTGATGACGGCTTCGGTGACCAAACCGAGTCCGGCTAGGTATATATATTAGTTAAGCCTGTGCTGACTAGCTAATTGATGCATTCATTGTTTTGGTATGTACACATATTAATTAAGTCTTTGTTCTTTTTTCTAGCCCTCCGGATCGAGCACAACTTCGGTAAAGAGACGAGGCCCGAAGAAAAAGTTGAGCTCGGATGAAAGGTTTGAGATCATAGCAATCGCGCCCGACGGCCAACCGATTGAACCCATCCGAACAAAGAACGCATTTGTTGCTCAGTGCGGGGTTCTGGTTAGGGACAAGATCCCGATCAGCATCCAGCAATGGTTTAAGCCGGCTACAGAAGACCCTGAGGTGTCTTATGTCAATGATATGCAGAAAAATGATCTTTGGACTGAGCTGAAGTCAAATTTCACCCTACCGCCAGAGGATAATCCAGAGAAGCCAGTTAAAGAGCAATTAATCAAGTCTTTTGCTCTTAAGAGGATGGCAGAACTATTCAGGAGGTGGAAGAAAGAGCTGAATAAGTTTGTCGAAAATAATGAGACACCAGAATTCAAGGGCAGATATGAGAAGATCAGAGATCACTGGCCCGCATTTGTGGCCCACAAGACATCGGAAAAGAGTAAGAAGATGTCGTCGACAAACAAGCAAAATGCTGCGAAGAAGAAGCATCACCATCGCACGGGGTCAGGTGGCTACCTCGTAGCTCGGCCTAAGTGGGCCAGGACTGAGAATGATCTGGTTGATAATGGGATCGAACCAGAGACAATTAACTAGCCAGACCGTTGCCGGACTTGGTTCTTCGGGGCTGGCGGAACCTGGGACCCTGTAACAGGGAAGTGCATTTGGACGAACGATCAAATGGACATACCAGTCAGGAAGCTTCAGCAGTATATCGAAGCAGCGCAGCAAGGGACATTCTTTCTAGACAGAGAGAACGACGAGCTCACAATGGCCCTCGGGAATCCTGAGCACCCTGGACGGACATGAGGCACGTCAGGCTCCATTCCGTGGAAGGTTGGGTTTCCGGACGCAGGCGGTTACAAATCCCATGAGAGGAGGAAAAAAGTGTAGCAGACCCAAATGCAGGCGCTGCAAGAAAGGGTACAAGCGATAGAGGAACGAGAAGCAAATCGCAGCAAACGTACTGCCGAAGATTCCCCCGAAGCTACCCCGCCATGTTAGCGGAGAAGCAGCGTGGCTTCCACCGAGCTGCTTCAGCCAGAGCATGCCTTGACGGCTCCTGCCAGCTATCCCGTGGATGCTATCACAGAGTCTCAAAATTGCCACCTTATGACGCAATGGATGAATTTGAAGGTCAAGGCGGCTGTTGGCTCTGTTGGGTAACGTAGTAATTTCAAAAAATTTCCTACGCACACGCAAGATCATGGTGATGCATAGCAACGAGAGGGGAGAGTGCGATCTATGTACCCTTGTAGATCGACAACGGAAGCGTTAGGTTGATGTAGTCATACGTCTTCACAGCCCGACCGATCAAGCACCGAAACTATGACACCTCCGAGTTCTAGCACACGTTCAGCTCGATGACGATCCCCGGAATCCGATCCAGCAAAGTGTTGGGGAAGAGTTCCATCAGCACGACGGCGTGGTGACGATCTTGATGTACTAATGTCGCAAGGCTTCGCCTAAGCACTGCTACAATATTATTGAGGACTATGGTGGAAGGGGGCACCGCACACGGCTAAGAATATGATCACGTGGATCAACTTGTGTCTCTAGGGGTGCCCT
>NC_041384.1:697005098-697033368 GCF_002162155.2 Triticum dicoccoides
GGGGGGGCGGCCGGCCAAGAGGAGGCATGCCAGGAGGAGTCCTACTCCCACCGGGAGTAGGACTCCCCCCTTTTCCTAGTTGGAATAGGATTCGTGGAGGGGGGAGAGAGGAGGAAGGGGGCCGGCCCCCTCTCCTTGTCCTATTCGGACCAAGGGGGGAGAGGCGCGTGGCCCATCTCTGGCCACCTCTCCTCTCTTCCACTAAGGCCCACTAAGGCCCATATACCTCCCGGGGGGTTCCGGTAACCTCCCGGTACTCCGGTAAAATCCCGATTTCACCCGGAACACTTCCGATATCCAAACATAGGCTTCCAATATATCAATCTTTATGTCTCGACCATTTCGAGACTCCTCGTCATGTTCGTGATCACATCCGGGACTCCGAACAACCTTCGGTACATCAAAACGCATAAACTCATAATATAACTTTCATCGAAACCTTAAGCGTGTGGACCCTATGGGTTCGAGAACAATGTAGACATGACCGAGACACGTCTCCGGTCAATAACCAATAGCGGGACCTGGATGCCCATATTGGTTCCTACATATTCTACGAAGATCTTTTATCGGTCAAACTGCATAACAACATACGTTGTTCCCCTTGTCATCGGTATGTTACTTGCCCGAGATTCGATCGTTGGTATCCAATACCTAGTTCAATCTCGTTATCGGCAAGTCTCTTTACTCGTTCCATAATACATCATCCCGCAACTAACTCATTAGTTGTAATGCTTGCAAGGCTTAAGTGATGTGCATTACCGAGAGGGCCCAGAGATACCTCTCCGACGATCGGAGTGACAAATCCCAATCTCGAAATACGCCAACCCAACATGTACCTTTGGAGACACCTGCAGAGCACCTTTATAATCAACCAGTTACGTTGTGACGTTTGGTAGCACACAAAGTGTTCCTCCGGCACAAGGGAGTTGCATAATCTCATAGTCATAGGAACATGTATAAGTTATGAAGAAAGCAATAGCAACATACTAAATGATCGGGTGCTAAGCTAATGAAATGGGTCATGTCAATCAGATCATTCAACTAATGATGTGATCCCGTTAATCAAATGACAACTCTTTGTCCATGGTTAGGAAACATAACCATCTTTGATTAACGAGCTAGTCAAGTAGAGGCATACTAGTGACACTCTGTTTGTCTATGTATTCACACATGTATTATGTTTCCGGTTAATACAATTCTAGCATGAATAATAAACTTTTATCATCATATAAGGAAATAAATAATAACTTTATTATTGCCTCTAGGGCATATTTCCTTCAGTCTCCCACTTGCAGTAGAGTCAATAATCTAGATTACACAGTAATGATTCTAACACCCATGGAGCCTTGGTGCTGATCATGTTTTGCTCGTGGAAGAGGCTTAGTCAACGGGTCTGCTACATTCAGATCCGTATGTATCTTGCAAATCTCTATGTCTCCCACCTGGACTAGATCCCGGATGGAATTGAAGCGTCTTTTGATGTGCTTGGTTCTCTTGTGAAATCTGGATTCCTTCGCCAAGGCAATTGCACCAGTATTGTCACAAAAGATTTTCATTGGACCCGATGCACAAGGTATGACACCTAGATCGGATATGAACTCCTTCATCCAGACTCCTTCGTTTGCTGCTTCCGAAGCAGCTATGTACTCCACTTCACATGTAGATCCCGCCACGACGCTTTGTTTAGAACTGCACCAACTGACAGCTCCACCGTTTAATGTAAACACATATCCGGTTTGCGATTTAGAATCGTCCGGATCAGTGTCAAAGCTTGCATCAACGTAACTGTTTACGATGAGCTCTTTGTCACCTCCATATACGAGAAACATATCCTTAGTCCTTTTCAGGTACTTCAGGATGTTCTTGACCGTTGTCCAGTGATCCACTCCTGGATTACTTTGGTACCTCCCTGCTAGACTTATAGCAAGGCACACATCAGGCCTGGTACACAGCATTGCATACATGATAGAGCCTATGGCTGAAGCATAGGGAACATATTTCATTTTCTCTCTATCTTCTGCAGTGGTTGGGCATTGAGTCTGACTCAATTTCACACCTTGTAACACAGGCAAGAACCCTTTCTTTGCTTGATCCATTTTGAACTTCTTCAAAATCTTGTCAAGGTATGTGCTTTGTGAAAGTCCAATTAAGCGTCTTGATCTATCTCTATAGATCTTAATGCCTAATATGTAAGCAGCTTCACCGAGGTCTTTCATTGAAAAACTCTTATTCAGGTATCCCTTTATGCTATCCAAAAATTCTATATCATTTCCAATCAGTAATATGTCATCCACATATAATATCAGAAATGCTACAGAGCTCCCACTCACTTTCTTGCAAATACAGGCTTCTTCGAAAGTCTGTATAAAACCAAATGCTTTTATCACACTATTAAAGCGTTTATTACAACTCCGAGAGGCTTGCACCAGTCCATAGATGGATCGCTAGAGCTTGCACACTTTGTTAGCTCCCTTTGGATCGACAAAACCTTCTGGTTGCATCATATACAACTCTTCTTCCAGAAACCCATTCAGGAATGCAGTTTTGACATCCATCTATCAAATTTCATAATCATAAAATGCGGCAATTGCTAACATGATTCGGACAGACTTAAGCATCGCTACGGGTGAGAAGGTCTCATCGTAGTCAATCCCTTGAACTTGCTGAAACCCTTTTGCGACAAGTCGAGCTTTGTAGACAGTAATATTACCGTCAGCGTCAGTCTTCTTCTTGAAGATCCATTTATTCTCAATCGCTTGCCGATCATCGGGCAAGTCAACCAAAGTCCACACTTTGTTCTCATACATGGATCCCATCTCAGATTTCATGGCTTCAAGCCATTTTGCGGAATCTGGGCTCACCATCGCTTCTTCATAGTTCGTAGGTTCATCATGATCTAGTAGCATGACTTCCAGAACAGGATTACCGTACCACTCTGGTGCGGATCTCACTCTGGTTGATCTACGAGGTTCAATAGTATCTTGTTCTGAAGTTTCATGATCATTATCATTAGCTTCCTCACTTATTGGTGTAGGTGTCACAGAAACAGGTTTCTGTGATGCATTACTCTCCAACAAGGGAGCAGGCACAGTTACCTCGTCAAGTTCTACTTTCCTCCCACTCACTTCTTTCGAGAGAAACTCCTTCTCCAGAAAGTTTCCGAACTTAGCAACAAAAGTCTTGCCTTCGGATCTGTGATAGAAGGTGTATCCAATAGTCTCCTTTGGATATCCTATGAAGACACATTTCTCCAATTTGGGTTCGAGCTTATCAGGTTGAAGCTTTTTCACATAAGCATCGCAGCCCCAAACTTTCAGAAACGACAACTTTGGTTTCTTGCCAAACCATAGTTCATAAGGCGTCGTCTCAACGGATTTTGATGGTGCCCTATTTAACGTGAATGCGGCCGTCTCTAAAGCATAACCCCAAAACGACAGCAGTAAATCAGTAAGAGACATCATAGATCGCACCATATCTAGTAAAGTACGATTACGACGTTTGGACACACCATTACGTTGTGGTGTTCCGGGTGGCGTGAGTTGCGAAACTATTCCGCATTATTTTAAATGTACACCAAACTCGTAACTCAAATATTCTCCTCCACGATCAGATCGTAGGAATTTTATTTTCTTGTTACGATGATTTTCAACTTCACTCTGAAATTCTTTGAACTTTTCAAACGTTTCAGACTTATGTTTCATTAAGTAGATATACCCATATCTGCTTAAGTCATCTGTGAAGGTGAGAAAATAATGATATCCACCACGAGCCTCAATATTCATCGGACCACATACATCTGTATGTATAATTTCCAATAAATCTGTTGCTCTCTCCATAGTACCGGAGAATGGTGTTTTAGTCATCTTGCCCATAAGGCACGGTTCGCAAGTACCAAGTGATTCATAATCAAGTGGTTCCAAAAGTGCATCAGTATGGAGTTTCTTCATGCGCTTTACACCGATATGACCTAAACGGCTGTGCCGCAAATAAGTTGCACTATCATTATCAACTCTGCATCTTTTGGCTTCAACATTATGAATATGTGTGTCACTACTATCGAGATTCAATAAGAATAGACCATTCTTCAAGGGTGCATGACCATAAAAGATATTACTCATATAAATAGAACAACCATTATTCTCTGATTTAAATGAATAACCGTCTCGCATTAAACAAGATCCAGATATAATGTTCATGCTTAACGCTGGCACCAAATAACAATTATTTAGGTCTAATATTAATCCCGAAGGTAGATGTAGAGGTAGCGTGCTGACCGCGATCACATCGACTTTGGAACCATTTCCCATGCGCATCGTCACCTCGTCCTTAGCCAATATTCGCTTAATCTGTAGTCCCTGTTTCGAGTTGCAAATATTAGCAACATAACCAGTATCAAATACCCAGGTGCTACTGCGAGCATTAGTAAGGTACACATCAATAACATGTATATCACATATACCTTTGTTCACCTTGCCATCCTTCTTATCCGCCAAATACTTGGGGCAGTTCCGCTTCCAGTGACCAGTCTGCTTGCAGTAGAAGCACTCAGTTTCAGGCTTTGGTCCAGACTTGGGTTTCTTCTCTTGAGCAGCAACTTGCTTGCTGTTCTTCTTGAAGTTCCCCTTCTTCTTCCCTTTGCCCTTTTTCTTGAAACTAGTGGTCTTGTTGACCATCAACACTTGATGCTCCTTCTTGATTTCTACCTCCGCAGCTTTCAGCATTGCGAAGAGCTCGGGAATAGTCTTATTCATCCCTTGCATATTATAGTTCATCATGAAGCTCTTGTAGCTTGGTGGAAGTGATTGGAGAATTCTGTCAATGACGCTATCATCCGGAAGATTAACTCCCAGTTGAATCAAGTGATTACAATACCCAGACATCTTGAGTATATGCTCACTGACAGAACTGTTCTCCTCCATCTTGCAGCTATAGAACTTATTGGAGACTTCATATCTCTCAATCCGGGCATTTGCTTGAAATATTAACTTCAACTCCTGGAACATCTCATATGCCCCATGACGTTCAAAATGTCGTTGAAGTCCCGGTTCTAAGCCGTAAAGCATGGCACATTAAACTATCGAGTAGTCATCAACTTTGCTCTGCCAGGCGTTCATAACATCTGGTGTTGCTCCAGCAGCAGGCCTGGCACCCAGCGGTGCTTCCAGGACGTAATTCTTCTGTGCAGCAATGAGGATAATCCTCAAGTTACGGACCCAGTCCGTGTAATTGCAACCATCATCTTTCAACTTTGCTTTCTCAAGGAACGCATTAAAATTCAACGGAACAACAGCACGGGCCATCTATCTACAATCAAACATACATAAGCAAGATACTATCAGGTACTAAGTTCATGATAAATTTAGGTTCAATTAATCATATTACTTAAGAACTCCCACTTAGATAGATATCCCTCTAATCCTCTAAGTGATTACGTGATCCAAATTAACTAAACCATGTCCGATCATCACGTGAGATGGAGTAGTTTCATTGGTGAACATCACTATGTTGATCATACCTACTATATGATTCACGCTCGACCTTTCGGTCTCCGTGTTCCGAGGCCATATCTGTATATGCTTGGCTCGTCAAGTATAACCTGAGTATTCCGCGTGTGCAACTGTTTTGCACCCGTTGTATTTGAACGTAGAGCCTATCACACCCGATCATCACGTGGTGTCTCAGCACGAAGAACTCTCGCAATGGTGCATACTCAGGGAGAACACTTCTTGATAATTTAGTGAGAGATCATCTTATAATGCTACCGTTAATCAAAGTAAGATAAGATGCATAAAAGATAAACATCACATGCAATCAATATAAGTGATATGATATGGCCATCATCATCTTGTGCTTGTGATCTCCATCTCCGAAGCATCGTCACCGGCGCGACACCTTGATCTCCATCGTAGCATCGTTGTCGTCTCGCCAATCTTATGCTTCCACGACTATCGCTACCGTTTAGTGATAAAGTAAAGCATCACAGCGCGATTGCATTGCATACAATAAAGCGACAACCATATGGCTCCTGCCAGTTGCCAATAACTCGGTTACAAAACATGATAATCTCATACAATAAAATTTAGCATCATGTCTTGACCATATGACATCACAACATGCCCTGCAAAAACAAGTTAGACGTCCTCTACTTTGTTGTTGCAATTTTTACGTGGCTGCTACGGGCTTAAGCAAGAACCAATCTTACCTACGCATCAAAACCACAACGATAGTTTGTCAAGTTGGTGCTGTTTTAACCTTCGCAAGGACCGGGCGTAGCCACACTCAGTTCAACTAAAGTTGGAGAAACTGTCACCCACAAGCCACCTATGTGCAAAGCACGTCCGGAGAACCGGTCTCGCGTAAGCGTATGCGTAATGTCGGTCCGGGCCGCTTCGTCCAACAATACCGCCGAACCAAAGTACGACATGCTGGTAAGCAGTATGACTTATATCGCCCACAACTCACTTGTGTTCTACTCGTGCATATAACATCAACATAGAAAACCTAGGCTCGGATGCCACTGTTGGGTAACGTAGTAATTTCAAAAAAATTCCTACGCACACGCAAGATCATGGTGATGTATAGCAACGAGAGGGGAGAGTGCGATCTACGTACCCTTGTAGATCGACAACGGAAGCGTTAGGTTGATGTAGTCATACGTCTTCATGGCCCGACCGATCAAGCACCGAAACTACGGCACCTCCGAGTTCTAGCACACGTTCAGCTCGATGACGATCCCCGGAATCCGATCCAGCAAAGTGTCGGGGAAGAGTTCCGTCAGCACGACGGCGTGGTGACGATCTTGATGTACTAATGTCGCAGGGCTTCGCCTAAGCACTGCTACAATATTATCGAGGACTATGGTGGAAGGGGGCACCGCACACGGCTAAGAATATGATCACGTGGATCAACTTGTGTCTCTAGGGGTGCCCCTGCCTCCGTATATAAAGGCTCAAAGGGGGGGGGGGCGGCCGGCCAAGAGGAGGCGCGCCAGGAGGAGTCCTACTCCCTCCGGGAGTAGGACTCCCCCCTTTTCCTAGTTGGAATAGGATTCATGGACGGGGGAGAGAGGAGGAAGGGGGGCCGCCCCCCTCTCCTTGTCCTATTCGGACCAAGGGGGGGAGAGGCGCGCGGCCCATCTCTGGCCAACTCTCCTCTCTTCCACTAAGGCCCACTAAGGCCCATATACCTCCCGGGGGGTTCCGGTAACCTCCCGGTACTCCGGTAAAATCCCGATTTCACCCGGAACACTTCCGATATCCAAACATAGGCTTCCAATATATCAATCTTTATGTCTCGACCATTTCGAGACTCCTTGTCATGTCCGTGATCACATCCGGGACTCCGAACAACCTTCGGTACATCAAAATGCATAAACTCGTAATATAACTGTCATCGAAACCTAAAGCGTGCGGACCCTACGGGTTCGAGAACAATGTAGACATGACCAAGACACGTCTCCGGTCAATATCCAATAGTGGGACCTGGATGCCCATATTGGTTCCTACATATTCTACGAAGATCTTTTATCGGTCAGACCGCATAACAACATACGTTGTTCCCTTTGTCATAGGTATGTTACTTGCCTGAGATTCGATCATCGGTATCCAATACCTAGTTCAATCTCGTTACCGGCAAGTCTCTTTACTCGTTCCGTAATACATCATCCCGCAACTAACTCATTAGTTGTAATGCTTGCAAGGCTTAAGTGATGTGCATTACCGAGAGGGCCCAGAGATACCTCTCCGACGATCGGAGTGACAAATCCCAATCTCGAAATACGCCAACCCAACATGTACCTTTGGAGACACCTGTAGAGCACCTTTATAATCACCCAGTTACGTTGTGACGTTTGGTAGCGCGCAAAGTGTTCCTCCGGCACACGGGAGTTGCATAATCTCATAGTCATAGGAACATGTATAAGTTATGAAGAAAGCAATAGCAACATACTAAACGATCGGGTGCTAAGCTAATGAAATGGATCCTGTCAATCAGATCATTCAACTAATGATGTGATCCCGTTAATCAAATGACAACTCTTTGTCCATGGTTAGGAAACATAACCATCTTTGATTAACGAGCTAGTCAAGTAGAGGCATACTAGTGACACTCTGTTTGTCTATGTATTCACACATGTATTAGGTTTTCGGTTAATACAATTATAGCATGAATAATAAACTTTTATCATGATATAAGGAAATAAATAATAACTTTATTATTGCCTCTAGGGCATATTTCCTTGAGGCTCTGTTTATCCTACTGAACCCGGCGCAACTTTTCACTGCCGGCCGATTCCAGAAGGATATGCTAGGGTGATGATGGATGAAATAACGGAGGGATTTGAGGACCTCCAGCTTGACCACCCTACCGGTGAAGGGGAGACTAGGATGGGGTCTGCTCTGAAGACTCCATGCCTATGGCGGAAGGAGCTCATCAACCTTCCGAACTGGACGCCTCCGCCTCCTCCTCCTCCTCCGGCAAGTCAGGGCACTCCGCCTCCTCCACCGCCTCCTCCTCCGGCGAGTCAGGGCACTCCGCCTCCTCCACCGCCTCCTCCTCCGGTGAGTGACGATCAGGGCACTCGACCGGCTCCTTCTCCAGCGCGTGGCGGCTCTCCGCCTCCTTCTCCGCCTGCGCCGACGCGCCCGAGCAGCCAGCCTCCTCCTTATCTGCCTCGTCAGCAAGGGCGGAAGAGACCTGCCGCTGCTCCGGCTGCTCCGGCGCATCGTAGTCCTTCTCCTCCGCCTCGTAAGCAAGTAAAGAAGACAACCGCTCCGTCTGCTCGGCCGGCATCTAGCAGTACAGCCAGAGGCGGGAGGACATACAGATTCGGTCCTTCTCTGAAGACTCCAGAGAAGTTACCATACGAGAGGACCCCGGAGGAGAACGCCGAGATCGCGCGAACCGAAGTGGATGACTGGTTTCAAGGGTTGAAAGCAAAGAGACATCCACCTCCGGAGGAGAAGGTAGATCCGGTGAAAGCGAAGCGCACTCTGGCTGCCCTGACAAAACCACCCAAGTCTCCGCCGAAAGGAAACTATGAGCGCATTATTGGAAAGGAATTTGCCGAAGTGGAGCGGTCGGGAAGTACTGTCAGTGATCAAAGGCTGAAAGAACGACGAGCTGGGAAACAAATTGCCCAGCTCGTCGAACAAGCGAAGCAATCGTGCCCCCCGCTCAAGGTGCCTAGCCACAACGTCGCTAATGATCCGAGGATGGTGCCCGGTTATAGCAATCTTGCAGATTACCTGCCCGACGATGTACATTATGAACCCATGGAGGTGCAAATACAAAGATACGAGTACGGGAAGCCTCTCGTGAAAGATGAAAGATCTATATCAACGATGATGCGAAGATTGCATGATTGGTACTTGAAAATCTGCAGAGACTCTGGGGGGAGGAGTACTTTGTATGTGAAAGTTAAAAAGGAGCATGACCTCGTTGGAATTGAACTGTTGCCTGTTCCATTTGAGGAGTTCTATCAGTTTTTCAATCAATTGGCCCTCGATAAAACAACGGTCGCCTGCTACTGCCTGTAAGTAGTACTACTTCTGTCATTAAGTCTCTCTATATAGCTCAACTCTTTCATTGCATGTATTTATAATCATCCTCACTATATTATGCAGATTGAAGATCGCCGAATTGAAGAAAAGACAAGTCGGTGATATTGGGTTCATTAACACATATCTCATAGATGCAACTCAGGTTAAATTTCATGCCGCAGCTACCGAGGCCAACTTGCTACGATCATTGGTAATAAATGAAAACAAAGATATAATACTCTTTCCTTACAACTTCAAGTGAGTGTTACTGTCTTGTGCGTATTCGGTTTCCCTTATATATTAGTCAAGGTTATAGTAATGTAATTGATGAGTTATGCATGCGTGTGTAGTTTCCACTATATTCTCCTAGAGATTAAGCTTGAGCAGGGACTAGTAACCGTCTTAGACTCAAGACGAAAAGATCCCCAGGACTATGCAGACATGACTCAAATACTCGAGAAGTAAGTTAAATAGATCATTATCCACCATATCAGCAACTTTGTTCATTTCCTGATATATCAAGTAATTGTTTTCTTTGTCCGGCAGGGTTTGGAGAAAATTCACCAGAAAAGCTCCGGGACTGCCGAAGGAGCTGCAATTTAGACACCCGAAAGTAAGTACTATAGTAGTATGTTCCGCGCATCTACTAGTCATTCAAGCGCTAGTTTCATCAATACCATTTGGCATTCTTACTTATCAGTTTGATTGACCTCTATTTTTTGTAAAGTGGTTGTGGCAGGAACAAGGGAATGATTTCTGTGGATACTACATTTGCGAGTCCATCCGCCAAACGACCTGTGAGCGGGGCTACACTGACGAACAATATGAAGTACGTAAATAACAACATTCACAATTTTATTTTATTACCATCATTTGTGTTGAGTTTCATTCATTCATATATATATATATATATATATGTATTGACCCCCTTCTTTAAATTAGATGTTTCGGAAGCGGGATGAACTCCTAGCACCAGCTCGCATGCGAGCAATTCAAAAGGAATTGGCGGCATTCTTTCTTGACCACGTGATCCCTGAAGACGGAGAATACTATGTGGACCCTGAGTCCGTATGATTATATTTGTAAGAGATAATTATTGTATATATGTAGCCGGTAGTGTCGGATAGATATACGAGAACTTGTTGTTCGACCAATCTCTCGGAGAAGAAGAGGTGGTCAATATCACTTCTCTCTGTATGCATATATGTTCATGACGATCTTCTGTTTCCTTCGTTTGCTTACTAGCTAGCTAGCGTGTCTAGTCCTCTCTATACGTATGTATAGTACGTAGCGTCAACCAAGCACGGACATAAGAGAGGACACTTCTCTCTATTAATTATAGCTAGCTAACACAATATATGAAACACCTAAATTAACCCCCTAAAACCCCCAACCTCCCCCCCCCCTTCAAAAAAAACAAAAACCCCAACCACAGAAATGCTGATGCGTGGATGCCTATTGGTCCCGGTTGGTGCCACCAACCAGGACCAAAGGGTCTCCTGCCTGGGCTCCGCGCACAGGCCACTTGGAGGCCCATCTGTCCCGGTTCTGGATTGAACCGGGACTAAAGGGACAGGGCATTAGTACCGACCCTTTAGTTCCGGTTCCAGAATCGGGACAAAAGGCCCTTACGAACCGGGACAACAGGCCCTTTTTCTACCAGTGCTAGCTGACCTCTAATGTGCAGCGCCTATCAGCAAGGCGCTGTATTCTACTGTGGAACGCCTAACCCTCAGGCGCCACACCTATGCAACTCCTAACAGCTAGGCGCTGCACTACACTGTGCAGCGCCTAGCTGTTAGGAGTTGCACAGTAAAGTGTAGCGCCTTGCTGTCGGGCGCTGCACAAAAAGTCTAGTGGTGTAAAATAGTTTTAAAAACAGTTTAGTTTGTGAAATACTTTCGCAATAAGGTCAAATTTATCAATTTTGCCACTTTAGTCATGCCTTGCTGATTCATGGATTCCTTGCCATCATTTGTAGTATGTGGCGTGATGGCGGTCATGTATGCTTCGCAAGGGCGCATGCGCGTGTGTGGCGAAAGAGAAGGGTGTGGTGCTTTGACTCTCCGCGCTTCATGTCTAGAAACGGCATGGTGAGGAGCTCGAAAATCTAGTCTGTTGCGAGCAGGGAGGCGCCTGCAGCGGGAGGCCCAAGGGGCATGGGCGCGAGCAGCGCGTTTGCAACTTTTGACTTGAAGCATCGCGTGAATTCTACACGGGCTCACCTGTTCGGCCGTATGCACGTTAAATGAAACATGCATCACCCCGTACTCCGTATGCGCCCATGGAGGTACGACCAGAGGGCATTCATCAGGATCGTGTTCGGCATGGGGAGCGTTACTAGTGAGGAGCGGCGCTATGTGTTGACACCTGAGCTTACTGTTGGAGCACTCCTATTCAGCTGGCTGCACCTACGTGATTAACTCTCACGTAGCTCTAACTACCCCACCTAGTCTCATTGCATGTACTAGTGTAGTGGAGCTTGTTGCGGCATTAGTTGGAGTGGTGACCGCACCTGCGTGTGCATTGGCATGTATATGTGTACACACTTGATTGATCAATACATGTGAGTTCAATCATTCCTGTGATTCTCTGCCTTACACTTACATGTATGTAGCTCTGTGTATAGAGAACGCGGGCATGGTTGACGAGCTAGTTTGCACCGCTTTCTTTCTTTTTTGTATTTCTTTCCATTCTTCTTCACATCGTCTATTGTGATGATTCGGCCTAGACCTCGGCCTACAGATAAATTAATCCCAGGCGGGCAAACACTTGAATTTGCTGAAACATACTGGCGCGCAACAATGCGCCCACAGATTAAACGAGATGCCACCCACAACACTAAAACTCCCAAGAAAAAAAAACTATGAAAAGGTTCAAGCCTTTGGATCCTGGAACCTCACTCTGTGCGTTCGGTTTATTCGGTTTGCATGGTTCGGTTTATACGGTTTTTCCGTTTGTACGGTATTAATACTTCGGTTTATACGGTATGATATTAAAATACGGTTCGGTTTCGGTATATAACAAATTATTTCGGTATGGTTTCGGTATATACCATAATAACCAAAGTTGACGCGAATTTGAAAATGACATACTATATTTTACAAACTTATAAATTCAAACACATAATTTTTAAATACAAATGGTATATAACTTTATATAAGTATATATGCATGCCTCAATTCAAGCCTTGAAAGGTTATGGACGACGTGGTTAGCATTTTTGCAAGAGAAAAATTACTACGTTACAAGAAAAAATGGAAGGTCTTTGCAGGAAATTTTATTCTTATACAAGAAAAATGACTACTTGTATCGTTGTTTGCCTCAAGAAATATATATTTTTTTATTTCGGTTTATTCGGTTAACCATTCGGTTTTTCGGTATATACCATAAAAACCGAAATTCAAAACGGTATGAAAAGTTCATACCATATCGAAACCAGAAACCATAAAGATCGTGAATTCGGTTCGGTTCGGTTTATTTTCGGTATGGTTTCTCGGTTCGGTTTTAAAATGCACAGAGTGACTGGAACCGTTCCGAGCCGCATGCAGTGTGGGCCCCCTGTCTGCCGGCCTGCGTCACGCCAGCTAATGCTGCGCTCTCCTGTGCTAGTGCAACCTGCATGGTCCACATTTAGATATATTATAACTAAGCACATTTCCAGCCCTCTCAGGCTATTAGCATTTTCAGCCATTGGATCATCAGTTTAGGAAGTTTTTGGCCGTTAGATTTACTCTTAATCCCGCCTGGAATCGTTGCGTTCACTAAAACTAAGCGTTTCCTTGCTGGGCCGCTGCTCCAGTAACTATTTTGGATGTCTGGCGTGAAATTGGGCCTAATTGGCTTGCACATGTCTCCTTCCGTGCAGCCCCAAGACGATCCTTCCGCGCACGACGTTCCTTTCACCAACCCTAGGTGTGCCGCCGCACTCCTCCTCCTCCCTCACCAGTCGTCGCCGCTGCTGCCATTCCACCTCCCTCCTCTCTATCTGATGCTCACGAAGACCACGCCGCTGAGAGCAAGCCGCTGTCCGCGGTGTCATGATGCTGTGTGGTCAGGGGCCGCCACCATAGCGAACCAGAGGAGCACAGGAGCAGAGGCCGCGGCTGGACGCCTCCCCCATCCTTCGTGGTCGCACCTCTTTTCATCCTCCGCAATCTGGATCTGGACCTCGATGGGAAAACGCGCAGAGAAAGATACGGATAGGCCTACTGTTGTTGCCTAGCTTCTGAGACCTGATGAGCTATATAATTTAAAATTGTAGAGTGGTGAACATTGTGGATGAATTAGGATCACGCATTCAAGTCAATCTGCCGGTGAGCACCAAAATTCAACTTCTGCTCGTTTATTCAGTTTTCCATTCACACTGCATGCAGCCATTAGTGTACACATGAAATCTGTAGCCCATTCACATGCTTCTGTGTTTGCACATTGTAACTCGCAGGAACACAATTTTTTCTTTTTTGCAAGCTGGACTATTGATTTCTTATAATGTTTTGCTAATTTTTCTTCTTCCTTATTACAGCACACTTATTTCTGCAATGACATGTTACAGTTTGGATGTGGCACCTGCAAGGTTTCGCTTTTGGGCAATTTTATCAAGTAGGGATTTGCTAGCCGGAATATTATGGCAATTCATTCTGCAATCTTTTTTTTCAGAACTTTTAGCAGAGTCGAATAGTTTGAGCACTTGACAGCAGGTTAAATCTTTCTGTTGGTAGCATGATTACATTCTACAAACTGTGCCTCATCTGAAGAGAAACAACGCTTTTGTTGGTAGTTTATCTGACAATTCCAATGTTGCAGCAGTATCAAACAGAAAAGGAGGTAAGACAATCTTCATACAGAGCATTCCAATGTTGCGAACTATATTTCGATAAAATAATAATGTTCTGATTATGATGTTCCTTCTCGCAGGAACATCTTGAATGTGTAGGTGATACACACCACGTGGTGTTTGTTTTTCATCAATCCTTTGTTTGTAATATCAAGTAAAAAAAGGAGGTATGTCAGACTATTTTTGTCGTGTTACATACTATTAGGCGATTGTAATGTTAAATTAAAGTTTGGAATATAATCCTAACTTCCAGAGTGTGGAATACTGCAGGTTCTGTACTACTTGACTTCCATGGTCCATTTGCCGATTCATTTATGCATTCATTGGTCGGTACAAGTATCCAAACATGTATTCTGAAGCTTAAGATATGGTATCCTATTCAGTGTTAAGGACTCGAGGAAAAATGCCGGTGCGTATCTGTTTTGACATATTGGTTACATGTGCTTCATGTAACATGCATTTCCTGAAGGTGATATTGATTGCCATCTATGTGCTTTCAGTTGTTCGTTTGCTGTTTTTTGCCAATTTCAGGGGGTTTATGAGCTACAAGACTTTTTTTAAAGGGATGAGCTACAATACTATAAACTCAATCTGTCTTTATATATTACCTCACAACATAAAATTACTTTAACTATCAGCTGCGAAAATGAGGTTTAGACCAATATCTCCGGTAAATCCTTTCCCTCAAGTTGCCTATGACGCAGTGTAACTACCATTAGGAATCACTCCAGGAGGGATAAGATGAGTTATTTCGTGGAAACTGCTACTTTGATTAGAAAAAATAGTCGCAATATCATTGTATAGTTAGGCTTCCCTTGAAAGCATATACACTTGCATGTGTAACATTTCCATTTTAAATACTGTCGTTAGTTTTTATGTGTGTTTCCTATTGCTTTTTTCCAGTTAGGAAACTATCACATGGTAAATCCTGCATTGTCCGTCTCATTTTGCAGTTCAATTATATTTAACTTTATATGCACTTAACAATCTTATCTCCACATATTGAAAAATATCTGAAAACATGGTTTGATTTTATGTGATTGTGCTACTATTTTAGTTGTTCCTACTATTGTGTGTGCCATCACTCCTTAGACTTCGATCAAAATATTATTTATTTGTTGTCTTCTATTTTGTAAGTGAATGATGTTTACGATCGAGACTTCATACTGAAGATCACTAATCCCAATGTTTATGAATGAATAAAAAAGAGAGGAAAGACTTGATTTTCTTTACTCTTGAACGAAAAATTAGGTATCAACTTGTCGTCGAGCAATCCTGGGACATACAACTTAGATGGAGAAACAATGATCGATTCTATGTGATCGTGTTGATGCAAGGATAGATGATGATGATGATGCAGGTGGTGGTACGTGCAGTGCACTAAACTTTGACAAAAGGCTGCACAGATTTTTTTGGGGCATGTAACACTAATTTCAATTTGTTTCATATTATGTGCTTTGCTAAAGCTTTTATCAAAATGGTGATGCCGTGTGTTGCAAATAATTTTCTTCGGATTTATTTCATCCCCACCATCTGAACGCATCAAGTTTGCGTTGTTCATATTCTATTACAGAGATTACCATATAGCTTTCCCAAATAATTATATCATTCTTTCAAAATGAAATGAGTGGGTGCACAATTATCCATTTTTTTACATAAGTTCATCGATGCTCATTATTTTATTGAAAAAATGGACGGGCGCGGCAACGCGCGCCATCGATGATCTAGTTACTCTATAAGAAGATGCATGGTTATGGAAGCAATTAGAAGATGTCATGTAATTACAAAACAAATATCAACACCTGGAAAACCTTGCATGGTGTAGAAGGGTGTCGGTGGACGCAGCGTCCACCCTATATGAGGCTTCTTGTAGACAAAAAATAGGGTGCCCATATGCCAGTATGCATGGTTTTAACGATCTAAAATGTAGCTTCACGTGTAATCTAACTGGTGATACTTTGTACCGCTCTTCCACTCGCCAACAATCCCCCCACTCTCTCTCTCTCTCTCTATCTGCCAAATATGTCATCTTATCATTTATAGTCCGTATTTATTTCAAATATGTTAGTCACTTTGTAATGTGCACCATGTAGAAAGGTTCCCGTTACACATAAGAGGGTGCCCCCTGCGAGTATTCATCGTTCCGGCAATGTAAAATGTAGGTTCCTGTGCAATCTAAGCGATGTGGTGAAACTATACTACTCTCTCACACACAAACAAATCCCCCCCCCCCTCTCTCTCTCTCTCTAATGTTTTGTGACAAGACCAATGCTCACGGACTGGAAACTGCTGCGGACTGGAAAGTTGAAGCAGGTGCAGTCCCGCTGCATACTATTGTCACTGACTGCTCGCACATCGGTTATGACTCAGGCTGGACGTGGCGAGCGAGCTTTCGGCCCGGCTCGCGGCCCGCTAAGGACCGGACCGTTCGGTCCTGGCCCGCTAACAAAACTGGCCGGTCCGGTCTGCAGAAACAGGCCCGAAAACAAGTCGGTCCGGTCCTGTTTTTGACCGAGTTGGCTCGGTCGGACCGCAGCATTTGGCCCAGGCGCACAGCCCAGCAGTCCAGTGCAGGACAGCAAGTCGATATGACGCTAGGGCAAAGGCCCCCGCACCCCCAATTCCTCGATCCCCTTTCCTCTTGGCTGCAGAGGGAGCGCCGCCTCCGTCGGCCGCCGTTGCCATCGTCGACCACCACCTCCTGGGCTGCACCTGCACGCGGTGAAAGGAGGAGTGGAGGAGCCAAGGAGGGAGCGTCGTGTCTGCATGGCTGCACCTGCTCGTCGTCGTCGTCCGTTGCCGTCTCCACCTGCCCGTCTTCGACCACCTCCTCGCCGGTTAGCCGCAGTCGAGCATGAAACTGGAGGACGAGGGGGACGGAGCTGAGCTGCTGCACGTGGACCTGTAGTCCTGCATGTCGTCGCCGCCAGTTTGTAATTGTTCCTTCTCTCTGAACTTTCTTCAGTTGGTAATTGTTCACTCCCTCTGAACTTTCTTCAGTTGGTATTTCTTCATTTTCTCTGAACTTTCTTCAGTTGGACAACTTCCTGTGCTGTTTTTCTTGCAAACTTGCTTAATTTTCGTCCATTTGAACCTCTTTTGCAACCTAATAATCTATATGTTCCAATTTGCTGTCAAAAGAGTTCTAAAAAGGCTCCCGGCACACTCCCACGCAGAAACTGCACTCGGTCCAGTCGGTCCCCTCGGTCCGCACCGAGCTGAGGTGCAGCCGGTCCGGTCCTGAAAAACAGGACCGCATGTAAGCTGGGTCCGGTCCGGTCCGGGACAGTTTCGGCCGGTCCAAAGGAAGGCTCGGTCAGGGACCGGACCGGCCCGGACCGTGTCCACCCTGAGTTATGACTTTGACTCGTGCTTGTGGCCGACATCATCCAGTGTACTGGATCGGCTGCTTCATGAACAATGCTGCGTGGTAAAACGACAATGGAAGGTCATCTTACATCTACCGCCACCGTGGCCGACGGCGGCAACGACCACCTCAGCTATGATCCTCCTCTAATTGAATGCAGTTGCGGCCTTGACACGTGCAAGCGCAAGTTGATGTCAGGCATGAATTGCAAGTTAATGCATGTTAATGATTCCATCCGTTGGCAGTGCATGCTAGTGATCGCTGAAAGGCGAGGAGATACGCAGCATGATCCATGTCCAGACGTCAGCGGAGAGACGTGGCGATGCAACAGGTGTAGAGCCAATAATAGCTCTGCACAGTTAAAAAACAAAAGCTCTGCCGATGGCGACGGTTGTCGCCGTGTTAGTGCAGTTTGTATGCTAGGATGCGCGGTCGCCCCGTGTTAATAAAATATGAGATAAATCAGACCAGCACTCAGCTAGCCGGTTCCCGACCAATTGCAGCTTGGCTTCACCGATGAGCGCTCAGCTAGCCGTCCCCGTCCCCCGTGCCACTCCCGCGAGCGGTCCGGGCGAAACCCTAATCACTGCCGCCGCCACCCCCACCCCTTCCCCTCCCCTTCCTCGCCGCCGTCAGCGGACACCGCCGGACAAAGCCCGTGCGCGCGTCGGCGGCGGCGGGGTCCCCCTACCATCGAGGCACGCAGGCGGCGTGAGACGCTCTTTCTCTTGGTGTCAGGCGGCTCGGCGGCGTCCCAGCGGTGCTGGATGGAGCGGGGCGCTGCCTTGGGGTGGCGCGGCTTGGCGTGGTCCGGCCGGATCTGGCGCCCACGGCCGGCGGCGCCCGGACGTGTTGCTGCTCGAGGGATGCATGGCCTGGCGCGGGCCGGCGGGCTGCGGTCGTATCCTCCGGGAGTTGGCGGTGCAGGCGCTGGTGGCGCCGCGGCGACTCGCTCCCGGCGGGGGCTGGCTTGCGGCGGGTCGGTGGTGCTGGCTGGCGGCGCCCGGAGCGCGGTTCCGGGGTTTCGGCCCGGATCTGGTGCATCTTCTGCGCTGGCCGGCGTCCTTGGGGTGCTCACGGAAGGGAGTGCGGCGGTTGTCTCTGGATACTTGCGTGGAGCACAGCAGGATGGAGGGTATAGGTGGTGCGCCGGCACTGGTGGTGGTGGCGGTGCGAGCGCAGCCATGGCGGCGGCAGCGCTACGAGGCCTTGCCAGGAAGGGTCTTGGAGGGCAGCGGGCGTTCAGCTGCTGACGTGTGAGGTGTGCGACGATGCCTCGGCGGTATGGGTGCCGGAGTGTGATCGGAGGTCCGGGGCGGATCCATTCCGGTGGCAGTCCCCTGCGGCGGGTGAAGGCCACCATGGCGGAACTGGCTTTGCACCGCTCGGTGGTTGCTGCGGCTCCTAGTCGATGTTGAAGGTGATGACTTTAGGCGTGTTCCCTCGGCAGTGAGGGGGGCTTCGATGGAAAGTGGTTGCGGGGACGGCGGTACGAGGCATCTGATCGGGACTGGCCGGGATCTTGGAGACATGGAGGTGTGCAGCGCTACGGATGAAAATCCTGTTAGGTTGTGGCCGGACCTGCGTTGATGGCACCTGCGAGTGTCATTCACCTTCCTGGAGGCTTCGCCGAGTGCAACGCCATCTTTCTCATGACCTTGTATCGGCAGCTGTCTCCGGGGCGAAAGCCTTGATTCCTAGGATCGGCATGATGGCAACGTCTTTGAGGTTGTTACTCTGTTGGGAGCATTGTGCTGGGAGACTTGAGGTCCCTTGATGTGCTCCTCCGGTGTTCTCTGCTGCCCGGATCTTTCTCCTTCGGCGCCATGTACGGTCGTCGCTGGCTAATCCAAGGAAGCTGGAGTTGCTGTTCTTCGAAGGTCTTCAGTGTCGGCCAAGACGCGGCGAGGGGCTCGTTGTTGGGTAGGTCTTTTGTGTCGTAGCTGTGTTGTTGTGTTGGGTTGTCCTTGTTCGAGCCAGGTGTGGAGTTGGTCGCCTTCGTTGTTCGCAGCGAGTGGTAGACGTTGTTGTATGTCTTATTTTTCTCCTTCTATAAAGCTAAGGTACGTAATTTGCGTACCCTTGAAAAAAATGAGATAAAAGCACCTGAGGTCTTAAAACTTGACCTGAATGTGATGGTTTAGTCTTTTAACTTAAAAAAGTAAACTTTTTAATCCTAAAACTTACACATAATATGCAAATTTAGTGCAGAGTTAATCAGAGGCGGCCAAGTGTGCCCTGTCCGGTCCTCGCTGAACATTTAGCAGATACCCCTACCGTTTTGTCAAATAAATGACAAAAGTGCTATTGTTGTTCCTTTGGATGCTCTCGTCGCCCGGATCGACGAGACAATCTCGCTGTAAATTCGCACACACTCCTCATCAAAGATATTTTGGAGGCGAGGACTTGCGTGGGTGAGGTCATATGCAGAAGGCTTTGCTGCCATTGCACACGCTGATTACAAAAAACCAAAAGGAAAGAACGGGTATACAGTAGCATGCATATAGTACATTGGAAACATTAATTAGCCGGCATATAATGTGATACGAATTCTGATGCCATTGATCGTCAGGGGCTGAGAGCGGCGCCACGGTTCTGGAGCTGCGGCACCACGCCAGCTTCGGCTCAGGCGGCAAGAGCAGGGTGGAGGACGCCCATGGCGTCCTGGCCTCCGACGCCGCCAGGGTCTCGTCGCTGCAGCGGCTCATCGGCAGCTACGGGCTAATCAGGTCGTCGGACGCGGCGGCGGCGTCCAAGCTGGCGCAGGTCCCCGTCACCTCCGGCGCCCGGCTCCGGACGCTCAACTACGTGGCCACCGTGGGCATCAGCGGCGGCGAGGCCACGGTGATAGTGGACTCGGCGAGCGAGCTCACCTGGGCGGCCTATCCATGAAGAGGCCGGCGTCCACGCCCAGGGTGGTCGCAGCAACCGGACGAGTTAGACGAGGCTGTGGTGTCGCCCTGAGCTAAGCTGGGAGCATGCGAGGACTCGCGGTCGCAGTCTCGCAGGAGGCGCTCGGCGCGATGAAGACGGTGGTATCATTAGTTCATTACCATGTCCAGAGAAGAGCTGTGGTCGAGACCATCCAGAGTTGGACGCGTTCCCACTTCCCAGGCTTCACCGTGCGCACCCATCAAGGTCTCCAAGCTCAACGCCTACAACGGAGTCGTGCTGACGACAAGATGGACCTTGCCGGATGCCACTATCCTTGTCGTGGTCCGTTGAAGCGGCTACTGCGATGCTGGTAGCTCTGCGGGCTCTAACCCAGTAATTCAGTATCTCCTCTACTCTTTTCTTCTCTCTATCTACGCGATGTGGTAGCTACTCTTCATCATCTCTCACGAGCATACTGAGGTGGCATGGCCAGCGCTAATGATTGTGTTGGAGAAAACCATGAGCGGCTCACCATGGACACACGTATGTGCTCATTCGCCGTTCATGGAGCCTAACGTGAATGACGTGCTGGCTTTCCACAGCATCGATCACTCCTTGTATGAGTGCATCGCCTCGCTCGGCACTGCCGGCGACACCAGCGAAGCCGCCGGCGACGCACAGCTCGATGGAGTCTTTCTCGTGGCCATGGTGGTGTCTCTCAGACGAAGCTCGACAGCAAAGTCCGTGCCACTGAGGTTAGTAGCGACGACCCGGACGTCGAGCGTGGAGCGCATGAGACAAAGACCCATGTGCAGGGTGAGGTGGAAATCGCGCCAATGTCCGCACGTGGTTGTCCGACATGGACGCACGCCTGAAGGAAGCTACTGCCTATCCTCTTCGTCCTTGTCTGACAAGCCGCTAATTCATGTAGAAGGCTGACTTAAATCGCTACCTTGCCGTCATTCACATATTCTCTTTGGAATTAGCGACTTACTCCCGATCCCATAGCATCGCCTGTGTCCGAAATGAGCAGACACGCACACGGTTCTAAGCGAGATGGTGCCAGTAGGAAAAAGCACATGCGAGAAACGAACTTGGGGTGAAAGGTTCGCACCTTGTGAACCGGCTGGAACCGAACGCGGATGGGCCCCCGTATGCCATCGTGCCAGGCTGCCAGCCTAGTGCCTGGTACTACTGTCTCTCGCAGGGCAGTGTGGTCCTAGAACCACTATAAGAGGAAATAACCATCCAAGCCTTAATAAAACGAAAATGCAAAGAAGGAAAGAGGAGGGACCAGATCCCAATATGAATGGGGGCCCGTGATTGCAATCACACCAGTGAAGTTGCATAGGTTTGTTTTTTCATATATATATATAAAGTCGCGCTATTCGTCACCCTGGGTGAGGAGTAGTTATTCTTCACCCCCTCTATTTTACCATCAATGCACCGTAAGTTTTGTCTTATTTACGACGCAAAAAGCGACCGTAAGAAAATATATAATTGTCGTAAAAAATATTTTATGTTATGTAAAATTAGAAACGTAAAAACATAGTGTAAAATACACATAAACTGCAAAATTTCTTGTCTTATGACCTATATTTTTATTTTCATATGCTAAATTTTACGTAGCGAATTAATAGGGATGTATGTATTTGAATTCCAAATGTAATTTAATTATGAAATGATTGTAAGATTACCTCGGGTGAAGAATAACTTATTATGCACTCTGGGTGATGAATAGTATCAATATATATATATATATATATATATATATATATATATATATATATATATATATATATATATATATAGAAAGTCTATTTAAGACCTAGGGTGAAGAATTACTAATTCTTCACCCAGTCGAACGACCCAGCTAGCCGGCACACAATTTGACTCCATCGCAGCCGCCCGCCCGCACCGCTCCAGCCGAGGTAATTTATTGCCCCTGCCAACTGGTTTTTTTATGATGGGCTTTAGCCATTTAGGAGCTCACCCCACACCCCGCAATTTCTGAAACTATTGGGAGCCACTAATAGAAAACAGGGCTTTGGTAAATAACAAGGTGGGGGAAACAAAGCAGAGTAAATAACATCTGATAGTAGTTCGGATATGGACGTAGCAATTGATGGGAAAACCAATCTGATCTAGTACCCAACTAGTAGTACTAGCTTTGAGCACTCCACGTGACCAGTAGTAGTCAACAAATCCAAGTACTTGTCTTCGGGACTCCAGACGCCTCGGTACGCGAGCGGAGCAAAGCGACCAGGCGGATAAGCTTCACGGGAAATAATAAACCCCAGCTCCCAGAGTTCGCGTCGGTCTCGGCTTCACGCGGCAGTGCTCCAGAATCGAGTTGGCTTCGGATCGCCAGGTCGCGTCGGCGGCGGCGCAAACGACGCCACAACCCTAATCTCCTGATCTTAAAAATCTCGTATGCGAACCTCAGCTCTGTATACCACTTGTTAGATAATAACGAGATAAACGAGACACGAGAGCACACAGATTTTTACGTGGAAACCCTTGCGGGAGAAAACCACGGACGCACGAAGGCGCAATCACTATGAGGAGGAGTATTACAGGCACGAGACAACAGACCGTCTGAGGTGCGACTACATCGGGTATATAAAAGGGCAACACATAGGAGTCCTTGTAGGACAAGTAAACGAGTTGTACTCGTACGCGTCGACGCCAACGCAAAAGCCCACACCAGTTGTACTACGTCTAGTCCAACCCGGTACTAGAATTTGGATCACAATTTAACATAGCGGTCCATCACGCCCCGTCCCCGTCTTCACCGCCGTCGATCACCCGCGCCGAGCTCATCGCCGGCACCACCGTGGTGAGCCTCTTGTTCTTATCTTCTTTTTGAAAGAAAAAATATTCTTACTTGTATGTTTACATAGATACTTGTATTATTTTCTTACTTTTATTATTGCATCTTATATAGTGCGATGGTTTTGGTATCCGTCCCCGTCGGCCCTCGTCTTGTCTATGATTCGGATGTGGTATATATATTATCTTTATAACTATTGATTCATTTATTGTTTATGAATATTATGCCGACCAACGTGACATAGATTTTATTTATGTAGAATGTATGTGAATCGGAAATGGCAACCGACCCTATTGTCGAGAGGTTAAATTTAGTTGAAGAAGAAAACAATTTGTTGAAGAAAAAATAAAAAAAAATTGAGGAGGAGAAGATGATATTGGAGTTGCATGTTGCGGATGTCGTCGATGATCACAAGATCAAGATGGATGCAATGCGCTTGAAGATTAGAAAGATTAGAAAATATGCCATTCATACAGAGGCTTGGTATCATTATGTCGTTGGATCAATTGTTACCTTGGTTGCGATTATGATCGCATTTGTTTTCGCATTGAAATGTTTTACATAGTTTCAATGTATGGTTTAATTAATTAGATGCTCTGGAGAGCTATATGTTGTTAGATGAGAACTATGTATGCACTTTGGTTTTAATGTGATGATGAACTTCTATTAATTTGGACACTTAATTATATATAATGCACGCAGATGAACCGGCAATGGATGTACGGTGACAGACACACCTGTGAGTACATTAAGGGCGTGCATGAGTTTCTCGATGCGGCTGAGGCAAACTAGCAGAATGGTTTTATGTGTTGTCCATGCACTGAATGTGGGAATACGAGGTCTTACTCTAACCGGACAATCCTTCACTCCCACCTGCTTTACAAGGGTTTCATGCCACACTATAATGTTTGGACGAGGCACGGAGAAATAGGGGTTATGATGGAAGACGGCGAAGAAGAAGAGTACGATGACAACTATGTGCCCCCTGAATACGGTGATGCTGCAACGAGGGGAGCTGGTGAGGATCAAGAGGAACCAGACGATGTGCCCAATAATGCTGCAACGGGTGAAGCTGCTGAAGATCAAGAGGAACCAAACGATGTGCCCGATGATGATGATCTCCGCCGGGTCATTGTCGATGCAAGGATGCAATACGAAAGTCAAAAGGATAAGCTGAAGTTAGATCGCATGTTAGAGGATCACAAAAAAGGGTTATATCCCAATTGCGAAGATGGCAACACAAAGCTCGGTACCGTATTGGAATTGCTGCAGTGGAAGGTAGAGAATGTTGTGGCTGACAAAGGATTTGAGAAGCTACTGAAAATATTGAATAAGAAGCTTCCAAAGGATAACGAATTGCCCGACAGTACATACGCAGCAAAGAAGGTCGTATGCCCTCTAGGATTGGAGGTGGAGAAGATACATGCATGCCCTAATGACTGCATCCTCTACCGCGGTGCATATAAGGATCTGAACGCATGCCCGGTATGCGGTGCATTGCGGTATAAGATCAGACGAGATGACCCTGGTGATGTTGACAGTGAGCCCCTCAGGAAGAGGGTTCCTGCGAAGGTGATGTGGTATGCTCCTATAATAACACGGTTGAAACATCTGTTCAGAAACGAAGAGCATGCCAAGTTGATGCGATGGCATAGTGAGAACAGAAAGAAAGATGGGAAGTTGAGAGCACCCGCTGACGGGTCACAGTGGAGAAAAATTGAGAGAAAGTACCGGGATGAGTTTGCAAAGGACCCAAGGAATGTATGGTTTGCTTTAAGCACGGATGGCATTAATCCTTTCGGGGAGCAGAGCAGCAATCACAGCACCTGGCCCATGACTCTATGTATGTATAACCTTCCTCCTTGGATGTGCATAAAGCGGAAGTTCATTATGATGCCAGTTCTCATCCAAGGCCCTAAGCAACCCGGCAACGACATTGATGTGTACCTAAGGCCATTAGTTGAAGAACTTTTACAGCTGTGGAATGGAAACGGTGTACGTACGTGGGATGAGCACAGACAGGAGGAATTTAACCTTAAGGCGTTGCTGTTCGTGACCATCAACGATTGGCCCGCTCTCAGTAACCTTTCAGGACAGACAAACAAAGGATACCACGCATGCACGCACTGTTTAGATGACACTGAAGTATATACCTGGACGAATGCAGGAAGAATGTGTACCTGGGCCATCGTCGATTTCTTCCGACCAATCATCAATGTCGAAAGAAAGGCAAGCATTTCAAAGGCGAGGCAGATCACCGGAAGAAGCCCGCCATGCGTACCGGTGATCACGTACTTGCTATGGTCAATGATTTACACTACGTAATCTTTGGAAAGGGTCCCGGTGGACTAGCTGTTCCGAATGACGCTGAGGGACACACACCCATGTGGAAGAAGAAATCTATATTTTGGGACCTACCCTACTGGAAAGACCTAGAGGTCCGCTCTTCAATCGACGTGATGCACGTGACAAAAAACCTTTGCGTGAACCTGCTAGGCTTCTTGGGCGTGTATGGGAAGACAAAAGATACACCTGAGGCATGGGAGGACCTCCAACGTTTGCACGAAAAAGATGGAATGCCTCCGAAGCAGTATAAAGGTCCTGCCAGCTACGCTCTTACGAAAGAAGAGAAAGAAATCTTCTTTGAATGCCTGCTCAGTATGAAGGTCACGACTGGCTTCTCGTCGAATATAAAGGGAATAATAAATATGCCAGAGAAAAAGTTTCAGAACCTAAAGTCTCATAACTGCCACGTGATTATGACGCAACTGCTTCCGGCTGCATTGAGGGGGCTTCTACCGGAAAACGTCCGATTAGCCATTGTGAAGCTATGTGCATTCCTCAATGCAATATCTCAGAAGGTGATCGATCCAGAAATCGTACCAAGGCTAAGTAGTGATGTGGCGCAATGTCTTGTCAGTTTCGAGCTGGTGTTCCCACCATCCTTCTTCAATATCATGACGCACGTCCTTGTTCATCTAGTCGACGAAATTGTCATCCTGGGGCCCGTATTTCTACACAATATGTTCCCCTTTGAGAGGTTCATGGGAGTCCTAAAGAAATATGTCTGTAACCGCGCTAGGCCATAAGGAAGCATCTCCATGGGCCATCAAACAGAGGATGTTATCGGGTTTTGTGTTGACTTCATTCCCGTCCTTAAGAAGATAGGTCTCTCTAAATCGCGGTATGAGGGGAGACTGACTGGAAAAGGCACTCTTGGAAGAGACTCAATAATATGCAGGGACGGATATTCTTGGTCTCAAGCACACTACACAGTTCTACAGAACTCTTGGTGACCCCGTATGTCGATGAACACAAGAACAGTCTGCGCTCCAAACACCCGAAGCAGTGCGACGACTGGATTACTTGTGAACACATTAGGACTTTCAGCAGTTGGTTGGAAACACGTCTCAGAGGTGACAACACTGTTTGTGATGAGTTGTACTTGTTGTTCAGGGGACCATCTTTGACTGTATTGAATTACAAAGGATACGAGATAAATGGGAATACATTTTACACGATCGCCCAAGATCAAAAGAGCACCAACCAAAACAGCGGTGTCCGCTTTGATGCAGCAACCGAGAGCGGAAAGGACACATATTATGGTTACATAGTGGACATATGGGAACTTGACTACGGACCTGATTTTAAGGTCCCTTTGTTTAAGTGCAAATGGGTCAATCTGTCAGGCGGCGGGGTACAGGTAGACCCACAGTATGGAATGACAACAGTGGATCTGAAAAATCTTGGGTACACTAACGAACCGTTCGTCCTAGCCAATGATGTGGCATAGTTTATCTATGTGAAGGACATGTCTACCAAACCGAGAAAAAGAAAATATAAGGAAGCGAATACATCATATGATGAGCCAAAGCGCCACATAGTTCTTTCAGGAAAAAGGGACATCCTTGGAGTGGACGGCAAGACAGACATGTCTGAAGATTATGAAAAGTTTCATGAAATTCCTCCCTTCAATGTCAAGGTTGACCCAAGCATCCTGATAAACAATGAAGATTATCCATGGTTACGGCGCAATAAGCAAATGACACAAGCGAAGAAAAAGTGAAGACTTTCTCCCGCAACTATTATGATGATACCATGCCAACTTTGTAACACACGAACATGCTACCATTGTCCGTTTTGTACATGCACATGCTATGTGGGTGAAATTATGATACCATGCCAACTTTCAACTTTTTCAGAGTTCATTTGAAATGCTTTAATGTCTTATGGTTCGGCCCTCGTAATACCATGACCATTAGTCCCTGGCCCATGCCAACTTTCAACTTTCAACTTTCTAAAACTAATCGCACTAACAGAAAGTTTATAATTTTGCTCCTCGCCCCTGGCCCATGACCATTAGTCCCGGTTTGTGCCACAAACTGGGACTAAAGGGTTGGTCCTCGTTGCGGGCAGAGTTTAGTCCCACCTCGCCAACCGAAGGGGCTCACACTGGTTTATAAGCCCTTCTCTCTCTGCCTTGTTGAGCTCCTCTCTAAGTGAAAATAGATCCCCTAATAGAGAAAAGTTTAACCTAAATTAATAGTGAATTTCTCTGAAATTCATAGAAATTTACTATGAATTTAGGTTGAATTTTCTCTATAAGCGCATCTATTCTCATTTTTTTAGTAAGTTAATCACAAACTTGTGATTCACACAAATTTCAAAGAATTCAAATTTTAACTATTCAAATTTGAAAACTAATGGCACTAACAGAAAGTTTATAATTTTTCTAAAACTAATGGCACTAACAGAAAGTTTATAATTTTGCTAACCTAAAAGCAAACAGAATTAAAAATTAAAGCAAAAAACAAAAGAAAA
>NC_041384.1:697033720-697034516 GCF_002162155.2 Triticum dicoccoides
ATAAAAAAAATAAAGCAAAAAACAAAAGAAAATAAATAATGCAGAAAACAAAACAAAAAAACTGGAAAAAATAGCAACAATAAGTATTTTGTTGTAAGTAGAAACAAAATAAAATAAATAAAGCAACAAAGAAAACAAAAAAAAACAAAAAACGTGTTTTCAAATTTGAAAACTAATGGCATTAATAAAAAGTTTATAATTTTTCTAAAACTAAAAGCATAAAGAATTAAAAAATAAAGCAAAAAACAAAAGAAAAATAAATAAAGCAACAAAAAAACAAAAAAACAAATGCCACCTACTGGGCCCCCACGGCCTGAATACGACTACAAACCCATCCAAGGGCCAGGATTCAGACCCGCAGGAGGCCCAGTAGGCCCATGGGCATAGCAGTGACAATTAGGCCCGTAAGCCTGCAATGGAGAGGAGCTCGAGAGGGGTGCGGCAGTGGGTCTTATAAACCACTGCTCACCCCTCTCAACTAGCGAGGTGGGACTAAACTTTCGACGCAGCAGCCGCACAAGGCCTTCGGTCTCGGTTGGTGGCACAAACCGAGACTAAAGGGGGGCATTGGTCACGGTTCGTGGCACAAACCATGACCAATGCCCCCCTTTAGTCCTGTTGGTGCCACCAACCGAGACCAAAGGCCGCCGCTTCCCGCCCTTTGGGCTGCTGAAAAGAGGCCTTTGGTCTCGGTTGGTGGCACCAATCGGGACTAAAGGGGGCATTGGTCACGGTTTGTGCCACGAACCGTGACCAATGCTCCGTCTATATAAGCCACACTTGTGAAAATTTTGGT
>NC_041384.1:697036479-697083985 GCF_002162155.2 Triticum dicoccoides
TGTATCTCACACCCACGATACTTGCTATTTAGGGTTTCCTCTACCGCTCGGTGACCCTCGACGACCCTCGTTCCCGATAAAAAAAAGAGGAAGAAGAAGAAAAAAAGAGGAGAAGAAAGAATAGAGGAGTTCTTACTCCTCTATTCTTTCTTCTCCTCTTTTTTTCTTCTTCCTCTTCTTTTTTTATCCTTAAAGCGTTGTCGAGGCCACCCCAAACCCTAGAGAAGCAGCGTCGAGGCCACCCCAAACCCTAGAGAAGCAGCATTGAGGCCATTAATTAATATTAGTTCTACGTTTGCCACTAATATATCCATCTGTCATGTTTGAATAATAATTGCCATGTTGTCAATAGTTGTAGAAACTATGGACACCGCCCGAGACGAAGTACAAGAAGAGTTGTTGGGGACATAATCGCACGAGGAAGTGATGCCGTCATCTTGTTGTTTCTCAACGACACCGATGGTCTGGAAGCAGCTGGTTATGATTATGATGGCTTCGGTGACCTAATGCCGGTGCAAGAAGGAGACCGTGAGGACGGCTCCAGTGACCCAATGCCGGTGCAAGAAGGAGACCGCGATGACATCTCCGGTGACTGAACCGAGTCCGGCCAGGTATATATATTAGTTAAGCTTCTACTGACTAGCTAATTGATGCATTCATTGTTTTGGTATGTACACATATTAATTAAGTCTTTGTTCTTTTTTCTAGCCCTCTGGATCGAGCACAACTTCGGTAAAGAGATGAGACCCGAAGAAAAAGTTGAGATCGGATGAAAAGTTTGAGATCATAGCAATCGCGCCCAACGGCCAACCGATTGAACCCCTCTGGACAAAGAGCACATTTGTTGCTCAGTGCGGGGTTTTGGTTAGGGAGAAGATCTTGATCAGCATCCAGCAATGGTTAAAGTTGGCTACAGAAGACCCTGAGGTGTCTTATGCCAATGATATGCAGAAAAATGATCTTTGGACTGAGCTGAAGTCAAATTTCACCCTACCGCCAGGGGATGATCCAGAGAAGCCAGTTAAAGAGCAATTAATCAAGTCTTTTGCTCTTAAGAGGATGGCAGAACTATTCAGGAGGTGGAAGAAAGAGCTAAATAAGTTTGTCGAAAATTAAGAGACACCAGAATTCAAGGGCAGATATGAGAAGATCAGAGATCACTGGCCCGCATTTGTGGCCCACAAGACATCAGAAAAGAGTAAGAAGATATCAGCGACAAACAAGCAAAATGCTGCGAAGAAGAAGCATCACCATCGCACGGGGTCAGATGGCTACCTCGTAGCCCAGCCTAAGTGGGCCAAGACTGAGAATGATCTGGTTGATAAAGGGATCGAACCAAAGACAATTGACTGGGCAGACCGTTGCCGGACTTGGTTCTTCGGGGCTGGCGGAACCTTGGACCCTGTAACAGGGAAGTGCATTTGGACGAACGATCAAATGGACATACCTGTCAGGAAGCTTCAGCAGTATATCGAAGCAGCGCAGCAAGGGACGTTCTTTCCAGATAGAGAGAACGACGAGCTCACAATGGCCCTCGGGAATCCTGAGCACCCTGGACGGACACGAGGCACGCCAGGCTCCATTCCATGGAAGGTTGGGTTTTCGGACGCAGGCGGTTACAAATCCAGGAGAGGAGGAAAAAATTGCAGCAGACCCAAATGCAGGCGCTGCAAGCAAGGGTACAAGCGATAGAGGAACGAGAAGCAAATCGCAGCAAACATACTGTCGAAGCTTCCCCCGAAGCTACCCCGCCATCTCAGCGGAGAAGCAGCGTGGCTTCCACTGAGCTGCTTCAGCCGGAGCATGCCTTGACGGCTCCTGCCAGCTATCCCGTGGATGCTATCAAGGAGTCTCAAAATTGCCACCTTATGACGCAATGGATGAATTTGAAGGTCACGGCGGCTGTTGGCTCTGTTTATCCTACTGAACCCGGTGCAACTTTTCACTGCCGGTCGATTCCAGAAGGATATGCTAGGGTGATGGTGGATGAAATAACGGAGGGATTTGAGGACCTCCAGCGTAACCACCCTGCCGGTGAAGGGGAGACTAGGCTGGGGTCTGCTCTGAAGACTCCATGCCTATGGGGAAGGAGCTCATCAACCTTCCGAACTGGACGCCTCCACCTCCTCCTCCTCCTCCGGCAAGTCAGGGCACTCCGCCTCCTCCACCGCCTCCTCCTCCGGCGAGTCAGGGCACCCCGCCTCCTCCACCGCCTCCTCCTCCAGCGAGTGACGATCAGGGCACTCGACAGGCTCCTTCTCCGGCGCGTGGCGGCACTCCGCCTCCTTCTCCGCCTGCGCCGACGCGCCCGAGCAGCCAGCCTCCTCCTTCTCCGCCTCGTCAGCAAGGGCGGAAGAGACCTGCCGCCGCTCCGGCTGCTCCGGCGCGTCATAGTCCTTCTCCTCCGCCTCGTAAGCAAGTAAAGAAGAC
The DNA here is from genome assembly GCF_002162155.2 of Triticum dicoccoides. Lineage (NCBI taxonomy): Eukaryota > Viridiplantae > Streptophyta > Magnoliopsida > Poales > Poaceae > Triticum > Triticum dicoccoides. Next base: position 697,038,910 of record NC_041384.1, read on the forward strand.
AACCGCTCCGTCTGCTTTGCCGGCGTCTAGCAGTACAGCCAGAGGCAGGAGGAAATACAGATTCGGTCCTTCTCTGAAGACTTCGGAGAAGTTACCATACGAGAGGACCCCGGAGGAGAACGCCGAGATCGCACGAGAAGAAGTGAGGAACTACTTTGAAGGGGTGAAAGCAAAGAAACATCCACCTCCGGAGGAGAAGGTAGATCCAGTGAAAGCGAAGCGCACTCTGGCTGCCCTGACAAAACCACCCAAGTGCCCGCCGAAAGGAAACTATGAGCGCATTATTGGAAAGGAATTTGCCGAAGTGGAGCGGTCGCACTGGTAGAAAAAGGGCCTATAGTCCCGGTTCGTATGGGCCTTTAGTCCCGGTTCCTGAACCGGGACTAAAGTGTCGGTACTAATGCCCTGACCCTTTAGTCCCGGTTCAATCCAGAACCGGGACTAAAGGGCGCGGCCACGTGGAGCTCCACCTTTAGTCCCGATTGGTAACACCAACCGGGACTAAAGGAAATTTTATGATTTTTTTTTGAAAAAAAAAATTTGAATTTTTTTTTTGATTTTCAAATTTCTAAATTATTTTAACCTCTAGTCTGTAATCACCACCCCTCATCACTTCTCAATTTATCCTCTAATCACCCCTCATCATTCCAAATCATCTAACTTCCCGAACGGTCACCCATCCTCCCACTCCCCCAGCCTGAGCACGTTTAACTTCCGGGTTCTATTCTCCCTCGCTCCAAGTCTGCACTTCTTGTTTTCCTGACAATAGTAAGATGTCAATCCTATTAACCTTCAGGAATTTTGCTTGAGCATGAAGTGACACATTTCACTGTTTGAGTTTGAAACTATTGTTTTAAAAAACAATAATTATTTAGTAACACTAATATTTCTTGAATAATTAGTTTGACCATTGTTTGACCACAGTTTGACCAGATTTGACCAAAATTGAAATAACTAAAATAATTATTTAGTAACACTAATATTCTAGAATAATTAGTTTGACCATTGTTTGACCACAGTTTGCCCACTGTTTGAATATTTTTCAATTTTTTCCACTCTAGATCTTAAAAGCCCCGTAACTTTTTTTCTATTAGGTTTTTGAGGTTTTTGAGGATTTTGCAAGTTAAATTCGGATGTTACTTTTCGAGTAGATGATTTTTCATATAAAAAACTTTTTCATCCGAGTTAGTATGCAAAAGTTATGCCCATTTTTACAAATTTCAGAGAGATTTTGCAAATAAAGTCAAAATTCACATTTGCAAATTTTCCCAACAACTAGACCACATATCACATGAGAAACTTATTTTCTTTTATTTTTTTGACATTTACATTTTTTTCTTTTATTTTTTTTAAAACTGAAAAGGCGATCCAAGGAGGGGGGTAGAGTTTGAAAATGGGACCTCTAGTACCGGTTCGTGGCACGAACCGGGACTAAAGGTCTCAACCCCATAAGTCCCGGTTCGTGCCTCAAACCGGGACTAAAGGTCTAATCTTTAGTCCCGGTTTGAGGCACGAACCGGGACTAAAGGTCATCGCACCCTTTAGTCCCGGTTCATGTCTTAAACCGGGACTAAAGGGCTCGAGTGAACCGGGACTAATGCCTTAGCCGCACGAACCGGGACCAATGCTCACATTAGTCTCGGTTAGTGACTGAACCGGGACTAATGTGAATATTGCCCCGTGACCATAGCCCTGTTTTCTACTAGTGTCGGGAAGTACTGTCAGTGATCAAAGGCTGAAAGAACGACGAGCTGGGAAACAAATTGCCCAGCTCGGCGAACAAGCGAAGCAATCGTGCCTCCCGCTCAAGGTGCCAAGCGACAACGTCGCTAATGATCCGAGGATGGTGCCCGGTTATAGCAATCTTGGTGATTACCTGCTCGACGATGTACATTATGATTTCATGGAGGTGCAGATACAAAGATACGAGTACGGGAAGCCTCTTGTCAAAGATGAAAGATCTCTATCAATGATGATGCGAAGATTGCATGATTGGTACTTGAAAATCTGCAGAGACTCTGGGGGGAGGAGTACTTTGTATGTGAAAGTTAAAAAGGAGCATGACCTTGTTGGAATTGAACTGTTGCCTGTTCCATTTGGGGAGTTCTTTTAGTTTTTCAATCAATTGGCCCTCGATAAAACAACGGTCACCTGCTACTGTCTGTAAGTAGTACTACTTCTGTCATTAAGTCTCTCTATATAGCTCAGCTCTTTCATTGCATGTATTTATAATCATGCTCACTATATTATGCAGATTGAAGATCGCCGAATTGAAGAAAAGACAAGTCGGTGATATTGGGTTCATTAACACATATCTCATAGATGCAACTCAGGTTAAATTTCATGCCGCAGCTACCGAGGCCAACTTGCTATGATCGCTGGTAATAAATGAAAACAAAGATATAATACTCTTTTCTTACAACTTCAAGTGAGTGTTACTGTCTTATGCGTATTCAGTTTCCCTTATATATTAGTCAAGGTTATAGTAATGTAATTGATGAGTTATGCATGCATGTGCAGTTACCACTATATTCTCCTAGAGATTAAGCTTGAGCAGGGACTAGTAACCATCTTAGACTCAAGACGAAAAGATCCCCAGGACTATCCGGACATGACTCAAATGCTCGAGAAGTTAGTTAAATCGATCATTATCCACCATATCAGCAACTTTGTTCATTTCCTGATATATCAAGTAATTGTTTTCTTTGTCTGGCAGGGTTTGGAAAAAATTCTCCAAAAAGCTCCAGGACTCCCGAAGAAGCTGCAATTTAGACACCCGAAAGTAAGTACTATAGTAGCATGTTCCGCGCATATCCTATTGATTTGGCCTTCTTGCTTATCAGTTTGATTGACCTCTATTTCTTGTAAAGTGGTTGTGGCAGGAACAAGGGAATGATTTCTGTGGATACTACGTTTGCGAGTCCATCCGCCACACGACCTGTGAGCGGGGCTACACTGACGAACAATATGAAGTACGTAAATAACAACATTCACAATTTTATTTTATTACCATCATTTGTGTTGAGTTTCATTCATTCATATATATATGTATTGACCCCCTTCTTCAAATTAGATGTTTCGGAAGCGGGATGAACTCCTAGCACCAGCTCGCATGCGAGCAATTCAAGAGGAATTGGCGGCATTCTTTCTTGACCACGTGATCGCTGAAGATGGAGAATACTATGTGGACCATGAGTCCGTATGATTATATTTGTAAGAGATAATTATTGTATATATGTAGTCGGTAGTGTCGGATAGATATACGAGAACTTGTTGTTCGACCAATCTCTCGGAGAAGGAGAGGTGGTCGATATCACTTCTCTCTGTATGCATATATGTTCATGACGATCTTCTGTTTCCTTCGTTTACTTACTAGCTAGCTAGCGTGTCTAGTCCTCTCTATACGTATGTATAGTACATAGTGTCGACCAAGCACGGACATAAAAGAGGACACTTCTCTCTATTAATTATAGCTAGCTAACACAATATATGAAACACCTAAATTAACCCCCCAAAACCCCAACCCCCCCCCTTTCAAAAAAACAAAAAACCCAGCCACAGAAATGCTAACGCGTGGATGCCTATTGGTCCCGGTTGGTGCCACCAACCGGGACCAAAGGGTCTCCTGCTTGGGCTCCGCGCACAGGTCACGTGGAGGCCCATCAGTCCCGGTTCTGGATTGAACCGGGACTAAAGGGACAGGCATTAGTACCGACGCTTTAGTCCCGGTTCAGGAACCGGGACAAAAGGCCCTTACGAACCGGGACAACAGGCCCTTTTTCTACCAGTGCGGAAACGGCGAGCGGTTCGGAGGTGAGCGGCGGTAGGTTCCGGCAGCGAGCCGGCGGCAGTTGCGGGTGGATTCGGGTGTGTGCGACGCCGGAGGTGCCCCCGTTGGCTGACTGCAGTGTTTCGAGAGGCTTCCCGGCGTGTGGCAGCCTGGTCGCCCGGCGGCCGTGCCATGAGACCATGACCCGCCTCCACCCTCCACTCCCTTCGTCGCGCTAGCGATGGCCCGGCCTGCCTTTCCATTCCCCGCCCCCGAGCTCCTACCATATCCTGTCGTCGTCGCACCGGCGCCGGTACCCATCCCACTTCATTTTTTGTTGCACACAGTAGCAGGAGGTCTCCGTTTGGAGCCAGGGTCGTGGCCCCCTACCTCCGACCAGCGAAAGCAGACCCTGCGTAAGATGCGCGGTTGCAGCAGCAATATCTATTCCACGCCCCTACTTCTTCAACCAGCTGGACGAGGCTCCATGGCATTCATGCCCTAGCTGCAACCCTCTGGTCAGGTTTTTCTCTTTTCCTCTTTCCTCCTCTCCCTCTGTATGCGTGTGCATGCGTGCGTTTGTGTTCTTCTTATTAGTCATTACTGAAGTTTTGATTAATTGGTGTTATGCAGGACGAGTATTGTGCAGGAAGCTCAGGAGTCAATTTACATCTTATTTGACCATCTTAGATATTTCCTTATTTCTTAGGTTTGTGATTTGGCTTTGGCATGTGTATAAGTTCATTCCCAATTAGGAATCCACTACTGTACCACGGTAGCATTTATCTCATTCTGAATCTCAAAGGTATTTTAGAAATCCCATATTAATCATTTAATTTATGACATAGTTGGATAATCATCAAACAAAATTTGTTGATTTGATGGTTGCAAACCTAGATGTTTCCATCTTTCAAATGCCATGTAATGTTTCTCATAGGCTCGACATATACATATTGGCCTAAATCTGCATTTGTGTTTGGTTGTCTATCTAAATTCAGTTTCTTCCATTAATTTTGATGGTGTATTTCCCCCAGAACTTAGATATACTGTTGTTAGCTGAATTTAATCGTAGAATGACGATCTTCTTTGTGTGTCATGCAAAAACAGAAACCTTCTCTTCTTTATGTTGTTATTTAAAAAATGTTACACGTATACTGTTGTTAGCTGAATTTAATTGTGGACTGATCTGGTTTCCATGCCAGGAGCAGAGGTGAAGCATTGTATTTTTTATTTTGATCTCAGCCCCGTATTTATTTGTTTATTAGGGCATAGTTATCCTACAAGCTAAATACTCGTTTCAAGCCGAGATGATCTTGTCGCTACCTTCCCGTCTCCGTACACGATCGCCAGTGACACATGCATCAACGACGACGACTGCTTGGTTCTCCCCTGTAAGTATTCCTCCATCATCCTCTTATTTCTCTTCCTCTTCCTCGTCTGAAAATATATGTTCTGAGATTTCTATCTCTCCCAAGCTCCCCTCCTCCTGATTCTTTTATTGGGTTATGTTAGATGTTTGTAAAATTGACAAGAGTTTTTGGTAAAAAAATATTGTTGTTTAGGCACCATGCCACTGCTAAGATTATTGTAGTAACTTCAATATTGCCCCCTCTTTTTTCTGCAAAATGTGTAAATGTAGTTAAGAGTACGGAAAACATGAGATCTTTGTTTGAAAAACCTTCAGACATCTTTGTTTTGGGGTATCGAAGTTCAGTATTATTGCTGCTCTGAAATAGTGTTTTCATGGTGAAGAAGTGGACTGCTAATGGAGAAATAGAAATTTTGTCAAATGAGAAGAAAGTGTTTAAATGCAGCAACTGTCTACATTGCAACAAATAAAGTGATGCAAAGTATTCAGGTTTCTGCTAGCAATGAGAATTTACATGAGTTTTGGCATTAACTTACTGCTTAATTGTTGTCGTGCTGATTGTTTCTCTTTGGTTTTAGAAGCATATGTACTGTTGGACTGTTCATAAACTATTTGACTACAGGTTTCCATGGGATTACATCTCAATCTACCTCATGTTGATGCACTGTCAAAATTAATTCAGTACTATTTTTTCTTATTTTTGGCTAAAATACCACCCATCCCTTGACTGTATGTTCTTTCATATGTACTATAATCTGGAAGCATAACTAAAATATTTGCTTTTAAGTTGAGGGTCATTATTTTGCAGCTGAAGGTTTATATGATATGTGCATAATCGTATAAAAAGTGTTCAACTACTTGTATGCACTAGTCGATTTTATAAACAATGTTTGACTTATTAGTTCATCCGAAATAGACATGGACTCTATCTCAATATTTTGTTTCTTCTCATATGCTATTTGTGGTCACCCCAAAATATTTTCCACTGCGATCAAGGTGCCATTTGGAAGCGATGCAAACCTTGCATGTATGAGCAATTTCAGGTCTCAATACTTCGATAGTGACATAAAGCTACCTATCGCCAACTTTTTGTGTTCAGAACTGAGACAAGTAAACAAGAGAAAGGAAGAAGGCATGGTATGTGCCCACTAACTCCTAACGAGGCAGGGCTATTGTTGGGAGCATTAGGCCACATAAGCAATGTCCATATTTATGCTGCTTGTAGCGAGGTGGAGAAGATACTTTACCAGTCCTCAAAGCGCTCTATTCATATTTCCATACAGAAGGATCATTGTCAAGTAAAGATGAGTTGACTCCATTTTTGCCATACTCATCTCTCATGACTTCAATCGATTTCATTTTCTGCCATGGAATTGATTCTGACAATAATGGCAACATGGCCAGAATACTTGCTATTGCTGGACCAAGGTGATGCTCTGATGCTTCTGTTGTTTCGTTGCACACATCCCTGTTGGCTATATCTAGTCCATTGTGAATTATGACACTGCTTTCCGCATGAGATATATTGATCACAAAAAATGTTAAACAACTCTACACCTTATTTACAACACATGGGATCTATGTCATGGGATGAATTCTCATCACATGTGCGAGTAGTCCAGAAAGGAGCTATGCGACATTCCATGGAAGTAATCAGTGGTCTCAAAGAAGACACAATTTGGTTCATATTCATTTGTGGTTTAAAAGCTCACACATTAATGCATGTTTAATTATGGTCCAAAAGAAGACAAGTTTTAGTAGGATGGTCATGTGATTAAAAAGTGTTCAATGATTTTTTAGATATTGTTGTAATTAATAAATTTCATTCAATACAAAATCATGTGAGCAAAAAAAGTGTGCGACACATTCTTAAAGAGATCATATAATTTCAGATTTACTTGATAATAAAAGAATTAAAAGTTGAATTAATACTACGGATGCAAAAAACAACATTCTGACAAATAGTGCAGCATGTTAGGAATAAAAAATGTTTACATTAGAAGTTTAATCTTTCAACTGTAGTGGTTTAGGCATCCCAAATATTTATTACCTCAATTTATGTATGCTTGGCTCGTGGGTAAAGAGATGTATACCAGAAGAAGGCAACACTAGTAGAAAAGGGGGCTTTCGTTCGGGCCTGGCTAGCCCATTAGTCCTGGTTCTTCCACGAACCGGGACCAATGGATGCATTTGTCCCGGTTCGTGAGCCCACGGGGCCGGCCGGGGCCTCGTGGGCATTGGTCCCGGTTCGTATGGACCCATTTGTCCCGGTTCTAGGCACTAACCGGGACCAATGGGCCTCGCTCCTGGCCCACAACCATTGGTCCTATTTCTTGGCTCGAACCGGGACAGAAAGCTGGGCTTTAGTCCCGGTTCTAGCCACAAACTGGGACAAATGAGTTGCCTATATATACCCCGTTGCCGCAGCAGAGCACTTCATAGTGCTCTGTTTTTTCTGGCCGGCGAGGAGAGGGCATTTGGGTGCTCTAGCTCACCTCCCATGCACACGAGGTGTTCAATGAAATGCCCAAGCCACGCTAGTTAGGCTTTCTCGTCTCGAAGCTAGACCTCCAAGCTCCATTTTCCCCGAGATTTGTCTAGGTTTAGCGGTCCATCACGTCCCTTTCCCGTCTTCACAGCCGTCGATCGCCCGCGCTGATATCGTCGCCTGCACCACTGTGGTGAGCGTCTTATCTTCTTCTGAAAGAAAAAAAATTCTTACTTTAGATAGATACTTGTCTAATTTTCATACTTTTATTATTGCTTGTTATTATATAGTGCGATGCTTTTGATATCCGTCCCCGCCAGCCCTCGTCCTAGCTATGATTCGGATGTGGTATATATTATCTTTTATAACTATTTGGTTCATTTATTGTTTATGACAATTATGCCCATCAAGTTGACATAGATTTTATTTATGTAGGAGGTAGTTGAACCGGAAATTCCAACCGACCCTATTGTCGATAGGTTAAATTTAGTTGAAGAAGAAAACAATTACTTGAAGGAAAAAATAAAAAAAATTGAGGAGGAGAAGATGATATTGGAGTTGCATGTTGCGGATGTTGTCGATGATCACAAGATCCAGATGGATGCAATGCGGGTGAAGATGAGAAAGATTAGAAAATATGCCATTCATACCGAGGCTTGGTATCATTATGCCGTTGGATCAATTTTTACCTTGGTTGTGATTATGATCACATTTATTGTTACATTGAAAGGTTTCACATAGTTTCAATGTATGGTTTAACTAGATGCTCTGGAGAGCTATATGTTGTTCAATGACAACTATGTATGTACTTTGTTTTTAATGTGATGATGAACTTCTATTAAGGAAAACATTGAGCGTATGAATGCTAAATATAAACTTGCTAGAGATAAGGGTAAAAAACATGTTGTGTTTGCACCTGGAGATCTTGTTTGGTTACATTTGCGTAAGGATAGATTTCCTAATTTGTGCAAATCAAAGCTAATGTCACGTGCTGATGATCCTTTTAAGGTGTTAGAGAAAATAAATGATAATGCATATAAACTTGAGCTCCTGCAGATTTTGGAGTTAGTCCCACTTTTAACATTGCAGATTTGAAGCCTTATTTGGGTGAGGAAGATGAGCTTTCGTCGAGGACGACTTCATTTCAAGGGAGTGTATCAGGTGATACGGAGCCTTAGATGCTCCCATGATACGAGCTCCTAGGAGTCGTTGGATCTGAGATCCAACGGCTCCCGGAAGGCTTTTGACATTTTGTGAAGAAGACCTTTCGAAATCTAAAAATTGCGAATAAGTACGGCAACCTTTCAGAACCTACTAGGAGCCGTTGGGTCTGAGATCCAATGGACCAGAAGCTCGTATCATGGGAGCATCTAAGGCATGGTATCACCTGATATTTTCCCTTCATTTCAAGAAGAGGAGGATGATGAGGACATCAATACCATTGTTACACCCATAGCCCCTGCTGCTATACATACTGGACCAATTACTAGAGCTCGCGCACATCAATTGAATTATCAGGTACTTTCGTTTCTTGGTAACGATTCTAATGTTAATGAGAATATGATGCTACCTAAATTGGATACATTTGTTTTGCTTACAAATGAAGGGCCTAGCTTGGACAAGAAAGATGAACCTTCGAACAAGTTCAAGCATGGAGATAATGGCATGCGCAAGGGGATCAAGAACGGAGTTACGAGTGATGATTTCAGGACTTTGAAGCCACCATAAGGAGTGCATGAAGCCTTGGACGAAATATACAAGATGCCACTTCATAAATTTCTTCCAGAGGCTATTCTAGGTGCTGCGTCACCTTATTATTGGGCTAGGCGAATGTATTTTCGAAATACTTAAGTATAGGCTGTTTTTAGAGTCCGTATGTGTGGGGAAACAAGAGTTAGGGTTGGTTTCGGACCCCTCCTCCAAGGGGCACGAAATTCCCCCGTCTTCCTCCATATATACAGCCCTTAGGGCGTCGTTTAGACTTTGGGTTTTATTTAGATCAAAAGTTCGCCATAGTTGCAACTTCGCGTACTTCGTTTGTGTTTAACAACCAGACCAAGACGTCACAGAACCCCACCTTGATCAATACATGTTTCATCTTATATTCGCAATATCTAGATTGCAATCTCAGTTTCTTGCTTGTTCTTCATTTGCTCGCAGGAAACAGACCCTCGTGGTCAGGTTGATCGTGCTCCGGCGTGATCAATAACCCCTCGGAAGTTGGTTTAGCGATTGCTAAGGCGTGATGTCTCGCACGTTCATAGTAAAATCATCAAGGTCGACTCCCACTGAAAAAACGATAGCCACCATCTCATCAAAACATCGGGACACCTTCGCCTCTATCAGGAAAGCGCCTGGAGGGACCATGCAGCTTGTTGGGAGCCATCGGTCCCAACTCAACCACTGGTCCAGGCGAAAACGGCACATCTCCGTGACGTGCCCAGTCCAATAGCGAAGAAATACAAACCCATCACGCGGCGCAGAACCGTTCTGGAGGGATGGCTCGATGGCCCATGCAAAATACACACAACACCAGATAACATACCAACCCACAATCTTAGAGCATGTTGGATACTCCGGCAGGTAGCCAAAAGCAGCGAGGACATCTTACCAAAAACACCCTAGAGCAACACCCTCCAGAAGACAACGACCCCAGTGTACTGGCGGTATTTGAGACATTCGCTTCAAACAAAAAGCGCAAAAGGGCACTTCGCGGCCTCGCTGAAGTCTGTCAAATCGCCACAGTAAACCCTTGGAACGACACGGCTATAACCTTTAATGCCGGCGATGAACCAAAATACAGGACAGTCCGAGCACCAGCCGCTTTAGTCCTCAGTCCTATCGTGGACGGCTTTCGACTTACCAAGGTCCTCATGGACGGTGGCAGCGGACTAAACCTCATCTATGAGGATGCACTCCATAAAATGGAAATAGACGGGAGCCGCATCAAGCAAAGTAGCACGACCTTACGAGGAATCATTCCCAGTCGGGAGGTGCGGTGTGCGGGAAAAATCACACTTGACGTGGTATTCGGCACGCCGGAGAATTATCGGTTTGAAGAAATCACCTTCCAAGTGGCTACTTTCAGCAGCGGATACCACGCCCTATTGGGGCGGGATGATTTTACACGCTTCCAAGCTATACCTCATTATGGGTATATGAAGCTCAAAATGCCTGGACCAAACGGCATAATCACTCTTGTCAGTGATCCGGACATAGCACTCCGCGCCAAAAAACAAAACCGCATCACTGGCCCTTGAGGCATTATCTGAAGCCCTTGCGGCCGAAGAATTAACCTCACTGCGCTCCACGGTGGATCTTAGACAAACGACCTAAATCCACCTCCTTCAAACCGGCAGAAGAAATAGTCAAATTCCAGGTCCACCCAACAGACCCCAAGAAGACAGCATCTATTGGAGCACAACTAGACCCAACGGTCGGCGCCGCACTAATGGATTTCCTTCGCGAAAACTGGGATATATTCGCCTGGCACCCTTCTGACATGCCTGGAATCCCACGTGAGCTGGCCGAACATAGCCTTCATATCTTAAAGGGATACAAGCCAATCAAACAAGCACTGCGGCGCTTTTCCGAGCCTAAACGCCAAGCTATGGGGGAGGAGCTGGCCATGCTAATTGAGGCTGTATTCATCAGAGAAATAAAACATCCGGACTGGCTGGCAAACCTGGTGACGGTACCAAAGAAGGAAAAATCCTGGCGGCTGTGCGTTGATTTTAAAGACCTCAATAAGGCTTGCCCTAAGGATCCCTTCCCCCTCCCCCACTTCGATCAAATCATTGATGCTACCGTAGGACATGACTCACTGTGTTTCCTTGATGCATATTTCGGATACCATCAAATCAAAATGAAGGAGTCCGATCAAGCTGCAACAGCATTCATTACCCCATATGGGCCATTCTGCTTCAACACCATGCCCTTCCGTCTCAAGAACACCGGCACCACATACCAACGCGTGATTCAAACATGCCTAGAGAAACAGATCGGCAAGACACTTGAAGCTTATGTGGATGATGTCATCATCAAAACTAGGCGGGTCGAAACACTAATAGACGATTTACGTCTTACATTTGATAACCTCCGCGCGTATGACATTAAGCTCAATCCGGAAAAGTGCGTTTTCGGCGTCCCCGCTGGAAAACTGTTGGGCTTCATCGTTTCCAACAGAGGAATTGAAGCAAATCCAGCCAAAATCCGAGCTCTGTCACAATTGGCTACGCCAACAGACCTCAAACAAGTCCAAAAGCTCGCGGGTTGCGTGGAAGCTCTAAGCCGCTTTATCTCTAGATTGGGAGAAAAGGCGCTGCCACTCTATCGCCTTCTATGGTTGATCGATCACTTCGAGTGGATGGACGCGGCAACAGCCGGACTGGAGGAAATAAAAACCCTTCTTGCGAGCAACCCAATCCTGGCCGCGCCAAACGTCGGTGAACCGATGCTATTATACATATCGGCAACACATCAGCTGGTGAGTGTCGTGGTCGTTGTTGAACGAGAATAGGACAAACACAAAATCCCGCTTGAGAAGCCAGTATACTACGTATCCACTGTCCTTACACCAAGGAAATGCCGGTACCCCCATTATCAAAACATAGCATACGCGGTCTTCATGGCATCCCGAAAGCTCCGCCACTACTTCCAGGAGTGTCCGATCATGATGGCTTCCTAAGTACCACTCAATGACATTCTAAACAACCGGGAGGCCACGGATTGCCAAATGGGCCATCGAGGTCCTTCCATTTGATATTACATACAAAGCACGTTGAGCTATTAAATCCCAAGTATTGGCTGACTTCGTCGCCGAATGGACAAAGGCTGAACTCCCTAAAGAGTATGGTACATATTCCAATTGGGTTATGTATTTCGATGGCTCCAAAATGCTGGCAGGGCTATGGGCGGTCGTCATTCTAACGTCACCTACTGGAGACGCCGTTCAGTACGTACTCCAAATACTATACACAGACTCCAACAACGCAGCCGAATATGAGGCCTTATGGCATGGTCTCCGGATGGCTGTCTCCATGGGCATACAACGCCTAGAAGTGCGCGGGGACTCAAACCTTGCAATATCTCAAATAAATGGAGACTTCGACGCCAAAGATCCAAAGATGGCATCTTATCGTAATGTCGTCATAAAAATGTCGGCCCGGTTCGAGGGGCTCGAGTTCCATCATGTGGCTCGAGAAAGTAATCAAGCGGCGGACGTTCTTTCTCGTATCTGCGCTAAGCACGACCCCGTCCCACCTAATATCTTTCTGGAAAGGCTTTTTAAGCCATCCATGGTGTGGTAGGGGGAAATGGCAACACTAGCTCAGATCCGAACATGACCCCAGATTCCGAAAACACCGACATCATCGGAGGCTCAGCCACCGAAATAACACCGTCAGCGCATCTCATCATGACAGTCATTGCCCCATGGACCGAACCCTTCTTGGCCTACATTAACAGGAAGGAGCTTCCCGAGGATCAGAATGAGGCCCGTTGCATTGCCCGGCGTTCGAATGCCTACAAGGTTCATGGTGGAGAGCTCTATAAGAAAAGCACTACCGGAGTTCTTCAACGATGTATCTCTAAGGAAGAGGGGCGACAGCTCTTGGCTGAAATTCACGCCGGACTCGGCGGTCACCACGCCACAGCTCGGGCCCTTGTTAGCAAGGCCTTCCGTACAGGGTTTTATTGGCCGACGGCCCGAGCAGATGCATAGGACCTTGTTCAACATTGCGTCGGATGCCAACTCTTTGCCAACCAAAGCCATATGCCTCCCACTGCCTTACAAACAATCCCCATCACTTGGCCTTTTGCGGTCTGGGGACTCGATATGGTCGGACCCCTTAAAGGAGGAAGCCATAAGAGAAAGTATCTGCTAGTCATGGTGGATACATTCACTAAGTAGATAGAGGCCAAACCAGTCAAAACGGCCGAAGCGGGGCCGGTAATAGATTTCATATCCGGCATGGTACACCATTATGATGTCCCACACAACATAATCACTGATAATGGCTCTAATTTCACAGCCGATGAAGTGAAAACCTGGTGTGCTAATCTGGGCATTAAGCTTGATTATGCCTCTGTCTATCACCTACAGACAAACGGTCAAGTCGAAGGGGCTAATGGTCTTATTATGAGCGGCATCAAACCTAGACTAGTGCGGTCTTTGAAACAATCAGACAAGCACTGGGTGGAGGAACTTGACTCCGTACTCTGGGGGCTGCGGACCATGCCCAACCGCACTACTGGATATACACCTTTCTTCATGGTGTACGGTGCAGAAGTAGTGTTACCATGCGATATCATTCATGACTCACCTCGAGTGCGCATGTGCGAAGAGAGAGAAGCCGAGCTTGATCGGCAGGATAGCTTAGATGCCCTGGAGGAGGAGCGCGACGTCGCAAAAGCCTGTTCCACATTTTATCAACAGCAGGCTCGCACGTATCAAAGCAGAGAAGTGTGGGCCAAGACGGTATCTTCGGATTACTTACATGTGAAGCAGGAAGGAGGCTGGGGTAATCGGCGATGATGGGTACATCCGTACCGTCATAGCTCATTTGATAGAATATTCCATCCTCGAGCTCCACAAATATGTCCAGATCTTCCTCATATCTGGGGTCAAGGTCCCGGTTGCGATTCTCCGGCTGAGGGGCAGGGTCATGGATCCCCTCGACAGCCTTTCGCCATTCCTGTTATAAGCGGATAAAAGACTGCCTATCAAGAATAATTCAAGGACATGAGTAAAATAGTTGAGCTGAAGCTTACCCAACTAGGAGGATTATACATGGAAAATCCGTCTCGATATTGGAGACGGGTGAACTCCTCCTTCTGCCCTTTATACAGCTCGGCCAGTATTTTGGCCAGGGTGGCGGGGCTCTTCGGGCCCTTCCGACCATAGCGTGAGGCGTCGTCTTCCCCTTTATAATGCCACATGGGCAGCCCTCTGTATTGGAGTGGCTGGACCCCCCGCGTTATAGAGATCGCCATTACCTCGACTATTGACAATCTAGACTGGGCAAGCGTCTTAATCTTGCCTAGCAGCAGGCTGATCTTTGCACTATCCTCTTCCTCGAGGCTCCAGGACACCAGCTATGGCGTTTCTTTAGTGGAGCATTTGAAAACTCGGGGAGGCCCATGCGGACGGGGTCGGGTAGAGCGACGTCGTCGATGTAGAACCATTCGGAAGGCCACTCTTCGGTAGCTTTCTTCGGCGTGCCGGACAGGTATCCGGTCCCGGCGATGCGCTACACTTCGGCTCCTCCCACTTCAAAAATCAACCCGCCTTGATTGCAAGGGACGAGGCAGAACAGTCTTCTCCATAAATTGAAATGTGCCTCGCAGCCTAGGAATAGCTCGCATAGAGCGACATAACCCACAATATGAAGGATAGAGGCGGGAGTGAGACTGTGCAGTTGGTGGCCGTAATAATCCAGCAGACCTCGGAGGAAGGGATGGATCGTAAATCCGACACCTTTTAACACGAAGGGGATGAAGCACACTCGTTCTCCCACAGACGGATTGAAGAAATCCTCCGCCCAGGTTTTGCCATTGAAGGAGGCCAATCCTGCTCGAACAGGGACCAGATCTGCAGGAGGGAGAAATCCCTGCGTTTGCAACTTCTCTAATTGCCTGTGGGACACAGAGCACCTCTCCCACTCGCCTTTCTCTGGGTCGGAACGGGAGGTGTAGTTGGGAATTTTAGCCATGTTGGAATGGTCTTTCCTGGCAAACTCTGAGGATTTTTCTCCGTGTGGTGCCAAATGGATCTGAGACACAATCTCTTTAAATAGACGCTCTTTCTTGCGTGGCAGGGGTGTTATTTGCAAAATATACCCTGACCGTCCACATTCGCCCGACACGTGTAAGTTGAAGTCAAAGATGCACAGAAGCTGAGGGGTGCGGCATTGAATTATAAGCCGAATACATTACTTGGAAGTCGTCGGAGGAGGAACCCGCCTTGCAATGCCGAAGACAATCTGCGCGCCGAACATCTTGTCATTGAAGCCTAGTTCGGGGGCTACTGAGGGAGTCCTGGATTAAGGGGTCCTCGGGCATCCGGCTTGTTAGCCATGGGCCGGACTGATGGGCTGTGAAGATACGAAGACCGAAGACTGCACCCGTGTCCGGATGGGACTTTCCTTGGCGTGGAGAGAAAGCTTGGCGACTAAATATGTAGATTCCTTTCTGTGTAACCGACCTTGTGTAACCCTAGATCATCCCAGTGTCTATATAAACCGGAGGACTTAGTCTGTATAGGAGGGATACTCATTACCATAGCCATACCAGTTAGACTTGTAGGGTTTAGCCATTACCACTACAAGAAATATGCTCAATTGTGACCTTCTGGCAGTGACCATGGAAGAAATCGTCATAAATCTATGACCATTTCGATCCAATTGGTCATGGCTTCTTTAGGAGAGTCGAAACCATAAACCATAGTGACTATTTTGGTCAAAAAGGTCGTAATTGCCTTACACAAAATGGTCATAAGCAGACAACAGTAGTCGACAGCCTTATTTCTTGCTGATTACGACCAATCCAGATGGTCATGGTGTTGTAACATGGATGACAGGACATCCACATCATCAATTTTACCTATGTGTCGTATCATTTTGGCTTATGTGTCGGTTGTAGTGTCAGTCCGTCCATAGATTGACTTGTTGACTAAACTGGGTCCACATTTACAGACGGGGCCAACTAACACAGTACAAATGACATGTGGGACCCGTCCCACAAAGGTGAATAAAGCAGAAAAAGGCGAAAATTCACTTTGGCTCATAGGTGTATATGCACCCATTATCTAAATACATATTTTAAAAAGTTAAAAAAATCGATAAAAAATCCCACGTGTAAATCCGGACACTATATGTGTGTGCACCAAGTTTCAATGAAAAATGACATTTTTTGTGGCTTGTGTAAAAAAGACAATTTTCAATGCTTGATTGCAGCTATCACAAGCCATTTTTAATCTTTTTTACACATGCAACAAAAATGCCCTTGTTCACCGAAATTTTGTGTGCAAACATAGGATGTCCTGATGTACACGCGGGATTTTTTTCTATACATATTTCATAATAGGTGTATCTACATCTAAGATCCAAAACGCCACTCTCAAAGAAAAAAAAGACCCGCCCCACAAAGCTGAATAAAGCCAAAAAGAAAGGCCACCGCGCCAAAACACCACTCTCAAAGAAAAAAAGGACCCGTCCCACAAAGTTGAATGAAGCAAAAAAGAAGCCACACCACGTGATTCGAACTAGCTACCAGTCGAGTTCCCCTAAGGAGACAAACCACCACACCATAACAAAGACACAGGCACATTCTCGCCCGTAACCTATTTAATGGGTAGTATCGAGTGGGCACCTTTTTTCTTTTATATTTTTCGTCCGCCGAGTGGGCCAACTACTAGGCCGCGGATCGGTTTTTGGTCTATTTTTTGTTCGTTCATTCTTTTTTTACTTTTGTTTATTATTTATACTTCCAATTATTCTATATATATATTGAAAAACAAACTTCACATAAAACATTTGAAAAAATGTTAACCAAGCATTTGATAATCTTACATGTGTATAAAGAAAATGATTACCATATGAACAAAAAATATACAATGTGTGTGGAAAAAGTTGATCATGTATTTAAAAATGTTAATCGAGCATTTAAAAAATGTTAAACAATTATATAAAAATGTAAATCAAGCATTTGAAAATGTTAAAATGTGTAAATAAAAAAATATTAACCATGTATTAAAAATATTAATCTTGTATTTAAAAAATATTTAAATGTTGTATATAAAAATGTTGACTGTGTATTCAAAAAGTTCTAACCAAGCACTTGAAAATTTTAATTGTGTATAAAAAATTTGTGTCTCATGTATACAGAAAATATACAATGTGTGTGAACAAAGTCAATCTTGTATTTAAAAAATGTAAAGGAAGCATTTAAAAAAATGTTAAACAAGTATTTAAAAGATATTAAACATGCATTAAAAATGTTCTTGACGTATATGAAAAATGTAGAATGAAAACCAACATTCAACATTAATTATTTTGAGCCCTGCTTCAACATTCATATTTCTGTCTAGTGTGGTGCTTTGCAAAGCAAGTACCACCTAGGCTCCTCCTTTTGAGCTCAAAATTTGTGAAGACAGTCCTCTTAGTATATGATCATCCTCAGTCAAAACTCACGCCCATTGGCCATGCGCATTTCCCGTACCGCTAATCAAACACTTGGCTGCTAATTCATGTTTGAGCATAGTTCGGTCTGCTCGTGAGAATCTTATATTGTAATTTTCTTCCTAGAACCAACCTGGGGAGTAACCAACCCACTAGCCATGCCTAGGCTACCCAGAAAACAAGGCAACGCCATGGTCACGCGGTGACCACGTGGCGGGCATGCGAGTTTACGCGCTATGGAGTTGAGGCCCTCAGCCACTGTCCAAACTTCGATGCGTCGCCGCCAAACCATGTATTTATGATAGCTCATTTCTGAGAACACGTTTTTTAAATAATTGCCGTACTACAAGTTTATTATTTTTCTGGTAACTTGGTCACATATAATAATACAATCCGAAGGTTTTCGAATTTTTTTAATTTTTTTCAAAAAAATTATCCCTGTTTCAAAATGCGGTCAAAACGGCGGGCATGACTGTTCCTAGATAGTGGTTGAATCTTGGAAAAATTTTGGTGTTTCTCTGATTAAATAGATACTTATATACCTAGAATGATTTTTGGAAAAAATAAAGAGCAAACTATAAGGCAGCTGTAGTTCAAATTTGACCCACTTCCAGCTGGATCGGCGAAAATTTGTCCTTTTCACCAGAGGTGGATACAATCTTTTGACACCCAACCATTTGGTAAATTGTGCATTAAATATGGCCTAATATATTATAAAAATGATCCGGTCCCATTTTGCAACAAATATATGGTAGGTCCTTCACAAAAAAACTCATTTTGGGCACTCAAAAAATGGAAAATGAATTTTTCGTCCAAAGAGAATAAAAACTTTCTTAGGCAACATTGTTTTCCATTCCAAGATACACCCTTGTGCACAATATGAGATCATTTAAACAAACTATGCCATGAATGTGGCGATAAGATTGATCATTTGGCTTGAAAGCCATGAATCTTCGCATATGATAGCTCATTTCTGATAAAAAATTTCTAAAAGAATTGCCGTATTACAGGTTTATTGTTTTTTCTTGTAACTTGGTCACATTTAGTGACACAATGCGAAGGTTTTCTACTTTTTTGATTTTTTTTGAATTTTTTATGACCGTTTCAAAATGCGGTCAAAACAACGGGAATGACCGTTCCTAGCTAGTGGTTGAATCTTGGAATTTTTTTGGTGTTTCTCTGATTAAATAGATACTTATGTACCTAGAAATGAATTTTGGAAAAATTAAAGAGCAAACTATAAGGCAGCCGCAGTTCAAATTTGACCCACTTCCAATTGAATCGGTGGAAATTTCTCTTTTTTACGAGAGGTGGATCAAAGCTTTTGACACCCAACCATTTGATAAATTGTATATTAAATATCACCTAGTATTTTAGAAAATTAATTTGGTCCAATTTTGCAACAAATATTTGGTAGGTTCTTCAAAAAAACCATTTTTGCAACTTGAAAAATGATTAAAATAGCTAGAAAGATAAAAAATGCATGCAAATTGGTGATCATTCGTAAAATGTGGTATAACTTGAGTGAAAAATTTAGATGTGCCGTTTTGCAAAATATTTTGATACCTGCTTCACAAAATGCCTCTAGTTTTAGTACTTAGAACTATTTTATGTCACAAATTTTCTGAACCAATCAGGGCTTTTCCCACGGACCATCCCACTGTAGCCGATCTGGACCGTCCACACCCAATGGATCCAACGTCTCTCACTCATTCTCAAGTCTCAGCCACCCAACCCAAACCCTAGCAACCCAATCCGGATCTGTCTCCCCCTCTCCCCCTCTACTCGCCCTGTCGCCGCCCCTCCTCCCCCTCCTAGTCACTCCCCTTTGCCCTCCCGCAGTAGATCAAGCGCGCTAGCGCTGGTGTTCGCCGCCTCCTTCCTTAGGCTGCCGCCCCGCATGTCCAAGCAGCAGAAGCGCAACAGGGTGGACGCCATCACCACCTCCCTGTCCTGGGCCTCCTTCCGTGACGCATCCCGCAGCGGCGCCCACCGCGGCCCCTGCCGACCGCCCTCGCGGCTGGCTGCTTGTGCGGCGACGATGGAGGCCTCGTCTTCCCCGAAGGCCGCGGTGCCTCAAGGCCGATCTGGCGCCCCCTCCTCGCCCTTCCTCCACCTCTGAGCCGGGGTTTGGTTTGCGTGCAACAGCGGTGGCGTACGAGGCGAACAAGCCGCTGGTGGTCGAGGACGTGTAGGTGGCGCAGCCGCTGGCCGGCGAGTCTGCATCAAGGTCCTCTCCACTGTGCTCTGCCACACTGACTACTACACCTGGAGCGGCAAGGTATGTCACCCCCCATCCTCCTCGCCCTACGCTTCCTTGAATCTAGGTTTCAATGGCCGCGGTTGCCTAGGGCCTGTAGCCAGTGCTGGCAGCCTGGCACTGCTGCTAGTCACCACCTTCCCCAACCCCAGCAACTTATCCTTGGATTTTCCCTATCGTCAGTGTTATTCCACTATGTCAATGGTTGCGATGAGACTGAGTAATTGGGGATTAATTGACTTCCATGTAGCATTGTACGAGTTGTTCCTCATAGTGTCGGGTTGGGTGTAGCGTGAATTGACATGATGTACAGTAGAAAATGTTTGTGCAAATCTGAAAGCCTACTGCATGCCGTAGAGATTTACTAGAATTTGTGTTCGTGTCATGAAAGGATTTCTTTTGCTATGCAGGATCCCGAGGGCCTCTTTCCTTGCATTCTCGGTGACAAGGCTGCTGGGTAAGCCCACAAATTTGTGTGATTTCAGGTATTATCATCCATAGCTAAAGATAACTGTGCACTGATAAGTTTGCTTCCATAGCTTCTGATAGAATTGTTGAGAGTGTCGGCGAAGGAGTGACCGACGTGCAGCCAGGGGGACTGCAAGATGTGCACTAAGCAAGGATCCGATCTGATTGAGCTCTGCTCGTGCTCGTGGTAGATCGTGTGGTCTGCCACATGCCTGGTAAGATGCTCTTGTTGATTCATCTTTTATAGGTTAGTTTATTTCCATATTTCTATGAATGCCACCTTGTTGTGATTAAATAGGTTAGTTTATTTCCAGATTTCTAAAATATACTCTACTTACTATTCGTAGTTGATTGCAAATTAGTTCTGGTGCCTCCGCAATGGAGTAGAGTGTGGGGAGCCAAGTAGAAAATAAGATTTATCTCTTTCAATTCATTTAATTTGCTTACTAAAATTAGGTGGCCGCCTTGATACAGTATTGTACAGTTGGTCTGCCCCAGCTCTGTTGAACTGAACCTTATAGATTAGGAGTTAGTTTTTAGCTGCTATCTAGCTCTTTAAATTGAGTTAATTTGCTTACGGATGTACTGTTTTTCTTGATATGTTTGATGTTCATCCATCGTCCAGATTTACTAGCACACCAGCTAGAAATCGTGATCGATGCCACTCAACAGAATTTCCTAGACATTTTATTGGATCGTCACATCGTTAGGGTGGCAGGGTGTGTTTGGCTAACATATTGCATTGGAATTATATTCTTCATCGCCTAATGTTCTTGTTGCAGATAATAGGGCCTGTAGATAGCAATTTATTTTCCTAGTGGTTACTTATGCTTATTGTGTCTCACGCTGAAAGAAAATGCGCAATGAGCTTGTTTGACTTTTTATGCTTGTAGTATACTTGATCAGGGTAGTGTTGTTTCCTGTGATCTTTCCTATCATTTGCTAGTGTTATGCTTCAAGATGAAACATTTTAAAACCCAAACTACTGTAAATAAGCGTTCTGCATCTTGAGGATTAAGTATTCATGATATGTCAATAGTGTAGTTGATCCTCACTGTTGCTCAATGGCATTGCTTGATATGATATAAGTATGAGCACTTAACCATTGTACAGCTGTTTGCATATTTTTTTGTATTTTTTTATAAATGATGATAGTTTGCGTAAGATGTACACATGTTAATTTTTTTGACTTGAATCTGTTATGCCCTTGATTTTTTCCTTAGCTTGACCAAGAACAACAGCATCCTTGATGCTTACTAACCCCAACTCGCTCTTGCTCTCTCAGACCCGAAGGAGCCCGTATGGAAGGCACCTCCTCTCCGGGTGGTGAGAGCGTTGAGGGGTCGTGGGTGCTGCTAATGGCCATGTCTGTGGCCGTGCCTGCCATTACCCTCTCTACAAGGGCACAGCCAGGAAGACGCTCATCAACCAAATCGTCGTCCACTCCAAGTGGAGGGGACAACTCAAGCGATAGTAAGTTTCTAGTATTCTCTAATGTGTTGATGTGGCTTGTTTACCTCATCCTTGTTACACATGATTTCCTTATATGATTTCTGCTCAACGGATCTGATAGAGATGATTCGTTCAAAGTAGTACAGTATGTGATTCTTGTTTTATTATAGTTTTTTGTTTGTCCCCGTCCTCTGTTGCATGGCTGCTATTTTCCCTTTCCTAATCGCATTGTACATTCATTTTTGGTACTGGAAATGTGATAGTATACAGGCAATTTCAGTTCCTATAGTAGTCCAGCAGGAATTGCTTCGTCGATGGACACTGGTAATTAAGAGAGGGTGTTGTATGCTCTTCGATTAATTGTCTAGTGATTGCCTGAAGCATCTATCTTCCCAGCTTTCAGAATGGAGAAACTCGTGTCATTTCATATATGATCGGAATGAAATGTCTAGGACTTGCGGCAGTTTATCTGATACTGTATACTGTACTAATAAAGAAACAACATATGTGCTCCTGAAACGTACTAAGTTCTTCTCTGCTCCATGTTCCCATTTAAGCTATGTGCTCGATTTAAATTTCAACAATGGGTTGTTTCGCATTCTTACCTGTTTAGTAAACCTTGTGCCATGCTTATTTCATGTAGCTAACAGTAACTTGCAAACAAATAATTAGCAAGATTTGTTCTGCTTGTCTGCTACAAAGTTTTCAAATAACTACTACTTAATTAGTAGCATGTAGTCTAGATATACAAAAGCATGTGTTGTCCAGCCCATGTAGCAATCACTGCTAGTCTGTATTGAGCAAACAGTGCACCGTGCTGTAGCTAGCCACGCGCGGTAGCCGCCGCACGAGACGCTGTTGTGCGTCATGTGAAGTATATATTTTTCCCATCTTTTTTTTAAATGTCAGGTGTTGTATTAGTATTATGATGTTATCTTCTTAAATTGCTGCTACTGTTGCTCAACTGCAATATATTATTGGACATAGTACTCTGCTCATAAAGTTTTCTTATAAAGTTTCATAGTCATTCAAAACCAACTGCAATATATTGATGGACATAGTACTCTGCTCATGTGTACATCTTTCTTTAAATGTCAGGTTGACATGGAAAGTGCTATGGAACAAGAGATACCAAAGGGTGGAGAACCAAAGAGTGATGCTGCTATTGTTGCTGACATTCTCACTAAAGAATGTCCCTCCAGCACATTCCTTCACTGGTTGTGTTGTTTTGGTTGGTGCCATCTTATGTTACTGGTTACTAGTGCACAATATGGACATGGCCATATTATGAACATTCGTTTTGTTATTTTGTTTGGTGCATCTTATGAACCTGTGGTGTAAAGATAATGCTGGGCCTAAGTTATTGAAATCCTGGAGAATTATGTTATTATTGTCATTATATTCTCCTGTGTTGGTTGACTGCCAAATTGTGCAATGTATTTTCCTTTTTTAGATACTGAAAATACTAAATTGTGTTAGTGGGCTGTTGTTGGTGACCCTTCAATAAGGGTTGGACTGAAAATACTAAATTGTGTTAGTGGGCTGGACCGTTTCAAGGCCCTTTGATAGAAAAAAACAAAATGTTTTTGTTGGGTAGATAAAAGGGATGGCCCAATTAATGATGGATTAAATAAATGGGTTGCACAACTCAGCCCAAGAACTGATTTGTTGGGCTTGGCCCATGCTTGTGGCCTAAAGTAAATTTAAAAGTGGGCTGAATTATTGGGCTCAGCCCATTAAAACAACTGATTTGGACTGATCCTACATGGCATCCATGTCATTGCATGTGCCACGTTGGCTCGGCCACATCAGATCCTACGTGGTCTAGGCTCATTAGTAATGACCATAATTTTGGTCAAAGATTTAACGACCTAAATTTTGGTCAAGGGTGGCCATGACGAAAATTCCGGAAAAGGTCACGTTTGTTCGTTCTTGACGGCCAACTGTTGACCTTCCGAATTTGGTCAAAAAAGGTCAATAAACGAAAGCAATGACGAATTAACGACAAAAATGGGGAGTCATAATTGGCTATATTTCTTGTAGTGTATGATCTCGAGGTAGATCAACTCTTGTAATACTCGTATACATCAATATCAATCAAGCATGACGTAGGGTATTACCTCCATAGAGAGGGCCCGGACCTGGGTAAATATCGTGTCCCCTGTCTACTGTTACCATCAACCTTAGACGCATAGTTCGGGACCCCCTACCCGAGATCCGCCGGTTTTGACAGCAACTTTTATACTCACTAAGATAAATCTCCTTCCCCCCAGCAGAAAATTTTCCCAACCATGGATCCTCATCACCACGGCTCACCTAAAGCCACAAGACAACTACCGGCCCCATGGATAGATCAGAGCCTAGGCCGCCGAGGATGGCTATACTGTAGTGGCTATGCGGCTTGGATGTGAGAATTACGAAGAACAGAGAGAGAGAGAGAGAGAGAGAGAGAGAGAGAGAGAGAGAGAGAGAGAGAGAGAGATGAACGAGCACTGGCGTCGGGAGGAAGAAGACGATCTCATCTTATCTTGACCTCTTGGGTCTCGCGGGCTGACAGAAGTTAATATCTTCGGCTCACGGGCCACCAACGATGTCCCTTCGGCCCAGTTCTGTCACTCTTTGACCCAAGGTAAACCGAAAGCAACTCTTCGGCCTTAGCAAGGACAAAGAGCTCCATGGGTACATGTGTTATGTGTGTATATTGTAAAACATAGGATTTGGGAAACTGGCTCGACACCCTAGACGGGGTGTGGCTATCTCATTATATAGAGGTACCAAGAGGTACAATACAATGTTACAATATTTACACAGAGGCTACGTATATATATAAAGTCTAACACCCTCCCTCAATCTTAACTATGGCCTGAAGTACAAAGCAAGTTAAGATTGCGCCTACAGCCTACAAACTGTGGTTGTGGAAGAGGCGTCGTGAAGATGTCAGCAAGTTGATCTTTTGAGGAGATGAACTTGATACAGAGTAGCTTCACGTTCCCGAACAAAGTGATAGTCAACCTCAATGTGTTCCGTCCGAGCATGAAACACCGAATTAGACAAAAGGTATGTGATACGTCTCCAACGTATCTATAATTTTTTATTGTTCCATGCTATTATATTATCTATTTTGGATGTTTATGGGCTTTATTATACACTTTTATATTACTTTTGGGACTAACCTATTAACCCAGAGCCCAGTGCCAGTTTCTGTTTTTTTGTGCCTATTTTAGGGTTTCGAAGAAAAGGAAAATCAAATGGAGTCCAATTGACCTGAAACTTCACGGAACTTATCTTTGGACCAGAAGAAACCCAGAAGACTTGGAGTGCACGTAAGGGGGTCAACGAGGAAGCCACGAGGCAGGGGGCACGCCCACCCCCTGGGCGCGCCCTCCACCCTCGTGGGCCCCTCGTGGCTCCCCTGACGTACTTCTTCCTCCTATTTATCTCCATATACCCTAAAAACATCCGGGAGCACAATAGATAGGGAGTTCCGCTGCCAGATGCCTCCGTAGCCACCGAAAGCCAATCTACACCCGTTCCGGCACCCTGCGGGAGGGGGCAATCCCTCTCCGGTGGCCATCTTCATCATCTCGTTGCTCTCCATGACGAGGAGGGAGTAGTTCTCCCTCGGGGCTAAGGGTATGTACCAGTAGCTATGTGTTTGATATCTCTCTCTCTCTCTCGTGTTCTTGAGGTGATACGATCTTCATGTATCGCGAGCTTTGCTATTATATTTGGATCCTATGATGTTTCTTCCCCTCTCTACTCTCTTGTAATGGACTGAGTTTCCCCATTGAAGTTATCTTATGGGATTGAGTCTTTAAAAATTTGAGAACATTTGATGTATGTCTTGCCGTGCGTATCTGTGGTGACAATGGGATATCACGTGATTCACTTGATGTATGTTTTGGTGATCAACTTACGGGTTCCGCCAATGAACCTATGCATAGGGGTTGGCACACGTTTTTGTCGTGATTCTCTGATAGAAACTTTGGGGCACTCTTTGAGGTTCTATGTGTTGGTTGAATAAATGAATCTGAGATTGTGTGATGCATATCGTATAATCATACCCACTGATACTTGAGGTGACATTGGAGTATCTAGGTGACATTAGGGTTTTGGTTAATTTGTGTCTTAAGGTTTTATTCTAGTACGAACTCTAGGGATGTTTGTGACACTTATAGGAATAGCCCAACGGATTGATTGGAAAGAATAACTTTGAGGTGGTTTCATACCCTACCATAATCTCTTTGTTTGTTCTCAGCTATTAGTGACTTTGGAGTGACTCTTTGTTGCATACTGAGGGATAGTTATGTAATCCAATTATGTTATTATTGTTGAGAGGACTTGCATAGTGAAAGTATGAACCCTAGGCCTTGTTTCCTAGCATTAGAATACCATTTACGCTCATTTTTATCATTAGTTACCTTGCTGTTTTTATATTTTCAGATTACAAAAACCTTTATCTACCATCCATATACCACTTGTATCACCATCTCTTCGCCGAACTAGTGCACCTATACAATTTACCATTGTATTGGGTGTGTTGGGGACACAAGAGACTCTTTGTTATTTGGCTGCAGGGTTGCTTGAGAGAGACCATCTTCATCCTACGCCTCCTACGGATTGATAAACCTTAGGTCATCCACTTGAGGGAAATTTGCTACTGTCCTACAAACCTCTGCACTTGGAGGCCCAACAATGTCTACAAGAAGAAGGTTGTGTAGTAGACATCAAGCTCTTTTCTGGCGCCGTTGCTGGGGAGGTTAGCGCTTGAAGGTATATCTTTAGATCTTGCAATTGAATCTTTTTGTTTCTTGTTTTAGCACTAGTTTAGTTTATAAAAGAAAACTACAAAAAAATTGTGGAATTGAGTTTGCCTCATATGCTTCATCTTTTTAATATCTTTCGTGAGTATGATGGAAAGGAAAGTTGTGCCACAGTGTTAGAAGAAAAATGCATTAAAATGTTTGGCACTAAATATTTGAATGATGAGCATGATTGCAATATTGTTAGTATGAATTACTTGAATATCCATGATGCTAATGATATGCAAAGCCACAAGCTTGGTGAAGCTATGTTTGATGAAGATGATATTTTTTTCCCCAAGTTTTGATGATCAAATTTATTATGATGAAATCATGCCTCCTATTTATGATGATTATATCGATGAAAGTGGATTTGGAGAGGGCATGACTTTATTTTGTGATGAATCCACTATTCCGGAAGAGGTTCCAATTGATTATGAGAACAAAGTTGCTATCTATGATGATTATTGTGATGACTTGTATGCTATAAAGAATAATGATATCCATGAAACTTGTCATCGTGATTTTAGTTTTCAATTGGATTATGCCTCACATGATAATTATTTTGTTGAGTTTGCTCCCACTATTATTCATGAGAAGAATTTTGCTTATGTGGAGAGTAATAAAAATTCTATGCTTGTAGATAATGAAAAGAATGCTTTATATGATAGTTATATTGTTGAATTCATTCATGATGCTACTGAAATTTATTATGAGGGAGGAATATATGCTTGTAGGAATTGCAATAATATCAAGTTTCCTCTCTATGTGCTTAAAATTTTGAAGTTATGCTTGCTTTGCTTTCCTATGCAAGTTGATTTTTGTTCCCACAAGTTGTTTGCTCACAAAATCCCTATGCATAGGAAGTGGGTTAGGCTTAAATGTGCTAGTCATATTCTTCATGATGCTCTCTTTATGTTTCAATCCTTATCTTTTACTAGATCATTGAAGGCGCGCGTTGCTGCGCCCGTCTACTTTGTCATTATAATGTTAGTGATAGATGGAATTTAGAGGTATTTTATTCTAAGAAAATTAGTATATGAATTATGATATAACATGTAACTCAATTAGTAATTATTTTGTTGGAATATGTTAGTGAATCCAACCAGGGCAGTAACTCAGCAATTATGCATCTGATACAAAATTTTAATATATATTAACTCATTATTAGAAAGATATAGTATCATCATCAATCATTAAGGTAGTATAACTGATTCTCAAACAAAAAATAGGTGGTATTTTCCCCAGAAATCACATCTTGCAAAAAAAAGTTCTCTAGTAGTACGTCGACACCCGAGCACCTATATGTTGCCATGCACATCTATTTTTTCTAGTAGCATACAAGGAATTTATTTAAATATATACAATGAAACATATAGCAAATGTCACATGTAACATATAAATCAGCAAAGCCTTATCATGGTTGTGTTCTTATATGCTACAAGCTTCAGCGAAACACACAGAACTATGAAGGCGACACATGATCAGCCTCGAACGACCTCTCTAAGCACTAAAATCATAAGCACATAGGTCACCTTGTGCAATCTTGGTTTCTCTTGTTGATTGTACTTGGTTGGTTGTTTGACATTCTGATCATAAGGCACACATTTATTTCCTCATTTTACTACAGTTTATCAATTGGTGGTTGTGTAAACTGATAAATTCATCAAAATCTAGTAGTTTCGGATCTCCTATATCAGACAAATATATTGAGCGACAAAACAGTACATTTACAAGTTGAAAACCATTGCTTCCAAAGGTATACGAAGAGTATTTCTTCAGATATCAAGCTTGAATTCATTCGCAAAAAAAGAGCTTGAATTATAATCCTTTGTAATTGTTGAAGCGAAAGTTCAATACTATTATAGGTTCCTTTTGCAAATATATATTACATGCATACAAGATAAGCTTTGCATTATCCAAATGGTCCAAATATGCCAAACAAACTGCTCAATGCGGAACACTTAGAAATGTTTTAGTTGACCATTTAATTTCACCACACAATCACAAGTATGCCATAGAGTTAATATATATTTGAGAAAATAGTTACACACAAGCATGCTTACTAAGAAATGCCTTATCATGTCATGCACTGACATATATCAGCAGCTCTGAAAAACTTGCAGCGGCATAAAATAGAATGCAATAGACAAAAACTTAGGAGACCATTCCCTATCTAAAGTCATCACCTGCTCTAGCTAGTGTTGATAGACAGATGAAAGTATACAAATTACATGTATTTTTTGCAAAATATACAACTATATATACAACTACTAAGAATATTCAAAACTGTAAATCTTGACACTTCCACTTCTCAACATTATGTGTCCATATTGATTCCTTAAATGCAGAGCATAGGGATAGTTGGTAGGCACAAATAAGAAAAGTCCCTTCTTATGAGTAAACAGCACAGAAAATAACGTCCTTTCCTAAAAGAAAATTGAATAAAATTTCAACACTTGATAGGCACAAATCAGCAAAGTCGACATATGATCTACAATAATAAAGAACCTTGGAATATATAGCTATAGTACAAAAAATAGCTTCCTTTCATAAAAGAAATATGAATAAAATCTTTACACTGGATAGGCACAAATCATCAAAGTTGACATATGCTATATATTAATAAAAAATATCTTCACATGTTATTTTATTCAAAGAAACTAATATATGTTGTATGTACATTAATAAAGTAATAGCTTCACATATTATTTTCTTCAGCCATGTGATCAACTGAAGGAACAAACTTTCTCTGTGAGCATTATTCATGTGAACCCAAATGTAAGCATAATTAACAATCCGACAGCCATCCATGAGAAATTTGTGGCACATACAAAAAATTGGGGGAGGGGGGAGGGTGCTCACCGTGGTCCTCTCAGCTGCGGGGCACCACCACTTTGTCAATCTTTCTTCCACCTGCCATCTCTCTGAAGATGAGGCTCCTGCATCACAAATCCACACCAACCAGCGGCAAGGGTGTGCGTACGTGCTCATAATCATCTCGAGTTTCTGCAATATTTGGAAACACAAAACTAAAGTTACATAAGCTGATGAATATATTAGACATTAAAAAATGTTGTAACTAATAAAATATAGTTTTGAGCCTCTTCTTTGGTTTCATCTATACGCCACATTCAACATGGATCAGTATGTGACACACCAATTAGCTTGGACTAATGAGTAGCTAGAGCATGTGTGAAATCTGAAATGAATCAAGAGTCATCTGGAAATTTAACATGTAAGGTTTATCAAAAAAATACTTACATGAATCAAGAGACATCTTCCAGAAGGCCAAATAAGTCATTTAAAAAAACAGGATTCAGAAAGCCACGGAAGAGACAGGGGACAGGGAGAAAACAGGCACATGAGTACACTACAGACTAATCCCGACGGGCAGAAAATCGAAGCCTTCTGATTGACTGGATTGTGTATCACTGCCGCTTACCAATTGGATGTATGTACATATAGAAATGTCAATACAACCAGGAACCCAATTACCTGAACTGAAAATAAAATATCAACATTAGAATCCCCATATGCGAAACTGAATCTGCAGAGTATATACAAATAGTTACTTGATTGACGTGTAAATTAGTACTGTGAAGTAGGAGCTCAACCACAATACCTTTTACCAAAAAATCATACATCTGAAATGAAAGGGGAAGGGAAACGTGGATGCTTACCGGTCACCGGCCAACGAACACAATGACTGCAAAAATTGATAGAACCGGAGGGAAAATCCTACTGCATGGTTGCTGTTAAATTCAGAATGGGCGTTGGCATCATCATGAAGTGAAATGGAATCAGGTGTGTAGGGCAGAGTTTCGTGATATACCTTACCCTTGACCTTCTCCCTGCGGCCGGCTGTCAAATGCATTCATAGCCGGGACATCGAACTGGAATCAGGACGCGAGAGTTCTTCACTCGCCGTTCTTGTCGCCTGCTCGTTACCTTCAAGGATGTCTTCATCAAGGGGCGTCCGCCACCGCGGCCGCCTCAATAGGGTTGCGAGTGTAGTGCTGCCCCTTCGCATCGTCCTTGGGCATCGGCGGCATCTCGCTCACACCAATGATTCACCTTTGATCATAATAGGGGAGGGATCGGGAGGCACGAGGTTTGGGATGAGTGGAACCGACGCTGCAAGAGTAGCAGGCTAGCAGCCACCCAGAAGGAAGAGGAGATCGACGGAGACGGAGGCGGCGGCGGTGGTGTCGGCGTACGAATAGGAGTCCCGCATCGTCATGCCTCCTTCTCTCGTCTGTAAGGAGGTTGCTAGAGGCCCATTAGGCCCAATTTATCCGGAACGCCCAAAAAAGCGACCGGAGCAGCGGCCCGGGATGGTTCGCGATCGTTATTAGCGCACAGAACCGATTAGGAGCGATTCAAAACTCATCCAATGGCCAAAAATGCATCAAACTGGTGATCCAACGACTGGGAGAGATGATGCCTTGAGAGGGCTGGAAAAGTGCTCGGTTTTAATGTATCTAAATTTGAGCATCAATTTAATCATCATGCATAGCTAGGGGCGTTAAACGATAGCACTTGTTGGGAGGCAACCCAATTTTATTTTTGTTCCTTGATTTTTGTTCCTGTTTAGTAATAAATAATTCATCTAGACTCTGTTTAGATGTGGTTTTATGCTTTTAATTAGTGTTTGTGCCAAGTAGAACCTTTGGGAAGACTTGGGGATGGTCTTGTTGATCATGCTGTAAAAAATAGAAACTTTAGCGCTCACGAGAATTGCTGCCATTTTTATTTGGAGAGTGCTATTTAGTTAATTCTTTTTGCAGATGATTAATAGATAAATTCCTCAGGTCCAGAAATGAATTTGAGAATTTTATGAGTTCCAGAAGTATACGTTTGATCCAGATTACTACAGACTGCTCTGTTTTTGACAGATTCTGTTTTTCATGTGTTGTTTACTTATTTTGATGGATCTATGGCTAGTAAAAGAGTTTATAAACCATAGAGAAGTTGGAATACGGTAGGTTTAACACCAATATAAATAAATAATGAGTTCATTACAGTACATTGAAATGGTGATTTATTTTCTTATACTAACGGAGCTTATGAGTTTTCTGTTAAGTTTTGTGTTGTGAAGTTTTCAAGTTTTGGGTAAGGATTCGATGGACTATGGAATAAGGAGTGGCAAGAGCCTAAGCTTGGGGATGCCCAAGGCACACCAAGGTAATATTCAAGGATATCCAAGAGCCTAAGCTTGGGGATGCCCCAGAAGGCATCCTCTCTTTCATCTTCGTTCATCGGTAACTTTACTTGGAGTTATATTTTTATTCGCCACATGATATGTGTTTTGCTTGGAGCGTCATTTTATTTACTTTTGTTTTTCTTGCTGTTTGAATAAAATACCAAGATCTGAAATTATTAAATGTTAGAGAGTCTTGACATAGCTGTGTAATTATTCAACTACTCATTGATCTTCACTTATATCTTCCGGAGTAGTTTGTTGTTGCTCTAGTGCTTCACTTATATCTTTTAGAGCACGGTCGTGGTTTTATTTTATAGAAATTGATGAACTCTCATGCGTCACTTATATTATTTTGAGAGTCCTAAACATCATGGTAATTTGCTTTGGTTATGAATTTAGTCCTAATATTATGGGCATCCAAGAGGGATATAATAAAACTTTCATATAAAGTGCATTGAATACTAGGAGAAGTTTGACACTTGATGATTGTTTTGAGATATGGAGATGGTGATATTAGAGTCATGCTAGTTAAGTAGTTGTGAATTTGAGAGATTCTTGTGTTAAAGTTTATGATTCCCGTAGCATGCACGTATGGTGAACCGTTATGTAATGAAGTCGGAGCATGATTTATTTATTGATTGTCTTCCTTATGAGTGGCGGTCGGGGACGAGCGATGGTCTTTTCCTACCAATCTATCCCCCTAGGAGCATGCGCGCAGTACTTTGTTTCGATAACTAATAGATTTTTGCAATAAGTATGTGAGTTCTTTATGACTAATGTTGAGTCCATGGATTATACGCACTCTCACCCTTCCACCATTGCTAGCCTCTCTAGTACCGCGCAACTTTCGCCGGTATGATAAACCCACCATATATCTTCCTCAAAACAGCCACCATACCTACCTATTATGGCATTTCCATAGCCACTCCGAGATATATTGCCATGCAACTTTCCACCGTTCCGCTTATTATGACACGCTCCATCATTGTCATATTGCTATGCATGATCATGTAGTTGACATTGTATTTGTGGCAAAGCCACCATTCTTTATTCTTTCATACATGTCACTCATGAGTCATTACACATCCCGGTACACCGCCGGAGGCATTCATATAGAGTCATATCTTGTTCTAAGTATTGAGTTGTAATTCTTGAGTTGTAAGTAAAAAGAAGTGTGATGATCATCATTATTAGAGCATTGTCCCAGTGAGGAAAGGATGATGGAGACTATGATTCTCCCACAAGCCGGGATGAGACTCCGGACTAAAATAAATAAATAAAAGAGGCCAAAGAAGCCCAAATAATAAAAAGAGAAAAAAAGAGGCCATAAAAAAGAGAAATGCCCAAATAAAAAAAGAAATGAGAGAAAAAGAGAGAAGGGGCAATGCTACTATCCTTTTACCACACTTGTGCTTCAAAGTAGCACCATGATCTTCATGATAGAGAGTCTCCTATGTTGTCACTTTCATACACTAGTGGGAAATTTTCATTATAGAACTTGGCTTCTATATTCCAACAATGGGCCTCCTCAAGTGCCCTAGGTCTTCGTGAGCAAGCAAGTTGGATGCACACCCACTTAGTTTCTTGTTGAGATTTCATATACTTATAGCTCTAGTGCATCCGTTGCGTGGCAATCCCTACTCACTCACATTGATATCTATTGATGGGCATCTCCATAGCCTGTTGATACGCCTGGTTGATGTGAGACTATCTTCTCCTTTTTGTCTTCTCCACAACCACCATTCTATTCCACCTATAGTGCTATGTCCATGGCTCACGCTCATATATTGCGTGAAGATTGAAAAAGTTTGAGAACATCAAAAGTATGAAACAACTGCTTGGCTTGTCATCGGGGTTGTGCATGATTTAAATATTTTGTGTGGTGAAGATGGAGCATAGCCAGACTATATGATTTTGTAGGGATAACTTTCTTTGGCCATATTATTTTGAGAAGACATGATTGCTTTGTTAGTATGCTTGAAGTATTATTATTTTTATGTCAAGATTAAACTTTTGTCTTGAATCTTATGGATCTGAATATTCTTGCCACAATAAAGAGAATTACATGGATAAATATGTTAGGTAGCATTCCTCATAAAAAATTCTGTTTTTTTATCATTTACCTACTCGAGGACGAGCAGGAATTAAGCTTGGGGGGTGCTGATACGTCTCCAACGTACCTATAATTTTTGATTGTTCCGTGTTATTATATTATCTGTTTTGGATGTTTATGTGCTTTATTATACACTTTTATATTATTTTTGGGACTAACCTATTAACCCAGAGCCCAGTGCCAGTTTCTGTTTTTTGCCTACTTTAGGGTTTCGAAGAAAAGGAAAATCAAACGGAGTCTAATTGACATGAAACTTCACGGAACTTATTTTTGGACCAGAACAAACCCGGAAGACTTGGAGTGCACGTAAGGGGGTCAACAAGGAAGCCATGAGGTAGGGGGTGTGCCCACCCCCCTGGGCGCGCCCTCCACCCTCGTGGGCCCCTCGTGGCTCCCCTGGCGTACTTCTTCCGCCTATATATCTACATATACCTGCTACCTCTTGAGCTTGCGTTGGATTTCCCCGAAGAGGAAGGGATGATGCAGCAGATTAGCGTAAGTATTTCCCTCAGTTTTTGAGAACCAAGGTATCAATCTAGTAGGAGGCCACGCTCAAGTCCGTCGTACCTGCACAAAACGATAGCTACTTGCAACCAACGCGATTAGGGGTTGTCAATCCCATCACGGTCACTTACGAGAGTGAGATCTGATAGATATAATATTTTTGGTATTTTTGGTATAGAGATGCAAAGTGAAAAGTAAAAGCCAAAGTAAAAAAGCAAAGCAAGATTAAAGTGATGGAGATTAATATGATGAGAATAGACCCGGGGGCCATAGGTTTCACTAGTGGCTTCTCTCAAGAGCATAAGTATTCTACGGTGGGTGAACAAATTACTGTTGAGAAATTGAGAGAATTGAGCATAGTTATGAGAATATCTAGGCATGATCATGTATATAGGCATCACGTCCGTGACAAGTAGACCGAAATGATTCTGCATCTAATACTATTACTCCACTCATCGACCGCTATCCAGCATGCTTCTAGAGTATTAAGTTAAAAACAGAGTAACGCTTTAAGCAAGATGACATGATGTAGAGAGAAATTCATCCAATATGAAATAAACCCCATCTTGTTATCCTCGATGGCAACGATGCAATACGTGCCTTGCTGCCCCTTCTGTCACTGGGAAAGGACACCGCAAGATCGAACCCAAAGCTAAGCACTTCTCCCATGGCAAGAACTACCAATCTAGTTGGCCAAACCAAACAGATAATTCGAAGAGACTTGCAAAGATAACCAATCATACATAAAAGAATTCAGAGAAGATTCAAATATTATTCATAGATAGACTTGATCATAAACCCACAATTCATCGGTCTCAACAAACACACCGCAAAAAGAAGATTACATCGAATAGATCTCCACAAGAGAGGGGGAGAACTTTGTATTGAGATCCAAAAAGAGAGAAGAAGCCATCTAGCTACTAACTATGGACCCGAAGGTATGAGGTAAACTACTCACACTTCATCGGAGAGGATGTGATGATGTAGAAGACCCTCGTGATGACGGCCCTCTCCGGCGGAGCTCTGGAACAGGCCCCAAGATGGGATCTCGTGGATACAGAAACTTGCGGCGGTGGAATTAGGTTTTTGGCTCCTGTTCTGATTGTTTGGGGGTACATAGGTATATATAGGAGGAAGGAGTACGTCGGTGGAGCACCGAGGGGCCCACGAGGCAGGTGGCGTGCCTTAGGGGGTGGGCACGCCCCCCGTCCTCGTGACCGCCTCTTTGACTCCTTGGAGTAGGGTCCAAGTCTCCTGGATCACGTTCGGTGAGAAAATCACGTTCCCGAAGGTTTTATTCCGTTTGGACTCCGTTTAATATTCTGTTCTCCGAAATACTGAAATAGGCAAAAAACAACAATTCTGGGCTGGGCCTCTGGTTAATACATTAGTCCCAAAAATAATATAAAAGTGGAAAATAAAGCCCAATATAGTCCAAAACAGTAGATAATATAGGATGGATCAATAAAAAATTATAGATACGTTGGAGACGTATCAATACCCTAAAAACGTCCGGGAGCACAATAGATCGGGAGTTCCGCCGCCAGAAGCCTCCATAGCCACCGAAAGCCAATATAGACCCGTTCCGGCACCCTGCCGGAGGGGGCAATCCCTCTCTGGTGGCCATCTTCATCCTCCCGGTGCTCTCCATGACGAGGAGGGAGTAGTTCTCCCTCGGGGCTGAGGGTATGTACCAGTAGCTATGTGTTTGATCTCTCTCTCTCTCTCTCGTGTTCTTGAGGTGATACGATCTTGATGTATCGCGAGCTTTGCTATTATATTTGGATCCTATGATGTTTCTTCCCCCTCTACTCTCTTGTAATGGATTGAGTTTCCCCTTTGAAGTTATCTTATCGGATTGAGTCTTTAAAGATTTGACAACACTTGATGTATGTCTTGCGGTGCGTATCTGTGGTGACAATGGGATATCACGTGATTCACTTGATGTATGTTTTGGTGATGAACTTGCAGGTTCCGCCCATGAACCTATGCATAGGGGTTGGCACACGTTTTCGTCGTGATTCTCCGGTAGAAACTTTGGGGCACTCTTTGAGGTTCTATGTGTTGGTTGAATAGATGAATCTGAGATTGTGTGATGCATATCGTATAATCATACCCACGGATACTTGAGGTGACATTGGAGTATCTAGGTGACATTAGGGTTTTGGTTGATTTGTGTCTTAAGGTGTTATTCTAGTACGAACTTTAGGGCTGTTTGTGACACTTATAGGAATAGCCCAACGGATTGATTGGAAATAATAACTTTGAGGTGGTTTCGTACCCTACCATAATCTCTTTGTTTGTTCTCTGCTATTAGTGACTTTGGAGTGACTCTTTGTTGCAAGTTGAGGGATAGTTATGTGATCCAATTATGTTATTAT
Source organism: Triticum dicoccoides (assembly GCF_002162155.2). Lineage (NCBI taxonomy): Eukaryota > Viridiplantae > Streptophyta > Magnoliopsida > Poales > Poaceae > Triticum > Triticum dicoccoides. The sequence continues at coordinate 697,075,900 of NC_041384.1, forward strand.
TGTTGAGAGGACTTGCACTAGTGAAATTATGAACCCTAGGCCTTATTTCATAGCATTGCAATACCGTTTATGCTCACTTTTATCATTAGTTACCTTGCTGTTTTTATATTTTTCAGATTACAAAAACCTTTATCTACCATCCATATATCACTTGTATCACCATCTCTTCGCCGAACTAGTGTACCTATACAATTTACCATTGTATTGGGTGTGTTGGGGACACAAGAGACTCTTTGTTATTTGGTTGCAGGGTTGCTTGAGAGAGACCATCTTCATCCTATGCCTCCTACGGATTGATAAACCTTAGGTCATCCACTTGAGGGAAATTTGCTACTGTCCTACAAACCTCTGCACTTGGAGGCCCAACAATGTCTACAAGAAGAAGGTTGTGTAGTAGACATCAGTATGTGGCACCGATGTTATCACAGCAAAGAACTGGAGGATGACCTTGAGAGATTCTCAGCTCCCTCAATAAAGATTGTACCCATATGATCTCAGCGGTAGCATCAGCAACTGCCTTATACTCAGCTTCAGTACTGCTATGAGATACAGTAGCTTGCTTGTGAGCATTCCAGGCGATCAAGTTGGGACCAAAGAACACTGCATATCCCCCCGTGGATCGCCGATCATCAGGACTGCCAGCGCAATCCGCATCAGAAAAGGCTGAAAGTTCACAAGACGGTGCAGGTTGAAGGAGCAGACCATACGAGGCAGTGGAAGAGATATACCGCAGAATACACTTCACTGCCGTGAAATGAGATGTCCGAGGGGCATGAAGATACCGACATACACGGTTAACTGCATAAGAGACATCAGGCCTAGTGATAGTGAGGTATTGCAGACCACCAACAAGACTGCGATACTCAGTAGTGTCATCAGGGGGAAGAGGATCTCCATCAAGGGCAGAGAACCAATCAGTCGCAGACATCGGAGTGATAGCATGTTTGCAGTTGAGCATACCAGCACGACGCAACAAGTCCAAAGAATACTTCTTCTGAGTTAGAGTCACCCCAGAAGAAGACCGTGACACCTCCAGGCCAAGGAAGTAATGCAGAGCACCCAAATCCTTGACAGCAAAATCCTCACTGAACGCAGTCACAAGGCGATCAGCAGCATCATCAGAGGAACTGACGATGATTATATCATCAACATAAACCAATAGATACATCGTAACCTCAGGACGCTGAAAGAGGAACAGTGACACGTCAGCAGTGGAGGGAGCAAACCCAAGAGCCCGGAGAGCAGAACAGAGACGTGCATGCCATGCGCGAGGAGCTTGTTTAAGTCCATACAACGCCACCAGACGACAGAGATGATGAGGACGCGTAGGATCAACAAAACCCGGTGGCTGACGCATATAAACGTCTTCCTCCAAAACTCCATGTAGGAAGGCATTCTGCACATCAAGCTGACGAAGAGACCACCCACGAGTGACAGCAAGAGACAGCAGCATATGAATGGTGGTAGGCTTGATAATTGGACTGGGCGTGTCTTCATAATCAAGACCATACCTCTGCTTGAAGCCCTTGGCAACCAGCCGTGCCTTGTAGCGTTCAATAGAACCGTTCGCATGCCGTTTTACTTTAAACACCCATTTGGAATCAATGATGTTGATGCCAGAGACCAGAGGAACAAGTTGCCAAGTGCCATTTTTCGGCAAAGCCTGAAACTCCTGCTCCATCGCAGCGCGCCAGTGAGGAATACCCAACGCGGCCTGAAAATGACGCGGCTCGGCCGTCGGATCCATAGCAGCATGAGCCATGCAAGCGGCAAGCCATGCAACAGTCCCGTCTGTATGTTCCTTTGGACGAAAAATACCAGACCGGTTGCGCATGTGTGGACGAAGAACAACCGCAGCATGCATCGCCGGCAACTCTGGGCTTGCCACAGGAGACGAAGGCGAGGCCAATCCTGACCCCGAGCTGGACGAGCCAGAGTCGTTAGGTTCAGAGGCGGGCGACGGGACTGAGACGAGACTGCCGAGTCTAGTTGGCGATGAGGCCGGCCCACGAGGAGCCGAGGGGGCCGAGGTGGGGCTGCTCGGCGCAGCTGAAGGAGCCACCGGCCTGCCTGCCACTGGGCCAGGCGAAGGCGACACCCGCAGGTGGAACACGCCAGCAGGCCCAGGCGAAGCGGCCACCGAGCCAGGCGAGCTGGGCGAGGCTAACGCTCGCGTGGCAGCTGGGGGTGCAGGTGGCGCCCGTGGAGCCGGTGCGGGTGCGTCGGGCTGGCGGGCACAACCCGCCATGCATTGGCCATGCATGGGATCGACGTGCCCATTGTGAGTGGTGTCCGTAGCTTCATCATCAAGGAGCTCAAGACGAGCACCACGTCCAACACCTGCATCATGGTTAGGAAGCAACACAGGAGCATTTGCAACATCCACAAATTGATCAGGCGATGGTGTGTTAGAAGAAACGTCTGGCATAGGAGTGATAGAGTTGTTCGGAAGTGCACGAAAGGGGAACACATTCTCATCAAATACACCATCATGAGAAATGTAGGCGCGATTGGTGGGAACATGTAGGCATTTGTACCCTTTATGAAGGGAACTATACCCAAGGAAGACACACTTTTTCGACCGAAACTCTAGCTTATGTTTGTTATACGGACGCAAATGAGGCCAACACGCACATCTGAAGACTTTGAGGAAGGTGTAGTCGGGGATTTCATTGAGCAAGAGTTCAAGCGGAGTTTTCATACTCAGTAGTCGTGAGGGCAGCCTATTGATCAAAAAACAGGCAGTGGAGAAGGCATCACTCCAGAACCTAAAAGAAACGGAGGCATGAGCTAATAAAGTAATGCCAGTTTCTACAAGATGACGATGCTTACGTTCAGCGGTTCCATTCTGCTGATGTGTATGAGGACAAGACACACGATGTGTGATCCCAAACTTGTTAAAAAATGAGTTGAGATTGTGATATTCACCCCCCCCCCCCAGTCAGTTTGAACATGAATAATTTTCTGGCTAAGGAGACGCTCAACATGTGCTTGAAACTGTATAAAAACATCAAACACATCAGACTTTTTCTTAATAAGATAAAGCCAAGTAAACCGACTATAAGCATCAATGAAACTGACATAATAATTGTGGCCACTGATAGACGTTTGGGCATGACCCCATACATCAGAAAACACAAGCCCAAGAGGATGTTTTACAACACGACTAGACTCTGAAAAACAGAAGTTGATGACTCTTGCCCTGCTGACAGGCATCACAAATAGTTTTAGCAATTTTATTTGACACAACCGGTAGTTCATGACGATGCAACACATGACGAACTATAGAAGCAGCAGGATGACCCAGACACGCATGTCAATGTGTAGATGACACACGAACACCGCTGAACGCCTGAGGAGAAAACTGCATAGGAGATGTGGTCGGTGCATCAAGTGCATACAAGCCATGGCGAAGACGACCGCTAAGCAGAACGGCCCTCGTGTCCCGATCCTTGATAAAGAAACAAAAATGGTGAAACTCAGCAAGGAAATTATTATCATGAGTAAGTTGTGGAACAGACAACAAACTACGCGAAGCAGTAGAAACATAAAGAACATTAGAAAGATGCAGTTTTCGTGAATTGTGTGCAAGAAGTGATGCCTGACCAACATGGGAGATGCGCATACCTGCTCCATTGGCGGTGTGCACCTGATCATGGCCGTGATATGGCTCATGAGTGGAGAGCTTGCCCATGTCGTTGGTGAGGTGGTTTGTAGCTCCCGTGTCCATGTACCATGTAGGATCAATAGAGTAGGACGGAGTGCGTCCGTGCTCATGACCTGTCACAGCAGCTGCAGCCTGCTTATCATTCCCTTTGCCATTGTTGCCAAGGCCAAGGAAGTCTTGCTTGTAGCGTCTGTGGCAGCGCGCGGCGAGATGATGATCTATCCCACAAAGCTGACAGGCCTGAGGAGCACCACAACTAGAACAGCAAGCAACTGGGCGACTCCCGCCAGTGATGGTCGGCCCGTTGCCCCGCGAGGCCTGCTGCAAGGAAGGCGCCGGTTTGCCACCTGATGGAGCCGGCTTCTAAGGTTTGCCGCGAGTAGCAGCGTTGGCGGAGACGAAGCTGGGGGAAACACGGCGCGCCTTGATGCGCTGCTCGCGGCCAAGGAGACGCGCATAGAACTCATGACGCGGGAGCGGATCCTCGCGACCATGGACGTTCTCAATGAGATTTTCATAGTCATCATCGAGCCTGTTAAGCACAAAGGTGGTGAAGTCCTCATCCTGAAGCGGCTGACCAACAGAGGCCAAGTGTCGGCGAGGCTCGTCATCTTGTTGAACTACTCCGTGATGCTGAGATCTTCAAGCTTGGTCTCGCCCAGCTCGGTGCGTATAGAATGCGCACGCGCCTGAGACTGGGAGGCGAAACTAGTGTGGAGTGCCGCCCACGCCTCCCTGGATGTAGTGGCGAAGATGACCATCGATGAAACACTCGGCGTGAGCGAAGACTGGATGGCAGAGAGGATGGCCTGATCCTGCGCCACCCACGTGTGATACGCCGGATGTTGAGGGGGTGGGCACGGTATGGATCCGTTGACATAGCCCTCCAAGTAGCGACTGAGGAGGAGCATCAAGACCTGAGGACGCCACCATAGGTAGTTGTCCGGCGCGAGCTTCACCAGCAGCAGGTGCGAGAAATAAAACAGTGAAGGCGCCGCCGCTTGAGCAGTGTACGCCTGCAGTGATGCATAGGGATCCATGGACGGAGCCGCCTCTGGATAAGGAATCAGCGCCGAGTAGGAACCGTAGGCGCCATGCGAGGAGTAGGAGCCGGGAGGAACAGCAGCCAAAGCGCCGTGGCCGGACGCTACAGGGGCGCCATACAGCGAGGTGGCCGCGCCCCCATAGGCCTGCGGTGGCGGCGCCGGGTAGTGGTGGTGCTGCAGCGGCGCGTAGTGGTGGTGCTGCGGCGGCGCCGCCGTGTAGGGTTGCGACAGCGGCGGCACAGCATAAGCCGGCACCGGCCACAAGGATGACGGCGGCGGGGCGCACCATAGGAGGCCGTGGGAGCGCCGTACGTCTGAGGACCAGCGCCAGGGTTCAGGTTCGGCGGAGGAGGGCCGCCATAGGCCGGCAGCGCCGTGGGCTCGGGCGGGGCGATCAGATCGTCCGGAGCGCCTGATGCATGCGGGGAAGCGGGCGGCGGCAAGGCCCCATACGTCGCCGCGAGGGGCCGAGAGGCCAGGAAGGGCGACATCGGGGCAAGGGCCTGCGCAGTGGCAGTCGAGATCGGCGCGGCGGCGGCGGCGGGTGGTGCAGCGGAAGACATCGTAACCTAAACTGATATCATGTAAAACATAAGGTTTGGAAAACTAGCTCGACACCCTAAACAGGGTGTGGCTATCTCATTATATAGAGATAGCAAGAGGTACAATACAATGTTACAATATTTACACAGAGGCTACGTGTATATATATACAGTCTAACATATATGAGCTCCATGGGTCTCGCTGTCGCACAGGTGGGTACCGGATGGTGGATGTTTGCAGGTTTGGAGGAGTACCGTGCGGCCTGTCTTTGGCCTGCCTCTTTGCTACGGCCTGTCTCTGCCGTCTCCTACAAATTACCGTACTCGGCTTATATGGAGTTTGCTATGATCCCATGTTCAGGAACTCGGCAAACTGGAAAGAACTCGGTAACGGCCATTTTTCCAGTAGTGAATGGTGATACATGGATGTCCTACACAAAAAGGAGTTCTGCCAACATTTAGAGTTTAATTCTCCTAGACTCCGTGGTCCTACAAATATCCACTCAAATTTCATGAGAGGTTCTCTTCCACCTAGCTGTGCTCATTTGGTTATGGACTTCATAAATGTTGGTGCCTTCGTCTCCATCCTTCAGGATCTACATACTCCTCAGCGCCGGTTAAGTAACACAAATATTCGTAATCCCAATCCCACCCTTCTGATATAAGCCCTTCATCATCTTCCGGTACTTCTTGTAGGAAGTTCTCATCTTCGGCTACGTCATCAATCAATGGCTCATCTCCGGCTCCAGGATATATGAACTCCTTGGAGGATGCCACTCTGACAAAGCTGAAGCACTCCATAATGTCATGCCGGCAAGTCGGACACGTCATGGCCTCGTGGAACCACGGCTGAATGCAGAGGCTGTGGAAGGCATGGGAGTATGGCAGCCTCGCCGTCTGCTCGTCTTCAGTCTCCAAGTCCAACAAACATATGGTGCACTGCTCACCGGGCTCATAGGCATCACGGTGGCGCTTTCGGCCACGTGTCAGGACTCCGGCAGCCTCGAGGAGGGGCGGCTTGGGCTCGCGGTAGACCAAGCACACCCAGAGTTGGGGCATCTTGACGTCTATGTCCAACTGGTCATAGGCCAGGTCGAAGTCGACCTGGTCGTCGATGTACCTAGCAGCTAGCAATCCCCATGGCTATGTTAAGGGCCGGCGTATGGAGTGCATCCTCCCAGTTTTCGGCGGCGAGGATGTCGTGGTCGCTGGTAACCAGCGCCTCGGCCAGCATCTCGTGGATGTTTAAGGTGCAGACCACGATGCAATTGAGGGCGTTCGGGTGGAAGATCGGGACCCGATGGTCGAGCTTCCTGAAAACTGGATCGGACACGTCGACCAGCCCGCCCCTTGGCCCGACTCCAACCCTGCGCGTCCCGAGAGACAGGATCAGGTCGCCCTGGAGTCGCAGGAAGCACGGGTGATCGCGCGGCTTCTGCTGGACATGGATGGTCCCTTGCCCTAGGAAGTGGACTTGGGTCTCCGTCGCCGCCGAGGGGTGCGGCCAAGGTGGCAGTGCTGCTGCCATGGCCGCCGCCGTATCTGTACGTCAGTATGTCGGAGTCCAAGGCCGGCTGATCCTGATCAAAGGACACGCGGACGGACGGGTAGGAAATAAAGGCACGCCTATGCGGCTGCGACCTGCGTGCACTAGGGAGACGGATCGGAATCGAATTCGGGCCGCGTGCAGGTGCTTCATCATGGCCGGTCGTTCATGGCCTCCAACTAAACTGGGCCTATTTTACAATATTTTTCCCTTATAAGCTCATCGGTTACTCGATTTTTTTAAACATCCGTTTCTCGAAGAAAAAGACACAATCATCGGAAGATCGAAGTTTGATATGTGGCGCTCTTCAACGATGTCAAAAAAATGTGACACGTTCTTCTACTTGGCTATGTTAGCAAAGCAGGACCGGGGGTTGATATATAAAAGAAGTAGGACCGTTAAGTGCATAAATATTGTTGAAAGCTGAGCTTTTCCCTTCAGTGTATCTATTGGAAGCTGAGCTTGGAATTCGTCCTTCCCATGTTTTTCCTGCATGGATGTTTGCCTTTGAAAAAAAATTGTACTCACTTGGTTCAAGAATATAATGTGCATTTTCGCATTTTCATGCAGGTCAAACATGGATCTCCGCTTTGAAGCAGTGACTAATACAAAGCATTGGTAATTGTGAGACTACAAATGTACGGGGACATAATTGAATGCCTCTAGGTAACCTGTTGTGCTACATGTATTACACTCGAGATCAGCTAAACCTCCAATGCAGGTCTCAGAGCTAATTGATGGTGTGGCCATGAGATGGTCCTTGAGCATATGAGCCCAATGGATGTTTCGGTTAATCTTAAAAGTTCCGTTGATCTCAGTCGAGTGGGAAGGCTATTGTGCGTGGCATTACGAAGGCACTAGGATTTTTTATTTAGTTCATTCTGCATATCGGGTCTTAGTGGATATTACGCGCATGTGTGAAGATCGGCTAGAAGGGAGACCTTCCATGGCTCAAACATCGCGTGGTGGACTATGGAAGACTGAGGTACCAACCAAGGAAAAGAAAGTCTGCGTGGAGGTTGGCTAGAAACTCAATTCCCACAGGCAAGGTGTCATGGTATGACAAACATGCTGGATTTGGGTATTTGCACTATCTGCAGTGATGCGCTCAATATATGGTGGCATGCCGTAATAGACTATCAAATGTGAAAGAGCTAACCCACTTATCCCCCTGCATTTGCGTTTCTCCAGCGAGCAATTGTGGGGTGAAGCTCTTGATGCAGGAGTCACGGTTACCTCCTCCCTCCCCTCGCCAGGTCACTACTGGCGATGACAGGGGGCCTTT
>NC_041384.1:697084324-697117456 GCF_002162155.2 Triticum dicoccoides
GTGCCGACGAACCCGTGTTTTGGAGTGGCATGGTGATGCGCGGTCAGGCTCAATGGTGGGTCCATGTGCCTTCATTCATAGCGAGAGCTTCGCACTGTGGAGAAATCGGCCGCCGGATGGCGCTTTGCCTAGATATGGTCCGTTGGGCCCCATGGGAGCCTCGTGGTGGTTGCTTGTGTCAGCGGCGAGGCCACAATAGCTATGGCGGCGGTGGTTGGCCTTCAGGGGTCGATGGCGTGGGTTGAAGGTTCCTGGGGATCTCAGTGGCGTCTTGGTGGTTGCTAGGTGACGGTCGAGGCATAGGGGCATGGATTTGATCTTCCTTCTCCTAGTGTCAAGCTTGCAACACATGGTGCGACCGGGTGTTGTACACGGTACCAGCTGCTTGGGCGACGATGGTGGCTTCAGACCTAGGGTTCTCACTCGTGGAGACTGGATTTGGGCCCGACACAGGACAGAGCTATCGCTACAGGTATGTGGGTTCTGAATCGGTCCGGGATGGTGCTCGTGGATGAGGTCCTTCTCCTCGAGGGTGCGGTTGGCATTGGTGGTTGGTGGTCGGTCAGATCAATGTAGAAGCCCACCGGCATGACATAGTGCGGTCTTGTTTGGCGGCAGTTGTCAATTGTCATGGGGTTGTGCCCCCTCCCCCACAGCCTGGTGATGAATGTAGAGTCTGATAGTAACGGGCTCTCCACTTCCTTCACAAGCCGAAGACATTCCCTCTCGATAGCTAGATATCCTACCTCGGAGATGGTGTCGTTTAGAAGCAATCTTCGGTCAGGCTTCAGCGAAACGCGCTCAAATTTTTACCTTACCCGACAGGGTCCAGATGATGACACCGTGCCAGGTCCCAAGGATTTTCAGTGTTGTATGCTTTTGCGCAGATTTAAGCGGTTGCATATAGCATGCCACCAAGCTACATTCGACCACCCAGCAGCAGGAATTGCCCCTTCTTCGGATGCACAAGGCTTGCGCATGTCGCGAAGACAACATGTAGGATTTTCCAAACCGCATATGTACATAATTTTATGTGGCAGACTCGCAGCTCCAGTTTCCCATATTCAAAGATGAGGAATACAGAAAATGTCTCAAATATTGTAGGTGAGCCCGAAGAGGGCTAAGGCCTGCCACATGTCATGTGATTGCCTCCTTTGTGACGTCAAAAAGTTTCGAGGCCAACAGACGAACGGGACTAACATTCTTTAAAAAACATGACAAGTTCCCTCTCGGTAGCTAGATCATACTTTGGAGATGATGCAGTTTCCAGGCGGCCTTCGGCCAGGCTTTTGCAACAAGCGCTAAGTTTTTTACCACACGCTATAAGGGGCACATGACGACACCGTCCGCGGTCCCGTGGATTTCCGACATCGTATAATTTACCGTGGATTTAAACGGCTGCATCCATCAAAAGAAATTATGTTTATAACCCAAATAATGAGTGCGTGCATACTAGCTAGGTCCACAAGCCGAGCCCTCAAGTTAACAAGTTACATATATAGTAGCATATTACGATAACATAATATGAGAATTTTTTCACCTTCTTATCATCTTCAATGGCCTCGAGCAACGCGAGCCGCAAGGTGTGCTGAGCAATGGTAGACTTGACGCACATAGTCATCAACCTCTACGACATGATCTTGCAACCCAACTGAGGCTTGTCGACCACCATCTCCACCTCATCGCCATGCTCCATCTCTAACGTGGGGACAACTTGTATATGATCAGGCCTTGGGATGCGATCGTACGATCGATACATCTGGGCCATCCACTGGCGCTCCTATGGTACAGATCGAGCAAGGTGGAGAGGTGCTACAGATTTTGCATGAAACACCTCGACGCGCTGAAATATAGCAGTACGGGCCCTTTCCACCACACGATTCAACAGTCAGCACCAAAATCAAGCCGTTGTCAGTACGAGAAGCCGGAGTGCATCGCCGTGAGCCGCTCCGACGTGTGTTGCTGACCTCGCTAGATCAACCATGCCCGGGACTCACAGCCAGCCAGATCCGCCCGTCCCAGTCCTTCATGTCGCTAGATCTGTCGATTCCAAGGCACACTGCATTTGTCTCCAGCCATCACGAGACCCGTCGCCGACATCCCGTGCAATCCATCTGATAGATAGCGCCGCCCATCTTCCAAAACGTCATCAAGTTCCTACCACCCGCCACCGTTGGCAATGGCGACCCGGTACCCTCGGCTGCAGATCTAGCCGCAGCTCCGCTGTTCCCCTTTTGCCAAATTCATATCTTCGGCGGATGGCGTGATTCATGTGTTAATTCCTGGCTTGAATGTACGGCAGATGCTTTCTCTCGTCCAATCCCATGTTTTTATTGTTCACTAATCTGATGCAAGCAAGCTTCTTTGCTTGTACATCCAATCAACTCTTCTCGGATGTACGTGTATTCATCAATTTGTAAGCCAATCTTTTTTCTGGTGCATTTTATCTACCAAAAGTTTCTTTTTGGGTATATTTCTTCTTCCAGGCCTATCAAGGATGTTGTTATTGCGACATAAACACATTGATGATGTTTTTTTTTGTAGCCAAAGAAGATCTTTTTAGGAAAGAATACTTAGATGATGCTGTTGTGTACAATTTCCAGGTTTTGAAAGCAAGCATGTGCAAAAAAAGTTTTGAGATAAACATTCTCAAGTTTGTGTTCTTGATAATGGATTTAGTACATTGGAAAATATGGCACACCTGGTGATATTCCTGTCTACAGCCGGAGTGCATTTTTGATTTTTATTTTATATATTTTCTACATTACCAAGAAAATTGGTTCATGCATATACTGTACTTCACGCAATCCATCAGGTACAAAATCAAGTGAGAGAGCTGCTAAATGCAATATCACGAGAGCTCAGGGGGCTGAATATATAATTTGCCATCCAAGCCCACCTCGTCATCTGTACCATACGACAACCATCTGATGACCCAAGTGCTAGATCGCAAGATTTCATATGAAGCCCCGATCTCATTCTCGGTGGCGTCGTCTAGAAGAATCGGGGCACGCCTCGTTCCCAGCTCAAGCCAAGCCACCTCCCTGATGCACCATCCTCCGCAACACGATATTTAGAGCAGTACTTAGAGCATCTCCAACCGTTCGGCATCCCAGGGCGCATAAAAAGCACTCCCTCAGGGCGAGCCGGTGATGCAATCGGCGCTGGGGCGGTTTCGCGTCCAGTCGTCGCCCCAAGCTCGCCCCCAGGCGCCGAAATTGGCCCACTTTTCAGCTCCATTTCGACGAATAAAGGGCCCATATGGGCGACAATAGGCCCATATTCAGCGTGGTTCGTCCTTGTTCGCCGTTCAATTATGCACATAAATTTTTTTATCACATATTTCATCACAAAATATCAAATACTTCAACAAAATAGTACAACAACAAATAGTTCAATACAAATTATATAGTTCAACAAATAAAAAACTCATATTTCATCACACGTCGCGCCCGGCGTCGCCCTTCAGCCTCCATAGATGCTCTATCAGATCTTGCTGCAGTTGATGAGCATCTGTGGGTTTCGGATCTCCTGACGCATACTGAGATAGGCAGTCAAGGATGCCGGTAGCTGATGATCAACTTCGGCTAGAGGACCCTGCCTGTAGTATGGTCCAGTGTCAAACACTGGATCTTCTTGCTCGCTCTCGATGATCATGTTGTGCAAAATGACACAGCAAGTCATAATCTCCCACATTTGATCTTTCGACCAGGTCTGAGCGGGGTACCGGACAACAGCAAATCGAGATTGGAGCACACCAAATGCCCGCTCGACATCCTTCCTGCAAGCCTCCTGAACCTTCGCAAACCAGGCGTTCTTGCCTTCTGGCACAGGATTTGAGATCGTCTTCACAAATGTCGACCATCTCGGATAGATGCCATCAGCTAGATAGTACCCCTTGTTGTAGTGCCGCCCATTGATCTCGAAGTTCACCGGAGGAGAATGACCTTCAACAAGCTTGGCAAAGACAAGAGAGTACTGCAGCACGTTGATGTCATTGTGAGTTCCTGGCATACCAAAGAAGGAGTGCCAAATCCAGAGCTCCTGTGTGGCCACCGCCTCAAGCACCACACTGCAATCGCCTTTGGCGCCTTTGTACATCCCCTGCCAAGAAAATGGGCAATTCTTTCATTTCCAATGCATGCAGTCGATGCTTCCAAGCATCCCAGGAAATCCTCTTGCTGCATTCTGTGCTAGGATCCGAGCAGTGTCTTCCGCATTGGGTGTTCTCAAGTATTGCGGTCCAAACACTGCCACCACTGCCCGACAGAACTTGTAGAAACACTCCATGCTGGTGGACTCGGCCATGCGCCCATAGTCGTCGAGTGAATCACCGGGAGCTCTGTATGCAAGCATCCTCATCGTTGTCGTGCACTTCTGGATGGAGGTGAATCCAAGAGCGCCGGTGCAATCCATCTTGCACTTGAAGTAGTTGTCGAACTCCCGGATGGAATTCACAATCCTGAGGAAGAGCTTTCGGCTCATCCGATAACGGCGCCGAAATGTTTTCTCGCCGTGAAGTGGAGCATCGGCGAAGTAGTCGGAGTAAAGCATGCAGTAGCCTTCGAGACGATGCCAGTTCTTTGCTTTCACCCGCCCAGGCGCCGAGCCACCTCGTCGCGGCTTTTCATTGCTCGCCAGCAGCTGGGCGAGGGCGGCGAGCACCATGAGATGCTCTTCTTCCTGGACGTCGGCCTCGGCTTCCTCCTCCAGCAGCGCGGCGAGTGCTTCCTCGTCATCCGAGTCCATCACCGAGGCAGGCAAATCGCCGAACACCTTGCGCTCGGTGGGCGTGTACCCGCCGCTAAACCGCGCCTCCGCGGCCGGAAACGCCCAGCTGCTGTTGGAGGGGCTGTCGCGGCGAAGCGCTGCTATTTTTCCAGCGGGGAATGGCTATCTGGCGGTGTAGGGCGGCGGGCAGCGCTGGGATATAGCTACTGGTGGCCGAGGGCGCAGGGGGTGGGAGGCGAGTCGGGGAAGAAAACCTTGACTTTTCCCCTGATGGTGTGGGCCAGCCACGCTTTTCCCTTGCGCCGGAGCCCCCAACTGCTCCCCACTGCGACGGGTTTGGCCTGTGACCGACGAGCGAAAAAAGGACCGAACCGGCGATTTTCGGCGTCCTGGGGGCGTGACTGGGCCATTTTTTCGGTGCCGGTGCTACGTCTTGAGCTTGCGTTGGTTTTCCCCGAAGAGGAAGGGATGATGCAGCAGAGTAGCGTAAGTATTTCCCTCAGTTTTTGAGAACCAAGGTATCAATCCAGTAGGAGGCCACGCGCAAGTCCCTCGTACCTACACAACACAAAGAGTTCAACGCAACCAACGCGATTAGGGGTTGTCAATCCCTTCACGATCACTTACGGAAGTGAGATCCGATAGATAATATTTTTGGTATTTTTGATACAAAGATGAAAAGTGAAAAGAAAAAGGCAAAGTAAAAACAAAACAAGATTAAAGTGATGGAGATTGATATGATGAGAATAGACCCGGGGGCCATAGGTTTCACTAGTGGCTTCTGTCGAGAGCATAAGTTTTCTACGGTGGGTGAACAAATTACTGTTGAGCAATTGATAGAATTGAGCATAGTTATGAGAATATCTAGGCATGATCATGTATATAGGCATCACGTCCGTGACAAGTAGATCGAAACAATTCTGCATCTACTATTATTACTCCACTCATCGACCGCTATCCAGCATGCATCTAGAGTATTAAGTTAAAAACAAAGTAACGCTTTAAGCAAGATGACATGATGTAGAGAGATAAATTCATGCAATATGAAATAAACCCCATCTTGTTATCCTCGATGGCGACGATACAGTACGTGTCTTGCTGCCCCTTCTGTCACTGGGAAAGACACCACAAGATCGAACCCAAAGCTAAGCACTTCTCCCATGGCAAGAACTACCAATCTAGTTGGCCAAACCAAACAGATAATTCGAAGAGACTTGCAAAGATAACCAATGATATATAAAAGAATTCAGAGAAGATTCAAATATTGTTCATAGATAGACTTGATCATAAACCCACAATTCATCGATCTCAACAAACACACCGCAAAAGAAGAAGATTACATCGAATAGATCTCCACAAGAGAGGGGGGAACATTGTATTGAGATCCAAAAAGAGAGAAGAAGCCATCTAGCTACTAACTATGGATCCGAAGGTTTGAGGTAAACTACTCACACTTCATCGGAGGGGCTATGATGATGTAGAAGCCCTCCGTGATGACGGCCCTCTCCGGCGGAGCTCCGAAACAGGCCCCAAGATGGGATCTCGTGGATACAGAAAGTTGCGGCGGTGGAATTAGGTTTCTGGCTCCTGTTCTGATCGTTTGGGGGTACGTGGGTATATATAGGAGGAAGGAGTACGTCGGAGGAGCACCGAGGGGCCCATGAGCAGGGGGGCGCGCCCCTACCCTCGTGACCGCCTCCGGTACTTCTTGGAGTAGGGTCCAAGTCTCCTGGGTCTTATCCGAGAAGAAAATCACGTTCCAAAAAGGATTTTTCTGTTTGGACTCCGTTTGATATTCTGTTTCTTCGAAACACTGAAAAGGCAAAAAACAGCAATTCTGGGCTGGGCCTCCGGTTAATAGGTTAGTCCCAAAACTAATATAAAAGTGGAAAATAAAGTCCAATATAGTCCAAAACAGTAGATAATATAGCATGGAGCAATCAAAAATTATAGATACATTGGAGACATAGCAGGCATCCCCAAGCTTAATTCCTGCTCGTCCTTGAGTAGGTAAATGATAAAAAGAGAACTTTTGATGCGGAGTGCTACTTGGCATAATTTCAATGCAAAATTTCTTAATTGTGGTATGGATATTCAGATTAGAAAGATTCAGGACAAAAGTTCATATTGACATAAAGAATAATAACACTTCAAGCGTACTAATAAAGTAATTATGTCTTCTCAAAATAACATGGCCAAAGAAAGTTATCCCTACAAAATCATATAGTCTGGCTATGCTCTATCTTCACCACACAAAGTATTTAAATCATGCACAACCCCGATGACAAGCTAAGCAATTGTTTCATACTCTAACTTTTTCAAAAAAAAATTCAATCTTCACGCAATACATGAGCGTGAGCCATGGGCATAGCACTATGTGGAATAGAAGGGTGGTTGTGGAGAAGACAAAAAGAGGGGAAGATAGTCTCACATCAACTAGGCGTATCAACGGGCTATGGGGAGGCCCATCAATAGATATCAATGTGAGTGAGTAGGGATTGCCATGCAACGGATGCACTAGAGCTATAAGTATATGAAAGCTCATCAAAAGAAACTAAGTGGGTGTGCATCCAATTCGCTTGCTCACGAAGACCTAGGGCAATTTGAGGAAGCCCATCATTGAAATATACAAGCCAAGTTCTATAATGAAAAATTCTCACTAGTATATGAAAGTGACATAACGAGAGACTCTCTATCATGAAGATCATGGTGCTACTTTGAAGGACAAGTGTGGTAAATGGATAGTAACATTGTCCCTTCTCTCTTTTTCTCTTATTTTTTTTATTTGGGCCTTTTCTCTTTTTATGGCCTCTTTTTTTTCGTCCGGAGTCTCATCCCGACTTATGGGGGAATCATAGTCTCCATCATCCTTTCCTCGCTTGGTACAATGCTCTAGAAAATGATGATCATCACACTTTTATTTTTCTTACAACTCAAAAATTACAACTCGATACTTAGAACAAATATGACTCTATATGAATGCCTCCGGCGGTGTACCGGGATATGCAATGAATCAAGAGTGACATGTATGAAAGAATTATGAATGGTGGCTTTGCCACAAATACGATGTCAACTACATGATCATGCTAGCTATATGACAATGATGGAGCGTGTCATAATAAACGGAACGGTGGAAAGTTGCATGGCAATATATCTCGGAATGGCTATGGAAATGCCATGATAGGTAGGTATGGTGGCTGTTTTGAGGAAGGTATATGGTGGGTGTATGATACCGGCGAAAGGTGCGCGGTATTAGAGAGGCTAGCAATGGTGGAAGGATGGGAAAAAGTGCATATAATCCATGGACTCAACATTAGTCATAAAGAACTCATATACTTATTGCAAAAATCTAGAAGGTATCAAAGCAAAGTATTACGCGCATGCTCCTAGGGGGATAGACTGGTAGGAAAAGACCATCGCTCGTCCCCGACCGCCACTCATAAGGAAGACAATCAATAAATAAATTATTCTCCGACTTCATCACATAACGGTTCACCATACGTGCATGCTGCGGGAATCACAAACTTTAACACAAGTATTCTTTAAATTCACAACTACTAAACTAGCATAACTCTAATATTATCACCTCCATATCTCAAAACAATTATCATGCTTCAATCTTCTCTTAGTATTCAACGCACTCAAAAAGAAAATTTCACATATCTTGAACACCAAGCATATTTATATTAAGCAAATTACCATGCTATTAAGACTCTCAAAATAATTTAAGTGAAGCATGAGAGATCAATAGTTTCTTTAAAACAAACCACCACCGTTCTCTAAAAGATCTAAGTGAAGCACATAGAGCAAAATTATAACGCTCAAAAGATATAAGTGAAGCACGTAGAGCAAAACTACATAGCTCAAAAGATATAAGTAAAGCACATAGAGTATTCTATCAAATTTTAATTCATAGATGACTCTCTCAAAAGGTGTGTACAGCAAGGATGATTGTGGCACACTAACAAACAAAGACACAAATAATACAAGACGCTCCAAGCAAAACACATATCATGTTGGTGAATAAAAATATAGCTCCAAGTAAATTACCGATGGAAGTGGACGAAAGAGGGGATGCCTTCCGGGGCATCCCCAAGCTTTGAATTTTTGGTGTCCTTGGATTTTCTTGGGGGTGCCATGGGCATCCCCAAGCTTAGGCTCTTGCCACTCCTTGTTCCATAATCCATCAAAAGAACTCACCCAAAACTTGAAAACTTCACAACACAAAACTCAATAGAAATCTCGTGAGCTCCGTTAGAGAAAGAAAACAAAATACCACTTCAAGGTACTGTAATGAACTCATTATTTATTTATTTTGGTGTTAAACCTACTGTATTCCAACTTCTCTATGGATTATAAACTATTTTACTAACCATAGATTCATCAAAATAAGCAAACAACACACGAAAAACAAAATCTGTCAAAAACAGAACAGTCTGTAGTAATCTGTAACTAACGCAAACTTCTAGAACTCCAAACAATCTACCAAAATTAGACGACCTAGATAATTTGTTTATTGATCAGCAGCAATTGGAATCAGTATTTTATCACGTTCTGATGATTTTTAGTAATTCGGCACTGAACGCAAAGTTTCTGGAAATTACAGCAAGATCAAATAACTATCATCCAAGAAGATCCAATAGGTCTAGCTTGGCACAAACACTAATTAAAACACAAAACCACATCCAAGCAGAGGGTAGATGGTTTATTTATTCCCTAACAGAAGAGAAACACAAAAAAACAAAAAATAAAATTGGGTTGCCTCCCAACAAGCGCTATCGTTTAACGCCCCTAGCTAGGCATAAAAGCGAGGATAGATCTAGGTATTGCCATCTTTGGCATTAGGAAAGAAAAGAGCAAATTTCCTTTCTATGGCATTTATTCTCCTATTTTGGGAAAGCACATGGCCATTAATGGATGAAGTAAGATTAAGCACATTATGGAAATTTGCATCTATACTAGATTTCATCTCTTTGATAATTTCGTTTTGATAGAAGCATAAGAGGGTGGTAGATTCAACTTTATCATTCATGGGGTGCCCAAATATTGTTTTCATCCTTTCATAAGTATCTATAGCATCCCCTTCAAGAAAACCCTCTTCAAAAATAGAATCTAGCACTTGTTTAAAAGAGGTAGGTAATCCGACATAAAAACCTTTTAAGTAAACCTCAATTTGATATTGTGGTATATAGCTAGCCCTAATCCTTAATAACCTATCCCAAGCATCTTTTAAAGACTCATCAATTAAATAGCAAAAAATTCCAGAGTCATCTTCATCAAGATTATTTAAACTCTCATTGGTGACCCCGGTGGGTCTCTCAATAGCATCATTATTTCTGAGTTTAGAGAGGATAGAGGGATCATCCAGGGTACTAAGACCTTGGAAAGGACCATTTGTTCTTTTTGATTCGGCCATGGCAATAGGAAGACAGGCGAGAAAAAGGCAAACGGAGAAGGAGAAGGAGAAGGAGGAGGAGAGGGCGAATAAAACGGCAAGGGTGAAGTGGGGAAGAGGAAAACGAGAGGCAAATGGCAACTAATGTAATGCGGGAGATAGGGATTGTGATGGGTACTTGGTATGTTGACTTTTTGCATAGACTCCCCGGCAATGGCGCCAGAAATCTTTCTTGCTACGTCTTGAGCTTGCGTTGGTTTTCCCCGAAGAGGAAGGGATGATGCAGCAGAGTAGCGTAAGTATTTCCCTCAGTTTTTGAGAACCAAGGTATCAATCCAGTAGGAGGCCACGCGCAAGTCCCTCGTACCTACACAACACAAAGAGCTCAACGCAACCAACGCAATTAGGGGTTGTCAATCCCTTCACGGTCACTTACGGAAGTGAGATCCGATAGATAATATTTTTGGTATTTTTGATATAAAGATGCAAAGTGAAAAGAAAAAGGCAAAGCAAAAACAAAACAAGATTAAAGTGATGGAGATTGATATGATGAGAATAGACCCGGGGGCCATAGATTTCACTAGTGGCTTCTCTCAAGAGCATAAGTTTTCTACGGTGGGTGAACAAATTACTGTTGAGCAATTGACAGAATTGAGCATAGTTATGAGAATATCTAGGCATGATCATGTATATAGGCATCACGTCCGTGACAAGTAGATCGAAACGATTCTGGATCTACTACTATTACTCCACTCATCGACCGCTATCCAGCATGCATCTAGAGTATTAAGTTAAAAACAGAGTAGCGCTTTAAGAAAGATGACATGATGTAGAGAGATAAATTCATGCAATATGAAATAAACCCCATCTTGTTATCCTCGATGGCAATGATACAGTACGTGTCTTGCTGCCCCTTCTGTCACTGGGAAAGAACACCGCAAGATCGAACCCAAAGCTAAGCACTTCTCCCATGGCAAGAACTACCAATCTAGTTGGCCAAACCAAACGGATAATTCAAAGAGACTTGCAAAGATAACCAATCATACATAAAAGAATTCAGAAAAGATTCAAATATTGTTCATAGATAGACTTGATCATAAACCCACAATTCATCGGTCTCAACAAACACACCGCAAAAGAAGAAGATTACATCGAATAGATCTCCACAAGAGAGGGGGAGAACATTGTATTGAGATCCAAAAAGAGAGAAGAAGCCATCTAGCTACTAACTATGGACCCGAAGGTCTGAGGTAAACTACTCACACTTCATCGGAGGGGCTATGATGATGTAGAAGCCCTCCGTGATGACGGCCCTCTCCGGCGGAGCTCCGAAACAGGCCCCAAGATGGGATCTCGTGGATACAGAAAGTTACGGCGGTGGAATTAGGTTTTTGGCTCCTGTTCTGATCGTTTGAGGGTACATGGGTATATATAGGAGGAAGGAGTACGTCGGTGGAGCACCGAGGGGCCCACGAGGCAGGGGGTGCGCCTTGTAGGGGGGGGGGGGCGCCCCTACCCCCATGACCGCCTCCGGTACTTCTTGGAGTAGGGTCCAAGTCTCCTGGGTCTTATCCGAGAAGAAAACCACGTTCCAAAAAGGATTTTTTCTGTTTGGACTCCGTTTGATATTCTGTTTCTTCGAAGCACTGAAATAGGCAAAAAAACAGCAATTCTGGACTGGGCCTCCGGTTAATAGGTTAGTCCCAAAAATAATATAAAAGTGGAAAATAAAGCCCAATATAGTCCAAAACAGTAGATAATATAGCATTGAGCAATCAAAAAGTATAGATACGTTGGAGACGTATCAGCCGGCGCTGAAAAAGTGGCCTGGGGAGGCCTGTTGGGGGTGCAGCTGGAGATGCTCTTAGCCCAGCGCTCTCGTTATTTCGAATCCTCTGATTCCGCCTTGTCCGGTGCCCCAATAAGGATTTTGACAGGAGATATCCCCCATATGGAACCAGATGCCCCCCTCCTCCTATGTATGATGTTTGTACGAACCACCCGCCCCACGACACATGTCGTTCACACCTTCGTATTAATTAGATGTCTCCTTCATCTTCGCCAACTTGATGCCATCGCCTCTTGCGCACGCCTCAAACATGCCCTTCCATCCTACACTTTTGTCGGCCATCTACACTATATTATACCAACATGTCATTATTCATCAATCCCCATGAAATTAAGAACATGCGAGATGTAACATATATGCTAGCATTGTATACCACACATATGAAAGATAGCATTTGCAAATATTTCGCCGCATATCCACATATTAAAAGAAGAAAACAATTTTTACTAGTAACATTCTTTTCTAAATCCTTTTATTTGTTCTCTTTCATTAATTTCTATCAATAAACTCTAGGGCACATCAATTAAGATTGCTATATCATCATATCCTATACAATGAATTCATGCACACATACATATATGCCCTATCAAACTTTCTATAGTAATTTTCAAATCGATTTCTACGATCATATATTGATCAAGTACCATTATCTGATCCATACATATGTATGTTTCATCTCAGCCAATCTAGCAACCTAGTTAAATGGGTAACAAACTAACAATACTCTTCACAACTACTAACTATGATAACTTAATTACTAAACAAATAAAAATAATTATTAACTTTTTTACGCAAAGAAAGTAAGGAAAAAATGTTGAAAAACACACCACAGATTCGGTCGGAGTGTGCCACCGAAGAGGAGGGGTCGGGCCGGGGCGTCCGGACGTGGAGTCGGCTGTTGGAGACACCGATGGTGAGGGAAATGTATGGGGGCGGGGTGTCTTAGTGCCACCTGTGTGGAGGACGAGGCGTGGCGGCCCGGCAGCAGTGGGGAGGAGAAAGTGATGGCTAGGGTTAGGTTGCAACTGAACCGTTGCGCGCACTGAGATTATGTAGTCACAAGGCTTTGGCTGGGTATCTTCTGTCAGACACGCTGGGCAAAGCAGCCTGCTGTGACGGAGCACACAATAGGCACCGTCTTCGCCACGTAGCACAAACTGTGCCCAGTGCTAGCTCACAGGAACTCGCCATAGTTGCCATAAGCCAACCTTCTTTGATTGCCAGGTACAAGTTACCTGGCTCTCAGCAATGTACTGCCTCTGCTGAGTTTGTGTTTTTGCTGAGAGCCATATTCGGCTTAGGTTGTCTTCGCCGAGCATCAGTTCTTTGGCTCTAAGCAAAGACAATGAAACTCATGCACAATTTTTTTGTGGTACTGTTGGTAGAGCTCCTCAACAACATATACTTGTAAGAGTATCCATGTGTTGCAACGGAACAAAAATGTTTGTTTACATCAACGAAAAGACACAAATGCACATGTTGAGCCTGACCAGTGTGTGTGGTTTGCAACCAAACCTTGACAAAACACTATTCTGAAGGGCGGGGCAAACAAGCAATAACCTACTCCCTTGAAGAAGAAGGCTCGTGGTGCCTGTAGTAGTAGCAGTGCTCCTCCTTCAAGAGTTGTTATTTCTTTGGAAATATTCTAGGCAGCAATAGTAACCACTTAACAAAATAGATCACCATGGAATTCCTCTTCAGCCAAAGAAACCAAAACAATCTGATTATGATTCGGACACCAAGAGTTGTTGAGGTCTATGAAGAAAGTAATGTTAAAGAGGCAGAGGCAGATAAATGTTTTCTTGAGTCACATAGGAGAACTATCGTATCATTGCCGATATTATAGCGTCTTTTTTAAACATATTCCTAAGGTTTAGCGGGTCAGGTAATAGGAGCCATCAGAAGATCTTTTGCTTCACTACTATCTTGCATTTCCAAAATTTATTTGAGGGTTCAAGATAATTTGGTTGGACACTTAACTATAATGAGAGTAGAAACACAACCTACTAACGCAAGTGAGGAAAGCCGAGAGCCATGCCGTACTAGCAAAAGCGACTTACACTCACTAACTAATGCGGCACCCTAAAACATAGAAGCAAAAGGTCTGCCTTGGTGTGTTCCCTTAATGCAGTTCTAGTTGGGAGCCTACCTTGCAATAGAATATTATTATTTCTTTTCAAATATACCACCAGCAATAGTAAAGACTTAACATAGTAGATCTCCACGGAAGCCCATTTTAGCAAGAGAAACCAAATCATTCTGATTCTGATTCGGAGACCGAGATTCGTTGAGGCCTGCCAATCAAATAATGCTGGAAGAAGTGTGGTAGATAAAATGTAACTTGAGTCGTGGAAGCGACACCCTAAATATTACCTATATTATAACTTCTCTGTTTCAACACATTCCTAGTGTTTAGCTGGTCAGATAATAAGATCCATGCAAAGATCTTTTCCTTCATTACTATGTTGGATATCAAACAGATTTGGTAGCATACATAACTTTAACAAGGGAACAAAAGGTCAGCTGGTAGAACTAATGAGGGAAGGCGAGAGTGATGCATGTTGTACTATGAAAAGCGATGCACACTCACGAACTATCGCGGCACTCTAAACCTTATAAGTAAAAAATATGTCTTGCTGCCAGGGATCCCGACAAGCAGCTCTAATAGTTGGCATCACACCTTGAAATAGAAGATTATTCTTTCCTTCCAAGTATTTCTGGCAGCAACCTAAACACTTCATACGATTCTGATTCGGAGACCAAGAGATTTTCAGGCGTGCCCAGCAGGTAGTGCAAAAATGGCAGTGGAATATAAGGGTGTGTTTAGAAGCCAAAGTATTTTTGTGGTTTTTTAGGAATACTTTGGTTTCTAGAAAAACTTTGGTATTCAATACTTTGAGTCGTTTGGATGAAAAAAATACTGCAGTTCAACAAACCGTGGTATCTCTAAAACTGTGGTATTTTTGTTGTATATAAAAAAGAGGCCCTGACCTCTTTTTTTAAAACCGAGAAAGCGCTTGCTGCTTGATCTCTTTTGTGTCCAACTTCTGGCCATCAATGCCTGTGATGCATAAATCGATAGCTAGCCCATCGATACGTTCGGCTAGAGGCGGACGTACACGTACACGCTGCAAACGTCGACCTTCAGTGCATGTGTTAACTACCTTGGTCTTTGACTGATTACAAGAGATAACTCTACTACAGATCTTAACATCTAGGAGGACATGCTCGTGCAAGGCTGAATGCATACGGTGGCTATTAGTACAAGCTGATCCCTGAGTGTAGCTGAATATGCATGCAACAATGTAACAGTCGATGCAAACCAAAGAAACCCGAGAAAAATTGCCACATGCCAAACACCTCGGCAGTTTTATCAAAACTGAGAAAAACTATGGTTTTTAGAAACTAAAGTATTTATTGCCCATGTATTGAAATACTTAGGTTTTGGAATATCATGGTTTTGAAAAAACGTTGTTGCCAAACTAGGCCTAAAATGTCAAGTCACACAGGAGACACACCAAACATTGTCGTTGTAATTTTAGCACAGTATAACCGAGGCTAAACCGAGCTCTCTCACGTCCTTAGCCATTTTGGCCGTCGGATTTCGGGTTTGGATCGTTTCTGGCCGTCCGATCTTTGTTTCAGCGCAGTTTATGGCGACCTGGGCCTCCTGTGCAGCTACTCCGGCGGAAAAATCCGACTACGCTGGTTGATTGGGCCTAGAGAGGGTAAGCACGGCCCACTGTTATCACGCACCCGTCTCACAGCTACTTCGTTCTCGCAGCGCCTCCTCCCCCCGACGTCTCCTCTTCTTTCTGGCGACCTCGACCACCGCCGCCGCCGACCACGACCTCGAGCAGTGGATCTTACTCCTCCGTCCTCGACCTCGAGCGGCGGTAACCATCCTAAATCGCACACGTGCTCTTCACCGTTAAGAGAAATCCATCGACGTCCATCGTGCCTCGCGCGACCTAGGTATTTAGATGACGCGTCGTGTGCGTGGGGAGTGAGGGTGGGGGATTTGTGCGTCCGGGGTTGCGGAGGGGGTTCGATTCGGCAAGGCTGAGGCGTGGGGGCGAGCGGTCGGGCCACTGGACCTGCGCCCACATGCTGCAGGTTATGGCCGGCATCGACGGCGGTGGGGATGCACCAGCAGCGCGGCAGCCTGGGTTGACGCCCATGGAGCTCATCGAGCAGGTGTGTCTCTCTCTTTCTCCTCTGCTCTGATCTAGCCACCCGTGGCAGCGGTTGTCTCCGCCTGTGTGCTGTGCGCTACTCTGTTTTTATCTTGTTCCCGTGGGGATTGGTTACTTGGTTAGTCCTGTTGGTTCTGCGAGCGCGATTCGTTCCTTGATCGCTGGGACGACTGGGGATTCGGTTTCTAGAATCGATGGCCATGTTTACTGCACGATGTAGTAGGACATTGGTAATTTTTGTTTTCG
This sequence comes from Triticum dicoccoides, assembly GCF_002162155.2. Classification (NCBI taxonomy): domain Eukaryota; kingdom Viridiplantae; phylum Streptophyta; class Magnoliopsida; order Poales; family Poaceae; genus Triticum; species Triticum dicoccoides. The sequence continues at coordinate 697,100,742 of NC_041384.1, forward strand.
AAGAACACAAATTTTCAGCATCAGTTGTGTTTCTGACTGGATTAAAAAACATATGTACCTCTCTCTCTCTCTCTCTCCGAGCGTTTATTAAAAGTTTCAATGCTTCAGTCAGGTAGTACAAGTGTATGCAAAATATTTCAAGTGTGCTAATGTAGTGGTATTGTGTCCCCCCTTACAGAAGGTGATTACATGTGGAGTTCGGGAAGAGCAGCTGCAGCAGCGGCAGCATCATCAGTACATGCCTGCTCATGTACTTGGAGGAGCAGAAGGAAAATATTTCCAATGTCACGTTGGACATCTTGACAGCAGGCACTGATTTATCCGAGGCAGCAAGTCCACCAAGAAGGACGAAGACGACAGCATCAGCGACAACAATGCGTACACTCTTTTTTATTTGTTAAGATGGGCTAGATTCCACCCAGTTTTGCTCACATGATTGACTCATTTTTATTTGTTGGATCATGATGCACTAAAAGATGTTCAAAATTGATGGCATGAACACTCTTCTATATTTAAATAGTTGAAATGAGGGATTTTCTACTATAGAGAATCCTGACAGCACAGTCATTAAGGATAATAAAACATGTTATTTAGCAATAATACATAGGCTTGCATAGTAATTAACTGGTCATTTGATTTGTTGATTACATCAACTTTATACAATTCATTCTGCAGAGGGAAAGCAGTACAATAAAGTCTTTTTTAGTACAGCAAAGCAACTCCTTAGTTCTTATCATGTCTACTCACTTGTGGAAATATTTTCTTATGTCATTGCATTTTAATCATTACATAACATTATTACGCCCTACGATCCAAAATACCTTTCATGGTTTTAGTTCCTCCTTTGTTATTTTCTCATCTTATTGTGGTGTTAATTGAGTGTACCATATAAACTTTACAGGTTACTGTAATCTTGTGAAGCAAAGGTAACTGCTTCTGTTGAGTTGTTACAGAATGTCCTATGGAGGAAATCAGCAACAAAGCATACACTATGTCCTAATTCAAACTTGCTTGCAAGATTTCCTAGGAAACCCGATCCCTGTAATTCCAGTGGGATAGATGATTAATTGAACACATATAACTTATAATGTGTGATTTTAAAATAATTGAAGGAGGTTTGGTGAAATTTTAAAAATTGTTGTGACTTATCAACTCTTGTGAAAAATAAGAACTACTCATGCATTATTTTCTAAAACAATATCCTGTCATGATTTAGACAATCTCATCTACCGCATTATTCCATGGTTGCAGGTCAGTAAGATTGTCTTACTTTGATCCCTGGGTTAATGATGTTACTTTCCTAGAAGGTAGATGGAGTTATGACATTAGGCGGTTGACTAGATGGTCACCAATTGTTGATTTGTGTGCCAGGGACCACGCCCGCATCTCTGCTCCAGTCAGTCACATTGTGCTATGATGCGCACATCCTCAAGTCTGGGAAGCGACCCTGGTAACCCAATTACAAGTGCATTTTTTTTAATCCTATCACATGCGCAATCTCATCAGTGGTTAATTTTGCATTATCTGGTTCAAGTGTTTATTGGTCAGCACTGATAATTGGGTTCTTATAAATAAACATATTTGATGATGTCTTCTTAACTCGATCAGCCTCCCTAGATGAAATCAATAAACTGGAGTACTTGAATCTATCTGCCACTTAGCCCTTGAAACCAGTACGACTACTAGCCAAATACACTCAAATCATAGATCTCTCTACAATATACTGTAACTATCTCACATGATATAGTACTAAAAGACAAAGTTTTTCAATTTTTTACTAAATACTATCAGTTTTTAAAACTCAAATTATCCTATTGTTGCAAAGTTGTGGGGTATATGTGATAGCTTATGGTTGTTCGAAAAGCTAAGACCATGATCTATCCTAAATGTGAGATTTCATTGTGAATTAGTTTGTAGGATTAATTCTTTTGTTCTGCTGCAGCTCACTCTTAAATAATGGCAATTAGTGTCCAGAGCCCTTCGCTGTCAACAAACTGGATGTAGACACTCAGGTGGACGCATCCGCTCAGCCCCAAATTGATATTCTCTTTAATGATTCTCGGTATGTATTCATATCAGCCAGAACATCTTATATGGGTTTCTTCTCATGATATTTGTACCTTACAAAGATTCTGTCTTCATGCTTGAATTTTACCAGGTTCTTTCCTATTTTTACCATTCAATTATTACACAGTTGTTATGCGTATCACATTTGCTGTAAGGTATATATGTTGCTTTCTGTTGGAGAAAACAAATTTGCAGTCTATTGATTGAGTGCATGGCTGTCATGATTTCCCACCGTCATATCCCATTCCTTTATTAGCTATTTGTTGGTAATCTCATGAGTTGATTTGCTCTTTCAAATTTTTCAAGTTACTTCCTAATTTATGGATAACACAGATGAAGTGCGCTTTGACAGATATAACAAGGAAACATCCACGTCTAATTTGTTCTTGATATATTTATATTGGTTTATATCTCGCTGATCATACCATTTTTTATTTGTGATATTAGAATCTTTGCCTTCTCAAACTTACATTTTCTTGGGATTGCATTATGCTCAATGAATTTGATAGAAGTATACCCAGAGGATGCTAAACAGGGAAACAAAGTACACTCGGTAAATTTAATTTGCTTTGTCAAGGATATATAGGGCAAAAATTCCTCTTATAGCTCTCCTCCTTGTATTTATTGCAATAAGTTTTTGGTCACCATCTGGAATCTTATTCTAGGATCCATGTTAATCCCATACATTTTTCCCGCTGAGTCTTTGGATGACTGGACTATTACCTCTCCAGGAGCCATACATTTTTATTTTTCTGCTGTTTATGTCTTGGTATTAATTAGTTGTAGTCCGTGAACATTGTTGTGTATGCTGTCATATACCAAGCCAATTTGTATCCATGAACCTTGAGTTTTCCCTTGAATAATATATATGTTTGTCTTTATGCAAATTTAATGTGTTTTATGTGGCATTTATTTACATTTCTTTATTATTTTATCGTATAAATAGACGGGCGTGGCAACGCGCGCCTTCAATTATCTAGTATCCTGGATTTCCAAACCCATTTGAAGTAGGTTGAAGAAAAGAGACCAAACCTAGGGAAGAGCAGCGTCGTACTACGAAAAGCGATCATACACCCACAAACTCCGTTTTAAAAGTGAAGACTTGTGCTTGCACTACTATCTTGAGCTTTAGGATTGGAGGAATAAGAGAACCAAACATAGGTCCTGTGGAGATACTTGTACCCCCATCTCGTCAATTATCAAATATCAGGATTTGTATCTGTTTCTGTTATCCATCTCATATAGAACTTGTTCTTCCTGTGGTAGGAAATGTTCCCATGGTTTGAAAGGCAAACGTGGTGATTTTGTTAATTACGAAGCTCCAGAAAGATCCTTCCTTTAAGTGTTTTCTGTGCAGGGTGTGTGCGTATCGTTTATGTTCTAGTAGTTGATGCTTTAAAAAAGAACTGAAACAAACAAGCTGAAACTGTTTGATAAAAAGAAATCATCACGCTGAAATTTGTGAAAAATCCTCCACTCATTCATACCATGTTATCTCTCGAAGGACAATTCAATTGCTCATTTTCGCATATGTCACACAGGAATGTTCATTTTCGATCTATAGACTAATATGCTCACTGTGAATCCATCTTCAGCTACAGAATATAAAATATATGAATTGTCATCGATCGGCTATGTAATCTATTAACAGCTCGTCTTTGATAGAACCTTCATCTAAATCTTTCAGCTCATCTTTGATAGGAATGCAAGATCTATGGACTAGTACTGATTTAATCCATCTTCATCTAAAGAATTTATATAAATTTGTTCGGCAGGATCTGGTATATATTTCAGCTCAGAATCTAAAGCCGAAGTAATCCGGCACCTCACGCCGACAAATTGGGCACTTTGACTGTTGATAGAACCACTGTTTGATGCACGGGGTATGGAAGGCATGGGCGTGGAAGCACGGCAGCCTGACGATCTCCTCGTCACCAGTCTCCAAGTCCAAATGGCAAATTGCGCATTCCTGACCGGGTGCCGCGAGAGCTCCTGCAGCAGCGTCGGCCTCTTTGCACGCGCGGATTAGGGCCTGTGGATGGCTGAAAACCAAACATACCAGCAGTGACGGCAAGTGGAGGTCGATGTCGAAGCGCAGGGCGTCTCCCTCAAGTCTGCCAATCTTGCGGCCGATCTCATCGGCATAGTCCATTTGCGGGTGATCATGGTCCCCCCAGTTCGCGGGGGCGAGATCGTAGTCGCCGGTAACCGGCCCGTCGGCCAGCATGCGGTGGATGAGGTCGCGGCAGGCCTCGTAGTTCCGGAAGACAGCAGGATCCGCGACCTCTACGCGGTGGTCGAAGGGCGCCCGGTCGTCGAACGAGGAATCGATGCTCCACCCCGCCGGCGAGTTGGCGTGGGTCCCGATCCTGCGCCTCCCATGCGACACAACCACGTCGCCATGGATGCGCAGGGAGCTCGGGAGATGGCACGGCTTGCGGTGGTGGAAGACGCGTAGGAGAACTCTCCCACCGCCGTAGACGTGCGTCTCCATGACCTCCGGCGCGTGCGGCCACGGTGGCAATACCATGGCCCCGGCGCCTTCTCTCTCTCTCTCTCTCTCTATCTCTCTCTCTCTCTCCCCTAGTCTCTCCAAGGAACGCGATTTCTTATAGGCGAAGGAAGGAAGGAGGACCGGCTGTAAACTGAAGGAATCTGCTGAGGGTCTCCATCTGGAAATGGAAAGTGGGCCCACTGCCTGTGAGTCTGTGACCGTTGGAAGAGATATGTATGACGAGTTTGAAGACTTTCCCTTTCGCTCCCTGTAATTAATATCGTTGAAGACTGGATACAGTTTAGAGACAAACCAAAAATGGTGAGCTTCAATTTGCTGCCCTAGGGCGTCATAAACTGATGTGCCAAAAACGTAGCGTGAGACGAGGACAGACTGACAGACCAAAAACGACACCTTCAGTCTCCGTCCCTTCAGAATCTTCACAACTGTTGAGCAGGGTTTATCAGATGCTTTCCTACCAACCTCTAGTGCATAGCAATTACAAGGCAGCTAGTGGCCGTCCCTTCCATTCCAAGTTGCATAGCAATTACCGGGAACCTGAAGCAAAGCATCAGCAGGAGGATGTGCAGCAGATACATGAAACGTGATGATGAGAAGGGAATTTCAGGTGTAACACATGGAATACAAGGCGTATTCTGCTGGAGCTAGGAATCTCAAGTTGGTAAGCCAAATAACAAATCTCCTCGGTGATTGTGTAAGGACCATAGTACTTGGAGGACAGTTTATGCTTTGCTCTTCTGACGAGAGATGACTGAACGTATGGGTGCAGCTTAAGGAAAACTCTAGCGTCAACAGTGAGCGAAAGTGCAGTTGTATTTTTGCCTACCTGGGATTTCATGCGACAATGAGCCCAGAATAGATGCTATCTTACTGAATCAACAACCAATGCCCCTTGTAAAAGCCACTCAGTAATGTCCTCTCCCGATCCTGAAAAAAGTATCGCTCCCGTGCGGCTCCTCTAGCTGCACTGGCGCGCTCAACTCCGGCCCCTGCCGGTTCCCTCCCCACCTCCATCCTTCCTTGGCACCGCCAGAGGGCGTGGCCGGGCAAAGCCTGGTCAGCGCCCGCGCTGGTGGGGCTCTCTCGTCCTCTCACATGGTCGACCATCACCGACGGTCGCAAATGTCAGATATGAAGAATCCCGAGAATTTGGTGTAATGCACTCGGGGATGAAGGGAGGATCGAGCATCACCGACGGTCGAATATATCAGAGAGGGAGTGCCCACCATATACACCACATGAGATAAGAGTTTTCAAGGAAGACTCGACAGACTGAAAGTCAACCCGTGATGAATATTTAGAAGTTTATTCTTTCAATTTTGAACACAGGAGATGTCTGATGATGATAGGATCCTGGAGTGCGATTATTGCCACGATGACCAGGGTTTGTGCGACGAGTATCCTCACCTGCAAAATGACAGGTTTTTCACCGTGAAGCTGGACGAAACCTTTGATGTTTGTACGTTACGCAACGACAAGCATTTCAACATAATTAATATCATCACTTGTGCTTCTTTTGGTCAACGTTTAATTCCTGAATTTTTTTTCAATTCGATTAGTACACCCCGTGCCATGCAAGACCATATGTATTACAGAAGCTCGGTTTCAAAGACTTTGAGAATACGGAGACGAGGAGGGCTCACTTAAGAACTAAACATGGTTATGTGTTTCTGGTTAAGCTGTTCAATATGTACAATCACTCCCATTTTGGTTGCTCTAATTGGGAAGCTCTCTGCAAGGCATATGGATTTGACGAGGATATGCAAATAACATTTGATGTTCGTCCCGAAGATGATGATGATAATATCGATATCTGGGTGGATGTGGATATGCCTTCAGTTTTGCCTAAATGTGAGTTTGTCAAACTAATTTGTTAAATTAAGTAACTTATTGTTAATTTTAAAATATTTGGTGTTCATCGGTACTAAACATCTTTATTTATAATTGTCAGCTTATTTCGTATCTTCCAAAAATACTCGGAAGGCTGTAGACAGGACATACTACAGCTATGACTCCGAGCTTAATTGTGAGGAGAAAGGTTATCTTGTCTCATTCATAGATGATGTTGATGCCTTTAAAACTAATCATTTTATCATCCCAAATTTTACTGGATACGTGCCACTAGTGCATAAATTGCATGATGGTAACTTCATTACCAAAAACTTGGTAAGATTTTGTTAATGATGTAACTTTATTGCATACATTATTCTTAAGTATATAAACTACATTGCTAACCATATATGTTATTATTACGTTTTCCAATAGAGGCTCCCGAAGGAGGTTGTGCCTTACATGCTGTTTACCGAAGGTTATATGCATATGATTAACTTACGATCAACTCCTTCAAAAGCTTGCTATAATACATACTCAATTTCTTCAAATGATGGAAGGCTCAAAATCAAAGAATGGAGCAAAGTGATGAATGCGCACACGCAACTAATTGGAGACAACATGATTGCGCACAAGCCACAAGTTGGAGATAGGTTTATCTCCATTCTCCATTATGGAGATGGACCGATTTATCTCTTTTATGGTATTTTACCTAGGAGAGATGAGTAGGTCCTAGGTATTAAGAATAATTAGTTAGTGTTGATTATGACAATGATGATGATGAGAAGTTGTTATTATGTGGTACAATGTGTTAGAGTTGATGATGTATTATGATGATAAGTTGTTAATGATATTATGATGATGATGATGATGATAATGATAATGATGATGATGAGTTATTATATCATTGGATGAAAGAACCGCGGATTAGTTTCAAGTGGATGGATCCAGAGTGACCAAGTCACGCAAATCCATTCACGGTTCTTTCACCCAACGATGTAATAACTCATTACGATGTAAAAACAACCTCTAAATTGCTACTATATGAAAACTTGTATAATGGTGTATGAATACGACATAAAACAGAAAAAAATAGAATAATAAAAGTAGTAGCGTGGATAGAGAGGCGCGCTGCTACTAATTACCAGTAGCGCGTTCTACCAGAAGCGCTACTGCTAAGTAGGTATATCAGTCGCGCGGGCGAACCCATGCTACTGCTATCCTTTAGCTGTAGCGTCGTAGCAGTAGCGTGGTACCCCGCGCTACTGCTATACCTAAAACCGGCGCTACTACTAGGCTTTTCCCTAGTAGTGATACCCTATTATGCTACTGTCTGCCTTAACAATGCTATTGTGTTATTTTGGTTATAGAACTGGTTGGAGAACATAATTGCTTGCTAGTGGATATATACCCTACTAAGCAGGAGGTAGTGAGACAGATGAGGCCAAGATAATGAGAGAGATGTGAGTGAGGGGGAGAGGACCGCTGGGATCTAGATGGGCCTAGCCCATTAGGACAAATAGGCCAGGCCAGCCAATCAGCCTTTTTTTTATCTAAATAAAAACCATAACAACCGAAAATGAAATGACAAAATACTTAGAAGTTTATAATAAATAATTAGAAAATTAGTGAAAATTTTAAAATAATATACATTACTTAATATAAATAATTCATGTATTTGTTTGGACAAAGTAAATGGGACACATAAATATTACATATTTAAATATATTATACTATAGTAAACATGCCCGTGCGTTGCAACGGGTGAGAAAAAAAATTACTTCTCATACACACTCTCGAGACATCCGTAAATCTCTTGAAATCATGAATGATGCCACATGAAAAAAAACATGATAAGTGACGTTTCACAAAAACATAAAGATGTGATGATTTTTTAAGTGTATTCAAGATGTTTCTAATTTAGACAATATAAATATCTGTCTAGTTGCAGGTATCTCTTTACGGATTTGTTGTCGTTCCTCCTTGGCGGTGCCCAACAAATATTTGTATTACCATGAAAATAACAAACTATATTTTATTAATTAATGATAGCATTTGCATAAGAGCATTATTTTTGCCTCCTTGATATATGTTTTTTTTGTAATCCAAGTCAAGTCTTAATTTGGTTGCAAGCATATTAGACAACTCCATCGAAAACAATCAATTTCCAAGGACATGCATACCAAATGTTCAAGGTTGCATATCAACATTGATATTCTTAAAAAAAATTATTATGAAAACAATTTAAAACAATATGAAAATTAAAGTCAAGCCATTGGTTTATGAAAGCTTGTATCAGCAACATTGTATATGTTTTTGTACATCAGAAACATTATATATATACACATTTAATTATTTCCAATTTCATGGTCAACATTTTTCAAAACATATTTATTTTTTATGTCTACTTTTTTATACACATTCTACTTTTGTGTATACATCAGGAACATTTTTTATATATACGTTTAACATTGCCCAAATACATGATAATATTTTTGATAACTTATATTTTTTTATGTCTACTTATGTTCCATACACATTGTATATGTTTGCATACATTTATCTTATACATCAGACTTTTTTTATGCACATTTAACATTTCTTAATTGCATGATTACCATTTATTTAAGAATGGAAAATTATATTATTATTTTTCTATATGCACTGTACTTTTCTATATGCACGCACGCTAAAGCACCACGTTCAATTAATATCACATGCACGCAGCTACTGTTCTTTCATACCAGTCGTTCAACTTATATCACACGCAACTATTTGCTCTGTGTATATCTCGTATAGCAAGCTGCATATTACCGATGAAAAAAATGTTAAAGCTCCATATAAACTAATTCTCAAACATTACAACCTTTAATTTGTAAAACAAAATAAATCAATTTCATCTGTAAGGTAGACAATCCGCATCTATCTGTTTTGCATCAAAACAAACATGTTTTTCAGTTTCGTAAAACTTTCCACTGGTAAATTAGGAGTATCTGAAATTAAGGGTACATTCTTTTAAAATGGAGGCAATTTTTTTTGTCTCGACCATTAGTTAAGCAAAAGAGAATTGCCAAGTTACATAAAAGAAAACCGGGCTAAAACCATCACAAACTGCCGAGCAGCACACACATCATACCCTACACACCACTCAACTAAGAGGGCCACATCAAGATACACTCTGACGGCATCATTATCATGCCGGCAGGACCAGAGACATGCCACCTGAGGCCAAGAACCACCTCGGTTCATGGCTGTAGCCATGCGCTAGACACGCCTTCATGCACCACGCACAACACAACACACGCATCGGAGGACGGGGACACCAGATCCGGCAGACCCTACAATCCTACATGGTAACCTATGTGGGGAACCGGTCTTATTTCCATGTTTTGCCCTATCAATGGTACCAACAATAATCTAACCATTGGTAGACAGAGCTCTCTGACAACATATATTTGTGATTGTAAGGGGACAAAAATGTGTGTACAGATCAATGTAAAGACACAAATGCACATGTCGAGCATGACCAATATGTGGTTTGCGACCAAAGCATGACAAATGACTATTCAGAAGGAAAAAGTAAACAAGAAAGGACATGCTCCCTCGAAGAAGGCTTGTGATGCCTTGCACTAGTTGCAGTGCTCCTCCTTCTAGGGTTGTTATTTCTTTGCAAATATTCCAGGCAGAAATAGTAACCACTTATAGATCTCCCTGGAATTCCACTTTTGCAAGAGAAACCAAATCAATCTGATTCAGATTAAGACACCAAGAGATTGTTCCGGGCAGTGGCAGATAAAATGTTTGTTGAGTCACCTAGGAGACGCACCATATCATTGCTGATATTATAAATTTTTTGTTTTAACGTACAACTTTTGTTTATAGGTCAGCTAATAAGAGACATTTGATCTTTTGCTTCATTACTATCTTGAATTTCTAAAATACAAGGGTTCAAGCAAATTTGGTAGGACACTTAACTCTAACAAGGCTAGAAATAAGACCTACTAACGCTAATGCGCGAAGCAGAGAGCGATATCGTAGTGACAAAAGTGACCTAATCTCACTAACTAACGCGGCACCCTAGAAGCAAAAGATCTTCCATGGTGTGTTCAATTCATGCAGCTCTAGTTTGCAGCAAACCTTAAAATAGAATATTATTCCTTCTGTCAAAATGTTCCAGGCAGCATTATTAAACACTAATCATACTAGTTCTCCACGGAAGCCCAGTTTAGCAAGAGAAACCAAATCAATCCGATTCCAATTTGGAGACTAAGAGATGTTGAGGCGTCCCCATCAAGTAATGCTAAAGGGGCAGTGGAAAACAAGATGTTACTTGAGTCACGGAAGCGACACGCTAAAACATTGCTGATATTATAATTTCTCTGTTTCCACACATTCCTATATTTTAGCTGGTCAGATAATAAGATCAACAGAAATATCTTTCCTTCATTACTATCTTGGATTTCCAAATCCATTTAAAGGGTTGAAGCAGATTTGGTAGCACACATAACTCTAATGAGGGAACAGAAGGACACCTGCTAGCGCTAATGAGGGAAGGAGAGAACGACTTCGTAGTATGAAAACTAGCAGACACTCACAAACCAACGCAACACTCTAGATCTTAGAAGCAAAGGATCTGTCTTGCTGCTTTCTCTCCAAGCAGCTCTAGTTAGCAGCACAATGAAATAGAAGATTATAATTTCTTTCTAAATATTCCTGGCAGGAATACAAACACGTACGCCACATAATAGATCTGCATGGAGTCCCACTTTAGCCACAGAAGCCGTACCAATCCGATTCCGACTCGGAGACCAAGAGATGTTGAGGTGTGCCCACGCCAAACACATGTGTAGTGCTAAATTGATAGTGGAAGCTAAACTGTTACTTGAGTCACACAGGAGACACGCCAAAATCATTGTGCCTTTGTTTTAACACGTCCACTATCTTGGACTTTCAAATCCATTTGAAAGATTCAAGCACATTGGTTAGCATACTCACAAACTACTGTAAAGGATACATTACTCAAAACGAAGTAAGAAAAGAGACCTGCTAGCGTTAATCTAATTAGGGAAGGAAAGAGGGACCTCATACTACGACTCCGTTTTTAACAGTAAAGGCTTGTGCTTGCACTCTCTTTAGCTTTAGGATAGGAGGAATAAGAAAACCAATTATAGGTGCCGTGCAGATATCAAATGTTAGGTTTCGTATCTCGTATCCATCTCGTACAGAACTTATTCTTCCTGCGGTATGAGACGCTCCCATGGTTTGCAAGGCAAATGTGTGGTGATTTTTTTAATCGCGAACCTCCACAATGCACCATCGTTAATGTGTTGTCTGTGCAGAGTGTTGTAGTTGTGTGTATCGTCTATGTTCTACTTGATGCTTTTAAAAACGAATTGAAAGAATAAATTGAAACTTTTTGATAAAAAAATTATCAATGAAATTTGTGACAAGCCCTCCAAATCATGGTATCGCTCGAAAGCCAACTCAATTGCTCATTTTCAGATATGTCATACATGAAATGTTCATATTCGATCTACAGACATCAGCTACAGAACCCTCATGCTCACTGAATCCATGTTCAGCTACAGAATACAAAATATATGAATTGTTCATCAGCTATATATGTAATCTATCAACAGCTCCTCTTTGATAAAACCTTCATCTAAAGCCTTGAGCTCATCTTTGATAGGACTGCAAGATCTATATATGCACTACTGCTCATTGAATCCATCTTCATCTAAAGAATATAGTATGAATTTGTTGGCTACCTAATAATTGATTAACAGCGGCTTATCTTTGGATCCGCTCGAGATCTATTTCATCTCAGAATCAAACCTTCAAAATTCAAAGTAATCCACCATCTCACGCCGGCAAATTGGGCAGTTTGACTCTTGATAGAACCACCCTTTGATGCACGGGATGTGGAAGACGTGGGTGTGGAAGCAAGGCAGCCTCACGATCTCCTCGTCACCAGTCTCCAACTCCAAATGGCAAATCGCGCATTCCTGACCGGGTGCCGCCAGAGCTCCTGCAGCAGCGTCGGCCTCTTTGCAGGCACGGATTAGGGCCTGTGGATGGCTGTAAACCAAACATACCAGCAGTGACGGCACGTGGATGTCGATGTCGAAGCGCGAGACGTCGCCTTCAAGGTCAAGTCTATCGATCTTGCGGCCGATCTCATCGACGAAGTCCATTTGCGGGTGAAGATGGTCGCCCCAGTTCCCAGGGGCGAGGTCGTAGTCGCCGGTCACTGGCCCGTCGGCGAGCATGCCGTGGATGAGGTCGCGGCAGGCCTCGTAGTTCCGGAAGACGGCAGGGTCCGCGACCTCGACTTGGTGGTCGAACGGCTCCCGGTCGTCGAACGAGGCGTCGATGCCCCACCCCACCGGCGAGTTGGCGTGGGCACCGATCCTGCGCGTCCCGTGCGACACAACCACGTCGCCGTGGATGCGAAGGGTGCTCGGGAGATTTCTCGGAGAGAGGTGGCCGGCGACGCGATGGAGAACTCTACCGGAGCTGTAGACGTGCGTCTCCGTGACCTCCGCCGCGTGCGGCCACGGTGGCAACACCATGGCCCCGCCGCCTGCTCTCTCTCTCTCTCTCTCTCTCTCTCTCGCTCTCTCTCTCTCTCAGCAGGAAACGAATTGAGCTCTGCAGCATGGCGGATCGGACGCGACGCGAATTCTTATAGGCTGTAAACCAATGGAAACAGAAAGACGAGCTTCAAGACTTTCCCTTTTGCTAGCCTATAATTAATGTCGGTGAAGACTGGATACAGTGTAGAGACAAACCAAAAATGGTATGCTTTAATTTGCTGCCCGAGGAACTCATAAACTGATGTGCAGCCCATCGTTAGCGTCAGGCGAGGGCAGACTGACAGACCAAGAAGGACACCCTTCAGTCTCCTGTTCTTCAGCATATCTTCACAAGTGTGTGTTCAGCCTAGTGCACGCTGAGATAAACACCTCCCCTTGCTGTCAGCGCTCCCGAGACATCCACATTGATTTTTAAGCAACCAGGTGGGCGTTTGGTGGAGCTCAGTTGGGCCGTAGCCAGAGCTTCACCTCATCGCACTCTTTCCGCGAATACACAAATTTGCGTATATTCAGTGATAGAAATAATTAGGATGAATACGAAAAGGGTACAACACATGGCACGACTGTAAGAAGAGGTGAACATGGTGCTGGAAGGTAAACCTCGACATGAGCCGAGCCGAGCTAGCAGAACTCGGGCCGAGCCAGCCATTAGCTCGCCTCTCACGAGCAAAGCCAGGTGGAGCTAACTGCTCAGGCCAGCCTCATTCCCAGGCTCGGCCCGAGCTTTGTGTTGGCTTGGCCCAACTCGGCCAGCTCATGTGCATGGACAGTGCATTGCACATCAGCTACAGATAACTACTGCTAAGTCCTACAAGCAACTCTTTTCACTGAGAGATGAAAAAAATGCAGCAAATGACTTGATCAATGGCTCACTGAAATTTTGACATCATCAACACTGAAATTTGACATCTAGTACACCAAAAAAAATTGTACAACAAGTACACTAAAATTCAGACACCATCAAGCCATCAACACTGAAACTTTGACAACAAATACACCAAAAAATTGTACATAGCAAGGACACTGAAATTTGGACGGCGCCAACACTGAAATTTTAGACATCAAATGCACCCAAGTTTGGTCAGCAAAACACTAAAATACTTAAGATGAACATACACCATTCATGAGTTTAGCAAAGTAAGATGACATACATATGTAACATCCATAGTTCAAAGTTCAATGACAAAATAAACATAAAGTATCCATAGTCCAAAGTTGAGAAGTTGACATATGTCACATCCAAAGTTCAATGGCAACATAAACAATGCAAGAGTTATCCATCATTTAATGGTGACGACCAACATAGATCCATTGCTTGATTTACTTCCATCTGGAAAGTTGACAATGGCATCTTGATAGTCTTCCCCCTCCAATGTAGCCTACAAGGAGCAATAGCTATAGTAAATGAAAAAGCCTACAAGTAACAATAGTTGTAGTAAACTAAAAAAAATCCTTGAAGTAATATACTTACTAGTAGTTGCAATGTGCCACACTTTTAGGAAATTTGACCTTCCCCACATCCTCATCGTTTTTGTCTTCTTCCACATCCTTGTTTTGTTTAGGTTAGCCATGAAATTTTTAGTTTATGACAATAACATGATGAATATTGAAATCATATGGCAATAACATAGATTGAAATATACCAAACATTTAAGTCTTTGACGGCACCCTTGATATAACTTCCACCACAACCAATGCATTCACCAGGTAAGGTTTTAGAGAGCTCCTATAATCATCTAGAATTCTTCCACTGGTGCAAAAAGTGGATTCCGAAGACACCAAGCTAGCTGGGATAGTTAAGAACCATCTTGCCATGTTTGCCACCACTCTAGCAGATTGAAGTTGGCACCCATAGCCTCATTTGCATCATCCATATAGTTTCTCAACTCACTTTTAGACCATTTTGTAAAAATGGATGATGAGTACGAGAGAAACTCATAATCCACGGGCGGCACTGAGGTACTTGTAATGCAAGTAAGTATACTTGCATTGAGGTTCAACTTGCCTCTTTTGGGAATCAAATTTCTCATACAACTTTTCCAAATCTTTCTTCAAATAAGACAACTCAGTTTCAGCCTTATCCCCATCATAGATCTACCCAAAGCACCACTCCACATACTCCATCTTGTATCTTGGATCCTTGAAAGTGGCAAGAACCATGACACCTCTTGGTTCTTCCCAATATTTGTTAAACTTGTCCATCATATCATGTCTCATAACATTGTAAGTTTTTGTCCTTATGAACCATGGCTTTTCTCAAAGCAATTTTGATACTGACAATGTGGGGATAAAATATGTTGATGGTGGGATATGATTGACCTCCCATTCTTTCTTTGTAGGCTTCCACTTGTAGTTGTCCTCCAGATTAGCATAAGAAACCAATGCTTGCCTACATGGTCGGCCAGTTTTCAGTATCTTGTAAGTAGAACTCCACCTTATGTAAATAACTAGGGTCAAATGTCATCCAATTTTAATGCCTAAACATCTGTAAATCTCAACAAATGTATGCAACCAGGCAGGGGATTTATTGAAGTACTTCATTGTATCCCTTCGATTCATATCAAAGGTGTCCATGCATATTGTTCCATCCTGCACTAAAGTTAACAATGTGAGCACAACACCGGACATGAAAATATTTGGCTTCAAAGTTTGTCCCTCTTCGAACAGAAAACATTGCCTTCAAATCTTTAACAACTCCGTCATTGTTTGATGCATTGTCTAGTGTGATGTACACTATATTGTTTTGTATCTTCCACTCAGTCACACAAACAAACAACACAACAGCAATGACGTTTCCGCTATGAGGGCGATATAACTGCTTGATGGCGAACAAATGAGTCTGTATTCTCCAATGTTTATCTATATAGTACTCCACTACACACTGCACGCATATAAGATACACTAGTAGAAAACGGAGTTTTAAAACCGGTTCGTAAGGGCCTTTAGTGCCGGTTCCATAACCGGCACTAAAGGGTGGGCACTAAGTGTGGATCACTCATTCCAAATCGCCTAACTTCCCGGCCGGTCACCCATCCTCTCACTCCCCCAGCGTGAGCACACTTATCTTCGGAGTTCTATTCCCCCTACATTCCAAGTCTGCACTTGTTGTTTTCCTGACAAATGTAAGTTGTCAATCCTATTAACCCTCAGCAGTTTAGCTTGAGCATTAGGTCACAAGTTTCACCATTTGAGTTTGAAACTATTATTCTAAAAAATAGTAATTATTTAGTAACACTAATATTTCTTGAATAAGTTTGACCATAGTTTGACCAGATTTGACCAAAATTCAAAAAATTGAAATAATTATTTAGTAACACTAATATTCTTGAACAATGTAGTAACAATACTTCTTGAATAAGTAGTTTGACCAGATTTAACCAAATTTTTTTAAAAAAACTGAAATTTGACCATATCTTTTTTTCCTTTTGGAATTTGAGGATTCTAAAAAATTGCAAACAAGCCGTAGGCGGTCTCCATTGGATGCGGATTTTCGTGCTGAATTTTTTGATACATTATACGTTTTTTTCCGGCATCGTATGCAAAAGTTATAGCCGTTTTACATTTTCCCTACACTTTTTGCAAAACATGTCCAAATTTAAGTTTTTAAATTTTCCTAACTAGTAGATGTAGTAATATAACTACCTCTCGAAGGATTTTATTTTTTGAAGTTTTTATCATTTTCTTTTGATTTTTTCTAAACTGAAATG
>NC_041384.1:697117815-697133382 GCF_002162155.2 Triticum dicoccoides
CTATAGTCCCGGTTTGTGTCTCCAACCGGGACTATAGGTCAGACCCCTTTAGTCCCGGTTCGTGGCACGAACCGGTACTAAAGGATAGCCCTTTAGTACCAGTTTGTGCCACGAACCGGTACTAAAGGTGATCGTGGGGCCCCGGCCTGACGCCAGCCTGCCACCACCCCTTTAGTATCGGTTCGTGGCACGAACCGGTACTAAAGGTTCAACACAAACCGGCATTAATGCATAGCCGTTCGAACCGGCACTAATGGTACCATTAGTACCGGGCCAAAATCGAACCGGCACTAATGTGTCTCACATTAGGTCCTTTTTCTACTAGTGATATGTTACCTATCCACATATCGGTGGTGATACTAATGTGATCCACATTCTTCAAGGTTGCCTTAATATAAGAATTTCCTTCTCTTTCTTGAAAACAGTCAAGCAGTCAACTATTATTGCCTTCTTACCAATGGCTTAATATAGTGGGTTCGAGTACTTCATCACAATATTGAACCACTGATGTTCCACCATCCTAAATGAGTAGTTATGGACGACCACCATTTTTGCAACCAACTCCTTCATTTTAATCTGGCTACTACTGCTTATAGTCTACTACTAAGGAGTGTGGCGTTGCAAAGACCGGGCTCCATGGAGCTCGTTTTGCAAAAAAAAACTAAAATATATTTAAAAGTTTCAAAAATTGCCAATTTTTTTTTGTACAAATACATATGCATATTCTTTAAGTATGTGTAAATTTTCAGTAACTAATTTGATCATTTGCATGCTACACAAAAAAGACAAATATCTGACACAAATACAACAAAGAAAAAGCCTATTTCAATCTGTGTATTTGTCTTTTTTGTATACATCACCTATGAATACATATGTTTATGAAAATTTGTACACGTATACTTCAAGTATATGTCTACATGAAAACATTTTTTCAGATTTTTTTGAGTTATGGAAAAGGTATTTTGGCTGAGAAATGTATATAGAGCTCAGTGGAGCTCGGCCTCTGCAGCCACTTTTCGACTACTAAGGGCTAACTAGCAGCTCTAGTACATTGAGACATGAAAAAATATGCAGCAAGTGACTTGATCAATGGCAATAATATTCAGACATACGAATACATCCAAGGTTCAGTGAATATAGACTCAATAGATACTCACTTTTCGACAACATATACACTCAAATGCATCAATTTCTAGACCAAACAAAGACAAGGGTAAACAAATATAGGAAAATTCTTACTTCTTTTATTGTTCTCTTCCTTTGCTCTATGCATCACATAGCAACGCTAGTGCAGAACCGGGCAATAGCACCGGTTCGTAAGGCCCTTTAGTGCCGGTTTCGTAACCGGCGCCAAAGTGTAGGCACTAAAGCCCCCCCCCCCCCTTAGTACCGGTTCAGCACGAACCGGTGCTAAAGGGCAACCATGTGGCACGAGCCAGCTTCGGGGGCAGGGAGCCCTTTAGTACCGGTTGGTGTCACCAACCGGTATTAAAAGGTTGGGGGGTTTGGGGTTTAGGATTTCTTTTTCATTTAATTTTGTGTTTTCCATTTAATTCTTTTTCGTTTGCTGGTATTTTACAATACTACATATTGTACACGTTATGCATATATATAAATAGAATTTCTAGTAATATATATATATATATATCATCGAATGTCTCACAACCACCATTAATTAATTCACACATATATACACACATGTATATATAATTTCTCCTAATTGGTGCCTTCGGAGCCAGTGGCATTAGCCTAATTGGTGCCTTCGGAGCACGATAACAATTGGAAGTGGTTCATGGGGGCGGTAGCGGGTAATAGTATTCTCCTTTGGGATCTATGACCTGGCCGAGCAAAAATCCTGCTATTTCCTCTTGAGTTGCTTGTATGCGCTCCTCTGTTAGGACCTTCTCCCGCACCTCTTTGAACTGTTAAGAAGGAGATCAATATGCATGTGTATTAGTTGTGTGACTAGATATCGATAATGGTGTAAAAATTGTGAATAGTGTTCTGACAAACGTACCCACTCCTGTCTTCCAGATTTGCTCATTTCGAACGCCATCATGCAAATGTTCTCGCAAACGTAGTATGCACACAGATTATTACCCGACGCCTGCTTCAGGGCCTTTACGAGAATCGAATTTGATCAGCTAATAATTAATCAAGCATGATAATTAAAGAGATGGCAGCTAGCTAGTACTACTTAATTACTTACCTGGGGTCGATACCATTTCAGATTTTGGTTCCATGGGCCTGGAGTGGCCCTGATGAACTTTGCCCAAGCCCTGCCTGCCGACAAAGAAAATGAATCAGGAAATGACAAACTAATTAAATAGGCCGAGATATAGTTAATAATGATTGAAATTACTTGTTGACTATCCCCTTCACGATGGTGTAGTCACTTGCTTTCTTAAGTAGTGAGTCTAGTACTTCAAATGTTCCTTCATAAACTTTAATGATTAACAAGATCCAGTGAAATATGCATGCACACACGTTTGCATGTCTTAATTAAGCGGGCATATGTAAGCAAAAACATGTAGCTAGCTAGTAGGCAAAAACAGAATTACAATGCATGGATGCAATCAATTAATAAGGAAAAACTGAATCAATCATAGTACATAATAAGCATCATCGAATATAATCTCGAATACGTCATCTTGAATAATAGATATAATCTCGAATACATCGTCTTGAATAATAGATATAATCTCGAATACATCATCTCGAATAATAGATATAATATCGAATACATCACTAGCTAGCTAGCTAGCAAGCTAATAAAGATCGAATACTATAGAGTAATCTAGGCCACTCGTGGTTCCTGATGTGCGGGCGGTGGACACCCAAAGAGAAGGAACCATCACTGGATCATAGCTCGGGTGATCTCCCAAAAGAACCTGCGAGGTATTGGAGAACCTGACGTCCATAGCAGCCATGTAGCGATGGACGTGCTCATCCTCCTCCATGACACGGCAACGTACCACCTCCGACAGGGCCGGCTCCCTCCGCACCAAAAGTGGCCCACGCGAACGCCACCAAAGGAGATGAGGGTCGACGACGGGACCCGGGGCCGGGTTCCTCACCAAGCGTCGCGCCCCTGAAGGTAGCACCTCCCAGTGCCAGCCCGGCGGAGCCCAGTCCCGGACATGGGTCCTCTGAAGCAGGACGTCGTCGCGAACGGGTCGACGGCGAGGATGCGGGCCGGGCATCGTCAACAACAAATACTATATGCCGCAAAAGTAAAGTAACATTTTTAAATGATGGATTGTGATTTCATATATGCAAATTCTAAATTTTATAACTAAAACTAACATTTCTAATATTTCTATAACTAAAACTAACATTTCTAATATTTCTATAACTAAAAAACATTTCTATATAACTAACATTTCTAATATTTCTATATAACTAACATTTCTATATAACTAACATTTCTATAACTAAAATTAACATTTCTAATAATTCTATAACTAAAAAATAGAAAGATTGCTAACAATTCTATAACAATGTGTGTGTGTGTGTGTGTGGTTGGCGGCCGGGGCAGGAGCTCACCGGCGAGGCGCGACGATGGTGGGCGGCGACGGGGACGGGGACGGAGACAGAGACGGGGCAGTGATGACGGGAACGGGGCGGCGACGACGGGGACGGGGACGGGCCGGGCGGGGACGACGTACAGGCGGACAGGCCGGGCGGGGACGACGGGAGGACGGGACACGGCGCGGCGCGGCGACGGGGATGACGGGGACGGCGATGGGGACGGCGACGGACGGCGACGGGGGCGGCGACGAGGGGCGGTGGCGACGGGGCAGAGGAGAAAGAAGCAGGGAGAGATGAGAAACTGACAATTTTTTTGAAGTATTTTCTTATATAGAACCCACCTTTAGTACCGGTTGGAGCCACCAACCGGTACTAAAGGTCTGTTTTGGCCAGGCGAAGCGGCGGGAACCGCACCCTCTTTAGTACCGGGTCGTGGCACCAACTGGTACTAAAGGCCCCCCTTTAGTACGGTTGGAGCCACGACCCGGTACTAAAGGGTGTGCGCTGCCAGGCGGGGGGCGCAAAAGTTTAGTCCCACCTTGCTAGCCGAGGGGCACTCGCACCTGCTTATAAGCCCCGCCGTCGCTGCTATCTCGAGCTCCTCTCTTAAGCAGGCCTTCTGGGCCTACCTCTTTTGCGATGCCCTATTGGGCCTACTGGGCTAGCGGGCCTGCATCCTAGCCCAACTAGAATTTGGGTTTCTAGTCGTATGCAGGCCGCTGTGGCCCAGTAGGTGGGCTTTTTTCTTATTTTTTTCTTTATTTATTTTTGTTTTATTTATTTTTGTTTTATTTATTTTAGAGTTGTTTTTTTGCTGTATTTAGAGTTTCTTTGTGAATATTTTTTGCTTTAGGTACAAAAAATTGCAAACTTTCTGTTAGTACCGGTTGTTTACAAACTTGAATAGTTCAAATTTTGAATTATTTGAAATTTGTGTGAATCACTAGTTTGTGAATAACTTAACTTTGAAAATAGATTTTCTGGTGATTCTTTTTTATTATGTTTAATATTAGTGTGCTTTATCATTATATTCAATTTGGTAATGCTTAGGTTATTTAAAAAAGGAAATGCCTTTGTAACGGATGAGTTTTCGTCCGAAACCATGATACTTCGAAAGAGATTGTCCATTTTGTACACGAAGTGCATCCAGTTTTTGCGGTAACCCTCTCTACTTTTTTGCACATGCTATGTGGGTGAAATTATGATACCATGCCAACTTTCAACCTTTTCTGAGTTTATTTGAAATGCTTTTCAATTTCAGGGTCATTTAGCTGAAAAAATCAGTAAAAATCAGTAGGACGACCTTTAGTACAGGTTCGTGATACGACCCGGTACTAAAGGTGCTGGAGGGGCCCCGAACTGACAACATCCTGCCACCACTCACTTTAGTATCGGTTCGTGGCACGAACCGGTGCTAAAGGTTCGCCACGAACCGGTACTAATGAGAGCGGCCGGCTAGCCGTTGGAACCGGCACTAATGCACACATTAGTGCCGGCTCAAATTCAAACCAGCACTAATGTGCTTCACGTTTGACCCTTTTTCTACTAGTGCAAGATCAAAAGCTTTATTTCAGAAACTACATCACTTGCTAGATCAAACAATTATAGTCGCTCACTGCTTACCGACGACTCAACTTAAGTCAGAGAAGTAGTTGTGGCGGAAGTGTTTGCGGTGCAGTGGGCCCACTTGGATGCAACAACAGCTTTCGCACGCATCGGTGCCTTAGTGTTAGCTAGACGCCGAGGCGGAGCCGGGTGTGGCTGCGCTCGCGCCTCCTGCTTTGCCTTCACATGCGGGATGATACATCTCAAACATATCTATAATTTTTTATTGCTAAATTCTATTATTACCATTCTTACATATTTTAGCCATCATTTTATATATTTTTGCACTAATTAACATATTAATCCAATGCCCAATGCCAGTTGCTGTTTTCTGCTTGTTTATGGTTTTACAGAAAATCGATACCTACGAAGTTCCAAACACGACGAAACTTTTTGACAAAATTTTCTGGAATAAGAGACCCTAGAGGCTTCAGGGAAGGACGAGAAGACCCATGAGAAGGTCGCAAGACTAGGGGTGCCCCGGGGCATAGGTGCGCCATCCTCGCATGTGGGCCCCTTGTAGCTCCATTAGCTCTAATTCCTGGCCTATGCATTCACAGATATTCCAATACCCTCGGAGCGACACCCGAAACAACTTTATTGCCTCCACAAGCCTCTGTTCCGAACTGATCCCATCTGGAGCTATGTGTTGGCACTTTGCCAGAGTGGGAATCATTGGGGAGGCCATCTTCATCAACCTTGCTGGCTCCATGATGATGTGTGAGTAGTTCTTTTAGGGCCCATGGGTCCATAGTAGTATCTCTCTCTCTCTCTCTCTTCAATACAATGATTTTCATAATGCCTCTCAAATCCTCCTAGCCACTATCCGACTGCAATAATTCTCGCTAAGAAGAATGTCCATGTCGTGGCAATTCCACCCAGAAGGTAATGGGTTACTCCTACATCACGTCCTTATATAATGCTCAAGGCTCTAGGCTGAGTAGCAAGAGCAACTTTTAATTTGTTATGAGCCCAAACGATAGATTCAATGAGTTCTTGCTAATAACCACGGCCGCTGAATAAAAACATTAAACTGAAGGCCAAGACAAAATGAGCACCTAAGAAAAAAAAGACCATATACAGATCTTTGGAGATCCATCCATGTAATTCGTGTGGCATGTTTGTTGGGATCCGATAAATTGTGTATTTATGATCAGATTGTGCATTGAATTTATATGAATCTCTTGAAGTTTCTTTGATGTGTGATTTTATAGATATGTATGATTTTCTACCTATGAGTCTTCTTTGGCCAAGATAGATGAGTAGTTCTTCAGATGGAGTGGTGCATAGTAGTGGGTTCAGTCTATTGTGATCTTTTCCAATGACAGAACACTTCAAGAAATATGTCAACTTGTGACCAGCACTATTGGTCACTGAATGGTCACTGTTTTCAATTTGTGACCTTTTTGTGACCAAAAACATAAGGTCAAAAGCTGGCGGTCGTAAACTGACTATAGCGACATTTCTTCTGGAATGGTCGTAGACGCTTATGACCAAAATACGTCTACTGTGGCGTTTTGGTCACTAGCAACCTCCCCAGGCCACGTAGGCATCCAGCGTGGCAATCTGATGTGGCCCAAGATTCAGCCCGGTCCAATTCGATTTTCTACATGGGCCTAGCCCAACAATTCGGCCTTTTTACTGTATATTTTCTCTATGAATTTTCTCTAGCTACATGGGCCTGGCCCAATAATTTGGCCTTTTTTATATTTTGGGCCATGGCCTTTTTAGTTTTTCAGTATATTTTTTTAATCTGATCCCACAAGTCAGATGGGTCCCACTTGTCATAATCTCCTATATTGGTCCCACATGTCAAAAATGTGAGCATTGTTTAAATTATTTTCACAAATGGGCCCACTAATTAGGTTTCCATTTCACACGTCTTCAAATCACACAAATAATCAATATTTTAAATAGAACAGAAAAAATGTAGAATTTCTTAGGCCTGGAGCTCCTGTGCATAGACTATTACAATCTGTGCATAGTCTATTACAACCCAGATATGCCTACTATTACAGTACTATAATATTTACAGTTTATTACAGTCAAACAGAACAAATCTTTGCTGCTAGGGCTACACGCTGCTTCGAACATGAAATTTCCTAGGCCTGGAGCTCCTGTAAAAGGGTGAACACAAAGGCATTAGAGTACCATCTTCATTCCTGGAGTAGATATTCAAACCTCCAGGTTTAGTGCATAGACAAACTAGAAAATATATATTTAACAAGTTTATATGCTAGTACAAAATCACCATCATTAACAAGTTTATATGGGAATGAAGACAATCATCAGTACTGGATTAAACACAATGCTATATTCATATTAGCAAACAGAATATCTCATTTTCATATTCTCAGTAAGCAAGTATAGTCTGCTTCAACCCATGTTCTAAAAAAGATATTTATCCTAGCTTAATACAAAATGAGAAGTTGCAATTCTAGCAACAATCTGAGAACACAGTCCTCTCGGTTTGAACGAGCTAGAGAACTAAACACAAACCAGATCAGGACACGAAATTCACAAGGAAACTCAGCGCAGCAACAATTCGAACGAACAGCACAAGACAGAGGCGGACAGGTGGCGGAACGGGACCTAGGCGCTTACCACGGAGACCTGCCTGCGAAGACGAAACACGCACCAAATCCTTGGTCAGGACGCGACTCCACACCATAGAAGCAACATCAATAGAACCAGGAACCAAGACTGGGACTCACATGAAGATGAAGAAGGCACTCAGGGGAGCTTCGGCTTGTTGGGGTCCTTCTCGGCCTTGCTCTTCTTCACCGCGAGCCTGCGCCACCACAACATAAACAACAGCAGCAAACCAAACCGAGTCAGAACCCGACAAGGAACAACAACAGCCACCACAGGAAACAAAAACGAGATGGGAAGACGAGGGAGGGAGGGGTCGGGGCACTGACCTGGAGTCACCGGCACGGGAGCCCACCTCTGTTACTATGTTAAAGAAAGTTGATTTGCCAACATTGGGTTACCCGGCCTGCATGAAACGTCAATATAAAGCTAGCAGCAAGCATGTTTAGAAAACTTAACACATTAGTAATATTGCCAGCATCACAAGAACTAGAATTCATACAAGGAATTCCTAAACAAGCAGCAACCACTAAAATTGCAACCGTAATACTCTAAACAGAAATGTGTCACTATGCTATACATCATGTAGGTGGAGGTGCTCTGCAAGTGATCTGCTACAACAAATGCAAACTGGTGCTCTGCTGCCACCCAGGAACTGGAGCACATGTGCTGCTACAGGTGGAGGCGAGCTGGTGTTCTGCAGCCGCCCAGGAGCTGGTGTTCTGCTCCTCGCCCGTACACAGGTGCCGCTACATCTCCTTGCACAGTACTCACTCTGTATCAATTTGATGATTATAAACAATCTGATCATAAACTAAGACTTGCTCATCTGAGAAAAAGAATTTGATGATCATAAACAATCTGAGAACAATAGATGTTCAGCAAGCAATTAGCATGATTCAATTTTGATGATCCAATATTGAGCAAGCAATCTGAATAAACAATCT
Source organism: Triticum dicoccoides (assembly GCF_002162155.2). Lineage (NCBI taxonomy): Eukaryota > Viridiplantae > Streptophyta > Magnoliopsida > Poales > Poaceae > Triticum > Triticum dicoccoides. The sequence continues at coordinate 697,126,491 of NC_041384.1, forward strand.
GAATAAGCAACTAGCATGATCCAATGTTGAGCAAGCAATCTGAATAAACAATCTGAGTAAATTTGCAAAGTTCTTCAATATTTCAGTTAATTAACAGTACTCACTGGAGTAATGTTAATTTCATACTGTACTCCTTTTGTGTGACTATCTCTGTTGACAAGAACAGCAAGCAAATGATTGAACCTACTGTTATTTTACTAACAAGAACAACAAGCAAATGATTGAACAACAAGTTTCAGTTAATTTACTTGGAGTAGTAAAAACTTAGTGTCTAGAGCAAAGCATTTGCACCATTTGTCAGACCTGTAGCTACTGTTATTTTACTGTATGTCTTTCTCTGTACTTTCATCAAAGCATTCAGAAGCATGCAAACAAGTTTATTTAAACAATTTGCTGTAGTCCTCCAAGATACTACAGCAACCACTAATCCTTGAGCAGTAATCCTTGTTGGAATGTCATTGTTGGGCATGATGCAATTTGCTAGAGTACAACATGATGCAATTTGCTAGAGTACTCCAGTACTACAGGAAGCTATACTAGAGTACAAATGGTTGTATACATTGAACTCTTTAGCAAACAGCAAAAAACACTGAAAATGCAACCATAATACTCTTCATAGTCAGTCATTAATCATCCGAAATGAGGGACACTCAAATGTAAGAACCAATCAAATCTGAAGCGCCCATCCAAGTTCAAGAGCAGCCCAGATTTGCAACATAGATAGAGGCATCAATTTCTCAGATAGTACTAAAGATACGCATACTGGAATCCAAAAGGGGCGCTAGAAGTGGTGGGGGAATATACCTGGAGGGGCGACTCCGGTGGCAGGTGGTGCGGGGCGAGGTGAGCTGGGGACGGACGAAGCAGGTGTGGAGGGATGCGCTGGAGGCGGAGGACGAGGAGGCCGTCGGCGAGACCCGCTGCGCGACGATGGCGCGTATGGGGACGACGGAGGCGGTTGGGCTCGTCGGCGAGTTGGATCTGGGCGGCGGTGAGGTCGAGGTCGCGGACGAGCCGGGTAGCGGCGGTGGCGGCTGGCAAAGGAGGTAGCAGCACCGCCCACCTCCCTCGTCGCTGGCGCCTGGCCCGCCCGCGTCATGCCCGACCTCCAGAAAATCGACAGGGGGCGAAACCCTAGCCACGGGTGAGGTTGCGGGCTTGCACTAGAGGGTGCGAGGGACGAATCTGACGGGAGGGGAAGAAAGAGCTGCACGAGGGGAGTCCGGGGGTGTGCTGCGCGCCGGTGAGAGCCGCCTCAACTCGCCGGAATCGGGTGGAGCAGAGGAGTCGTAGGAGGGAGAGAGAGAGGGCTCGCAGGGGAGAAGGGCTGACGGTGAGGGAAGGGGATGGGAGAGAGGAGGAGGGCATGGGGGAGGCCATGGCCATCGGGGAGCTCGGACGGAGGGAGGTGGAAGCGTCGATCTGGAAAGGAGGAGGTGGCGGCGGCGATCTGGAAGGGAGGAGGAGATGGCGGCGAGGAGATGGAGACGAGGGAGGAAGGGGGCGACGGGGGGAAGGGATCTGAGCTAGGGTGTGGGCTGCGGGTGAGGGGTATCTCCTTTTCTTTCTTTTTTTTCTTCTTTTCTGTAGATAGATGGATGGATGGATGTGGGATGGAGAGATGGATGGATGGATGCCATGTCATCGATCCGTGGACAGAGTTATGATTGGTTCAGAAAATCAGTGATGTAAAATAGTTTTCAAATACTAAAAGTAGAGGGATTTAATGAAGTAGCTATCAAAAATATTTTGTAAAAGGGCACCACACAACCTTTCACTAGAGTTAGACCACATTTTATGGATTAGGACCAATTTTTATGCATTTTTCATATTTCTAGCTATTTTTAATCATTTTTTGAGTGGCAAAAATGTTTTTTTGTGAAGAAACCTACCAAATAATTGTTGCAAAATTGCAGAAAATAAATTTTCTAAAATATTAGGCCATATTTAATGCACAATTGACAAAATGGTTGGATGTCAAAAGTTTTCATCCACCTCTCATGAAAAAGACAAATTTCTGCCGGTTCAGTTGGAAGCGGGTCCAATTTGAACTGCAGCTGCCTCATAGTTTGCTCTTTATTTTTTCAAAAAATAATTTTTAGGTACAAAAGTATCCATTTAATCAGAGAAACACCAAAAAAATTCTAAGATTCAACCACTAGCTAGGAACGGTCATTCCCGCCGTTTTGACCGCATTTTGAAACGGGCATAAAAAATTCAAAAAAATCAAAAAATTGGAAAACCTTCGCATTGTTTCATCATATGTGCCCAAGTTACCGGCAAAAATTATAAACTTGTAATACAGCAATTATTTTAAAAAAGTGTTCTCAGAAATGAGCTATCATGCGTGAAGATTCATGGCTTTCAAGCCAAATGATCAATCTTATGGCCACATTCATGGCATAGTTTGTTCAAATGATCTCATATTATGCACAATGGTGCATCTTGGAATTCCAAACAATGTTGCCTAAGGGAGTTTTCATTTTCTTTGCACGGAAAATTCATTTTCCATTTTTCGAGTGCCCGAAATGAGGTTTTTTTGAGAAGGGCCTAACAAATAATTGTTGCAAAATTGCACCAAATAAATTTTATAAAATATTAGGCCATATTTAGTGCACAATTGACCAAATGGTGTGGTGTCAAAAGTTTTGATCCATCTCTCGTGAAAAAGACAAATTCCTGCCGATTCACAAGGAAGCGGGTCAAATTTGAACAGTAGCTACCTAGTAGTTTGCTCTTTATTTTTTCCAAGAATCATTTCTAGGTACATAAGTATCTACTTAATCATATAAATACCAAAAAAAATCAAGATTCAACCACTAGCTAGGAATGGTCATTCCCACCGTTTTGACCGCATTTTGAAACGGGCATAAAAAATTCAAAAAAATCAAAAAATTGGAAAACCTTCGCATTGTTTCACCATATGTGGCCAAGTTACCAGCAAAAATTATAAACTTGTAATACGGCAATTATTTTAAAAAAGTGTTCTCAGAAATGAGCTATCATGCGTGATGATTCATGGCTTTCAATCTAAATGATCAATCTTATGGCCACATTCATGGCATAGTTTGTTCAAATGATCTCATATTTTGCACAAGGGTGCATCTTGGAATTCCAAACAATGTTGCCTAAGGGAGTTTTCATTTTCTTTGCACGGAAAATTCATTTTCCATTTTTTGAGTGCCCGAGATGAGGTTTTTTTCTGAAGGGCCTACCAAATAATTGTTGCAAACTTGCACCAAATAAATTTTCTAAAATATCAGGCCATATTTAGTGCACAATTGACCAAATGGTTGGGTGTCAAATGTTTTGATCCACCTCTCGTGAAAAATACAAATTCCTGCCGATTCAGAAGGAAGCGGATCAAATTTGAACTATAGCTACCTCGTAGTTTGCTCTTTATTTTTTCCAAAAATCATTTCTAGGTACATAAGTATCTATGTAATCATAGAAATACCAAAAAAATTCAAGATTCAACCACTAGCTAGGAATGGTCATTCCCGCCGTTTGGACCGCATTTTGAAACTGGAATAAAAAATTCAAAAAAAATCAAAAAATTCGAAAACCTTCACATTGTTTCATCATATGTGGCCAAGTTACTGGCAAAAATTATAAACTTGTAATATGGCAATTATTTTTAAAAAGTGTTCTCAGAAATGAGCTATCATGCGTGAAGATTCATGGCTTTCAAGCCAAATGATCAATCTTATGCCCACATTCATGGCATAGTTTGTTCAAATGATCTCATATTTTGCACAAGGGTGCATCTTGGAATTCCAAACAATGTTGCCTAAGGGAGTTTTCATTTTCTTTGCACGGAAAATTCATTTTCCATTTTTCGAGTGCCCGAGATGATGTTTTTTGTGAAGGGCCTACCAAATAATTGTTGCAAAACTGCACCAAATCAATTTTCTAAAATATTAGGACATATTTAATGCACAATTGACCAAATGGTTGGGTGTCAAAAGTTTTGATCCACGTCTCATGAAAAAGACAAATTCCTGCCGATTCAGTAGGAAGCGGGTCAAATTTGAACTGTAGCTACCTCGTAGTTTGCTCTTTATTTTTTCCAAAAATCATTTCTAGGTACATAAGTATCTATTTAATCAGAGAAACACCAAAAAAAATTCAAGATTCAACCACTACCTAGGAACGGTCATTCCCGCCGTTTTGATCGCATTTTGAAACGGGCATAAAAAGTTCAAAAAAATCAAAAAATTGGGAAACCTTCGCATTGTGTCATTATATATGGCCAAGTTCCCAGGAAAAATAATAAACTTGTAATACTGAAATGATCAATCTTATGGCCACATTCATGGCATAGTTTGTTCAAATGATCTCATATTGTGCACAACGGTGCATCCTGGAATTCCAAACAATGTTGCCTAAGGAAGTTTTCATTTTCTTTGCACGAAAAATTCATTTTCCATTTTTCCGAGTGCCCAAAATGAGTTTTTTGTGAAGGACCTACCATATATTTGTTGCAAAATTGGACCTAATCAATTTTATAAAATACTAGGCCATATATAATGCACAATTGACAAAATGGTTGGGTGTGAAAAGTTTTGATCCACCTCTGGTGAAAAAGAAAATTCCCGCCGATTCAGTAGGAAGCGGGTCAAATTTGAACTGCAACTGCCTCATAGTTTGCTTTTTATTTTTTCCAAAAATCATTTCTAGTTCCATAAGTACCTATTTAATCATAAATACATGGTTTGGTAGAGATACGTCGAGGTTTGGGCGGTGGCCAAGGCCCCCAACTCTAGAGCGCGTAAACTCGCATGCCCGCCGCGTGGTCACCGCGTGACCGTGGCATTGCCATGTGTTCTGGGCAGCCTAGGCATGTCTAGTGGGTTGGGCACTCCCCAGGTAGGTGCTAGGAAGAAAATCACAACATAAGATTCTCACGAGGAGACCGATCGATGCTCAAACATGAATAAGCAGCCAAGTGTTTGATTAGCAGTACAGGAAATGCACATGGCCAATGGGTGTGAGTTTTGGCTAAGGATGATCATCTACTAAGGAGAATGTCTTCACAATTTTTTAGCTCAAAAGGAGGATCCTAGGTGGTACTTGCTTTGCAAAGTACCACACTGGACAAAAATATGAATGTTGAAGCTGGGCTCAAAATAATGAATGGATTGAGCTGAAATTTGGTGGAGGATGGTTATTTGGTCATAGAAGCATTGTACAAAATTGATATCATTTCGACATGCCAAAGTAGTACTTCCTTCACAATGCTCTTCTATGGACAAAAACTTGGGAAAACTAGTGAGAGAGATTGGATGAATGAAATGAGCTAAAAATTCGTGTAGGTAAGTTACATAGGGTCATGCGCTGGTAAATTTTCAGATCATTTGGGTAAGCCTAGCTAGTACTTACTTCACAAAGCTTCTCTTGAGGTAGAAACTTTGGAAATTTCCTGAGAAAGATTTACTAGGAAAATTGAGCTGAATATTATCATGTGGCAATGATTTGGGTATGGAAGAGTGCCCGAAAAGTTTGAGGGTAATAGGAGGGGTCTATATAACACTTGCTTTGCAACGTGCCAATGGCCGTAAAATATAAATTGAATATGGGCTCACATAGATGATTTGACTGAGCTGCAATTTGGAGGAAGGTGATAATTTGGGCATATGAAGGAACTGTATAAATTTCATGTCATTTAGAGATATAAAAAAGGTACTTCCTTCACAATGCTTCTAGGTGGACAAAAACTTTGGAAATTTGCCGAGGAAGATTTGCTAGGCAAATGGAGCTGAATTTTGTCATGCGGTAATGATTTGGATAGGAAAGAGTGCCCAAAAATTCCGAGGGCAATCAAGAATATATAAATAGCACTTCCTTCATAAAGTGTTTTTGTGAACAGAATAGGAAAATGAATATTGTTGAATTAGTTTTGAACTAGGCAAGTAAGGATTTTTACATATTTGATGAAGATATGACCCAAATAATTTATGAGATTTTTTTGGGAATTTTGGGAATGACAGAAATATAGGTTGCTTCACAACCTAGGGCAAAAACTACCACATGGACATGACACATAGGCAAAACTGATGAGGTGGCGCCTAGTCATAGCAACCCACCACAATTTACAAGGTTATGACCATCTATATTGGTAATGATCAGCTAGAAATAAGGCAGCAGACTAGTGTTATCTGCTTTATGACCATTTCGTGTAAGTAAATTACGACCTTTCTGACCAAAATGGTCGTTATAGTTTAGGGTTTGGAGCCCCCCGAACAGCTTTTGACCAATTGGTCTGAAATGGTCATAGATCTATGACCAATTCTTCCAGGGTCACTGACAGAAGGTCACTAGTTGACATATTTCTTGTAGTGGAAGGGGTAAAGGCACGTACTGTGTTGTTGCCACTAAGGATAAAACGATGAAGCACTACTAGGGAAAACCTTATACACAGAAGCTTATCAGTAGCGCTAGTTAGAACGGGGCGCTACTGCTATTTAACAGTAGCGCTTGTTCACCTCGCGTGCTACTAATATTTTGGCCATCACCGTTGCTGTCAAGGTAAGCATAGTAGTAGCACTGTCTAAAAACATGCTACTGCTAAGGTAGTATCAGTAGCGCGTTTTCCTATACCACGCTACTTGTAAGTCTAACTTACATTTACCGCACGCGGCCCTCACTCTCCCATCTCCATCCCGCCCGTCGTCGCTGTCACTGTTGGCCCGTCGCCGCCACCGCATTGCCGCCTGCTGCTACCGCCGTTGCCCCCCCCGGTATGGCTCCCTCCCTCCGACCGTCCTCCATCCCCTCCCACCTCCGGCCTTCCCTCCCCCCTCCCTTCCTCCCCCCTCCCTTCCTCCCTCCTTCCTACCGCCACCGAGGTAGCTCCTCCTACCTTCCCGCCTCCCTCCCTCCTTCCTACCCC
>NC_041384.1:697133957-697148387 GCF_002162155.2 Triticum dicoccoides
TTTTAGAATGTAGGTAATTTAAATGTAGGTTTTAGAATGTAGACATTGTAGAATGTAGGTTTTTCAATAGAATGATTTGTTAGGTCATTTGAGGAAATGTAGGTTTTTTTACTATTTTCGGTGTTTTTAATAGAATGCGAAATTTTAGGTCTTTTGATTAGCAATTTTAGTAATAGAAATTTTTAGTTGGTAGAATTTGAGAAAATGTCATGTACTTGTTATATTCTGAACTTAGGGCATATTTTTAGGGTTTAGTAAAAAAATAGTAATAGAAACTTTTAGGTATAGAACATTTTGAATTATAGAATTGGAATGCTATATTATCCTCATTTAGGCATTTTTCTAGGGTTTAGGAAACAAATTGCAGACAATGGCACGGTTATAGAGGCGTTGTTGCTATTAGCAGTAGCGTGTTTCATGAGGAACGCTATTACTAAGTAAACTTAGCAGTAGCGCGTGTCCAAACGCGCTACTGCTAACAGGTAGCTATAGCGCCCATCCGCGCTACTGATAGACATCTGACTCGCGCTACTGCAAGGCTTTTCCCTAGTAGTGGGGTCAATCTTATTGTTAGATTTTCTTATGTCTACATTATGTCACCTTGATTATTCTGTTACTCGGTTTCTTGTGAACTTAATACTTTGAGATGCAAGCTGAGCATCCTTGGGGTGGAGTAATAGTAGGAGATGTGGTTCTTATCATCGACGTAAGCCTATGTGATATTATGCCATGAATGATCATAGTTAAATGTACATTATTCTGTCAATTGCCCAATAGTAATTTTCTACTATGCCATTGCATGCTTTCGAGAAATATGCCTCTAGTGAACCTATGGCCCTCGGGTCTATTTTCATGAAAACAAAACCTCTCACAATTGCACTTTTACTTTGCTTTACTTTCTCACTGCTTTGCCCTATCACTACTTGCTTATAATCTTGTGGCTAGCAAGAACAAGGGGATTGACAACCCCCTTGCCTTTGTTGGGTGCAAGCAAATTGTTAGTTTGTGTGCAGGTACTGCCAAAGTTGTCAGCTTGGTAACTCCTACTGGTTCGATAACCTTGGTTCTTAACTGAGGGAAATACTTTCTTCTGTTATGCTACATCACACTTGCTCTTCGGGGAAATCCAACAAGTCCATCGTGAATAGCAGAAGAATTTCTGGTGCTATTGTCGAGGAGTCATTATCTACCAAATAGGGTAACTGCACACAAACATCTTATTTTCTTGTGTTATTTCTTTCCCAGTTATGCTACCTTTATCTTTGACTCACTAAAACATAAAGAAAAATAAGATATCTATGGATCCTTTTCCACTAGTGGGACTTTTCAAAAATCCTAATTATGATAAATCAATTGCTAGTGATGAAAATGCTATCAGGATAAGTTCTTTGAAAGAGAAGATGAAGTTGAATGTGCTTCGTTATCTTTATGATGTTTTTCTTGAAAATCATAAACCTAAAATTGTTATGAAGTGTTAAAAGAAGAATATTATAAATTGATTCATCACAGTTCCTTGAATGAAAAGCATGACTGCAATGATGTTAGTATGAATTTCATGAACGCCAATTATGATAATGATATGCGAAGCTACAAGCTTGGGGATGATGAGTTTGATGAGCAAGATATTATTTGTCCACCTACTAATGAAGAAGTTATAAAATAAAATGCTATTGGAATATGCTCATTGGATGAAAAATATGTTTGGGATAAACATGGTGATCTTTATTATTCAAGTGATGAAGGTGACACACTTGATGAAAATATTGTTTTTTATGGTGACACTATGTCTGTTGGCACTATTGATGATGATTTTCTTATGCGTACTACTTATTACAATTATCATTATTGTGGAGATAATTACGATGCTTCTTTTGATCTTGAAAGTTTAGTCGAGCCTCATGATGAATATATTATTGATAAAATTTGCAATACTATTGAAAGTGGGTTTGGAGAGGTCATGACTTTAGTTGATATTAATCCTACAATCTTGGAATGTTACGACATTTGTATGCATGTCGATCATAAAGAGAATGTTTTACATGATAGATATATTATTGAATTTAATTATGGTCCTACATATAATTACTTTGAGATCAGAAAATATGGTTATAGAAATTTTCACGTTACTCAATTACATCTCTTTGTGTTAGAATCATTAATGTTCCATTCTTCTTCCATCCATATGCTAGATATTGTTTGCCTAGAATATTACTTATTTAAATTCCAGAAAAAGAATACTGCGTCAGCATGACGTCACTATGGTGTCAGCTGTCAACTGGGCCGGTCCAGGTCAAACCTGACCGGTGGAGCACATTAGTCGGTGTCACATTGCTGGCTTAGGTCACTGACGGGTGGGGTCGGTCAAGGGCCACGTGAGCAAGGTCAAAGCTGACGCGTGGGGCCATAGTGGTTAGTTAAAACTAAGAAGGCACTAAACCGTGTTTAATTAGGCAATGGGGCCCAGCTGTCAGTGTCGCTAGATGTTAATTAACTGGTTGTTAGCGGCTAATGACGTGCCACGTCACCAACCACCGGAATTGGACTCCGACGACCTCACAGTGTGGCGGCGGCTCGCCGGAATCGTGTTGTGGGCATCGGCTGGACGTGCCGAGGGCACCAAGCGATAGCCCTTGCTCCCGCGTATCTAGCGGAGGCAGCAGAAGGTCACGGGGTCACCGAAACCGACGTCGGCGACTAGCCGAGCGGCGGCCGGAGCTACGGGCGTAATCGGGTTGGAGCTAGGGGGCACATGGGGAGAAGCTGGTGCTGGCTACGGGCTCCTGGAGATGCGTTGTGCGCGGTGGTGTGCTCGGCTTCGAGCTACAACGGCTCCAGCCACGGCGGCGACGAGGCACGGCGGCGGCGAGCTTCGGCCGTGGTGGTCAGTGGGGCTAGAGGAGGGAAACGACCGCGGAGAGAGAGGGGTTGGGAGCAGGAGCTCACAACGGTGTCGGAGAAGAGGCCATCAAGCTTGGGAGGCGCTGGAGATGAGGAACGGGCGCCGGCGATCTCGGTGGCCGTGCGTCGAAGATGACGATGTTGACGGAGTTCCAGGGCACCCGGCGTTGCGTAGCTCAGTGGAGAGGACGAGGAAGTCGCGGCGGTTCTTCTGTGCTCAGCGGCATGTCGAGCGGTGGCCGTGGCAACGGCGAACGGCGGTGATGATGGCGCTCGGGTGTGCGAGAGAGAGCGAGACAGAGGAGGGGAGGATCATGAGGGAGAGGCCGAGGGGGTTGCAGGGGTTGTGTGGCTTCATTCGGAGAGGCCCGGGGCGAAGCGGCAAGCAGGAGGTGGCCGGGCGTGCGCCGGCGTGCGTCGGCCACGCGCTCGTCCTCCTGGCAAAGAGGAAGACGACAGGGGACGGGGCCAGGCGGGCTGGGCCGCACAGTGTTGGGCCGGCTGGGGTGGCAGGTAAGCCAGGTAAGTTTCTCTCTCTCTCCTTTATTTTCTGTTTTTCCATTTCTTCTGTAACTTCGTGGCTTTAATTAAAATTCTAAAACTAACTCAAAAATCATGAAACTTCTCATGCCCACTGTATGAAATATTTTCAACAGTAAACATTTCAGTTTATGATTATTTGGACATTTAAAATAATTTATAGCATTTAAAATTCCAAATGCAAATAACATATGATTTAGTCCGGTGACCTTATGATGTCCTAGAAAAGTGTGCACCATTTTTGTCACAAGTTTTAGACCAAGGCAAAGATGATGAACATTTTATAAGGGCATTTCAGATTCATTGAAAAAGATTTTAGTAAATCCTAGTTGGATTAAGGGGGTGTTGGGGGTTCTGTCATCCTCATTTCAACTTTCTAAGAAAAGTAGACATGATGCAACACCATATGCTAGCACTAGGCATTACCAGAACTAGGGATGTGACACTCGGTCTTTGCGGCTGCTTCTTTGCACGCGAGGAGCAGCGCCTTGGGCTCGTTGTAGACCAAGGTTACCCAGAGTTTGGGCAGCTTGATGTCGAACTCCATACCCATGGCGGCGCCCTTCTTTCCGATCTCCTCGCGAAAGCGCCTAACGATCATCATGGCTATGTCGAAGGGTGTGAGGGTAGGGGGGAAATACGTCTAGTTGTCCGCGGTGAGGTCGTACCCGGCCGTCGCTGGCGCATCGGCGAGTATCTCGTGGATGAGATCGCTGCAGGCGTCATCGCTCTCGAGGACGGCAGGGTCGGCGATCTCGAGCCTGTAGTCGAGCCCTTTGGCGTCGACCTTGCGCGAACCTGTGGGACAGGATCAGGTTGCCGTGGAGGCGCATGGAGCGCGGGTGGTCGTGCGGCTTGTCGTCGACCTTCATGGTGCATTCACCGTAGAAACGGACGAGGGTCTCCGTCACCGCCGCGGCGTGCGGCCACGGTTGCACTACTGCTGCCATGGCAACCGACAAATCTGTATGCGGAGGATAGCGGCGACTGATGAAAGAGTCCGTGTAATCGAGGCACTTGCGCGTCTAAATTTATGAAGGCACGGGCACAGCTTAGTCTATGAATCGGACACGGTCATGGGCCTTTCCAACTAAAGTGGCCCATTGATACGTCTCCAACGCATCTATAATTTTTGATTGTTCCATGCTATATTATTTACTGTTTTGGGAAATATTGGGCTTTATTATCCACTTTTATATTATTTTTGGGACTAACCTATTAACTGGAGGCCCAACCCAGATTTGTTGTTTTATGCCTATTTCAGTGTTTTGAAGAAAAGGAATATCAGACAGAGTCGAAACGGAACGAAATCAACTGGAGAAGTTATTTTTGGGACGAAAGCCACCCGATAGACTTCGACCCCACGTCAAGGAAGGAACGAGGAAGCCACGAGGGTGGGGGCGCGCCCACCCCCCTAGGGCGCGCCCCCCTGCCTCGTGGGGCCCTCGTGGCTCCCTTGGCGTACTCCTTTCACCCATATATACCTATGTATCGTAAAACTTCCAGAACGGAGATTAGATCGGGAGTTCCACCGCCAGAAGCCTCCGTAGCCACCAAAAACCAATCTAGACCCGTTCCGGCACCCTGCCGGAGGGGGAATCCTTCTCCGGTGGCTATCTTCATCATCCCGGTGCTCTCCATGACGAGGAGGGAGTGGTTCTCCCTCGGGGCTGAGGGTATGTACCAGTAGCTATGTGTTTGATCTCTCTCTCTCTCTCTCTCGTGTTCTTGATTTGACACGATCTTGATGTATCGCGAGCTTTGCTATTATAGTTGGATCTTATGTTTCTCCTCCCCCTCTTCTCTCTTGTAATGAATCGAGTTTCCCTTTGAAGTAATCTTATCGGATTGAGTCTTTAAAGATTTGAGAACACTTGATGTATGTCTTGCCGTGGATATCTGTGGTGACAATGGGATATCACGTGATTCACTTGATGTATGTTTTGGTGATCAACTTGCGGGTTCCGCCCATGAACCTATGCATAGATTATATTTTGATAGATTATATTTTTGATAGATTATATTTTGATTTCATAGTTTGCTTGTTTTTTAGTTTCCATGCCTTATATTGGGGGATATAAATTGTGGAAATGATAGAATACAGTAGACATTATGTGGGAATGATTATGAATCTTGCCTTGACAGTACACAATTGAATGATTCATTTTTATACTAACTCCTCTCATGAGTTCCATTAAGTTTTTTGTGAATGAAGTTTTCATATTTTGGGTGAGATGACGATGCAAGGAGAATAAGGAGTGGCAAGACTGTAAGCTTGGGGATGCCCAAGGCACCCCAAGGTAATATATAAGGAATACTCAAATACCTAAGTTTGGGGACGCCCTCTTTCGTCTTCAATCTATCGGTGATCCTACTTGGAGCTATATTTTTATTCTTCAAACGATATGTGTTTTTCTTGGAGCGTCTTTTATTTTTGTTTGGTTTGTTAATTATTTGTATAATCATTGTTTCCTGATCATGCCTATTAAGAGAGATATACATTCATCTTATATTTATAAAATGCTCATTTGTTCTTCACTTATATCTTTTTGAGTTGAGGCAATTGCTCTTGCACTTCACTTATATTTGTTTGAGCACGGTGGTATCTTTTTGAGTTGAGGAAATTGCTCTTGTACTTTCACTTGTAGTTGGCATCCGAATTAGCATAAGAAACCAAGACTTGCCTATATGGTCGACCAGTTTCTAGCATCTTGTAAGTAGAACTCCACTTTCTGCAAACATTTAGGGTCAAATCCTATCCAATTTCGAGGCCTAAACTCCCGTAAATCTCAATAAATTTGTGCAGTCGGGCAGGGGACTTCTTGAAGTACTTCATTATCTCTCTTAGATTCGTTACCAAAGTGCTCATGCATGTTGTACATCTTGCACTACCAATTTAACTATGTGAGCACAATAGCGGACATGAAAATATTTGGCTTCAAAGTCTGTCCCTATTCGAACATAAAATATTGCCTTCAAATCTTCAAAAACCCCATCATTGTTTGATGCATTGTCTAGTGTGATGGACACTATCTTGTTTTGTATCTTCCATTCAGTCACGCAGTCAAATAACGCAACAGCAGTGACATTTCCGCTGTTAGGGGGATATAACTCAATGAAGGCGAACACATGAGTCTGCATTCTCCAATTATCTATATAGTGTTCCACTACAAACATATAAGATATTGTTTGGTTACTTATCCACATATCAGTAGTGAGACTAATGTGGTCCACATTCTTCAAGGCTGCCTTAAGGATTTGTTTCTCTTTTTTGAAAAGCCTTGAGCACTCAACTCTGATTGCCTTCCTGCCAATGGCTTGATATAGTGGGTTCGAGTACTTCATCACAATGTTGAACCACTCATTTTCCACCATCCTGAATGAGTAGTTATGGAAAACCACCATTTTTACAACCAACTCCTTCACAGTGATCTAGCTACTGCTACTTATAGTCTACTACTAAGTGCTAACTAGTGCTCTTGTACACTGAGACATGAAAAAGTATACAACAAGTGGCATGATCAATGGCAATAATATTCAGACATATGCATACATCCAAAGTTCAATGAATATGCACTCAATAAATAGGGGCATAACATGGGCATATGGAACTATATACTCACTTTTCGATAGCTTATACACTCAAATGCATAAATTGCTAGATCACACAAAGCAAGATCAGAAGCTTTATTTCAGAAACTATATCACTTTCTAGATGAGAAAATTATGTTTGCTCACTACTTACCGACGACTCATCTTAAGCCAGAGAAGTAGGTGTGGTGGACGTGTTGGCGGGGCCGGGGGCCCGGTCGGATGCAATAGCAGCTACCGCGTGCGTGCCGACGCCTTTGGTGTCAGGCAAGGTTTTGGATTCCGAATGGACGAATTTTCTCGTGGGAAATGCATAAATTGCTAGATCACACAAAGCAAGATCAGAAGCTTTATTTCAAAAACTATATCACTTTCTAGATGAGAAAATTATGTTTGCTCACTACTTACCGACGACTCATCTTAAGCCAGAGAAGTAGGTGTGGTGGACGTGTTGGCGGGGCCGGGGGCCCGGTCGGATGCAATAGCAGCTACCGCATGCGTGCCGACGCCTTTGGTGTCAGGCAAGGTTTTGGATTCCGAATGGACGAATTTTCTCGTGGGGGGGCCGAGATTCTCGGTTACCACGGTTACCGAGAAATACCGAATATATTTCGGACGAAATTTATTTTTGAATTTTGAATTCAAAAAATTTTATACTAGAGGTAGATAGAACTTAAACTGATATTGCACAATGAAGTGGTAGTATCTCAGTGAACATCTACCCGCTCTAGGTAAAGAAGTCAGGAGTTCGAGTCTTGCCCGCTACTTCTTTTTTCACGTAATTTTTTTGAAAAATAGACAAAAAAATGTGGTGGACGTGTTGGCGGGGCCGGGGGCCCGGTCGGATGCAATAGCAGCTACCGCGTGCGTGCCGACGCCTTTGGTGTCAGGCAAGGTTTTGGATTCCGAATGGACGAATTTTCTCGTGGGGGGGCGAGATTCTCGGTTACCACGGTTACCGAGAAATACCGAATATATTTCGGACGAAATTTATTTTTGAATTTTGAATTCAAAAAATTTTATACTAGAGGTAGATAGAACTTAAACTGATATTGCACAACGAAGTGGTAGTATCTCAGTGAACATCTACCTGCTCTAGGTAAAGAAGTCAGGAGTTCGAGTCTTGCCCGCTACTTCTTTTTTCACGTAATTTTTTTGAAAAATAGACAAAAAAATGTTGTGGACGTGTTGGCGGGGCCGGGGGCCCGGTCGGATGCAATAGCAGCTACCGCGTGCGTGCCGACGCCTTTGGTGTCAGGCAAGGTTTTGGATTCCGAATGGACGAATTTTCTCGTGGGGGGGCGAGATTCTCGGTTACCACGGTTACCGAGAAATACCGAATATATTTCGGACGAAATTTATTTTTGAATTTTGAATTCAAAAATTTTTATACTAGAGGTAGATAGAACTTAAACTGATATTGCACAACGAAGTGGTAGTATCTCAGTGAACATCTACCTGCTCTAGGTAAAGAAGTCAGGAGTTCGAGTCTTGCCCGCTACTTCTTTTTTCACGTAATTTTTTTGAAAAATAGACAAAAAAATGTTGTGTAGAGTAGGGGAATCGAACCTGCGTCGTCTGGGTGAAGTAACTACATAGTTACCATCGCGCCGCACCTAAGTTTTGTCATACTATAGAGATGCTCGCTTATTTCAGACTACGTTCTACGTAAAAATTCAAAAAAATCGGAATTTTTTGCTCGGGATCGATCTTTCTCGTGGGGCAGCGAGAAACTCGGTATCCGCCCGGTAACCGTTTTTCTCGGGCGGTACCCAAAACCATGAGTACTACAACCACTGATCGTTGGTAGAAACCACCAGTAGGATCGGCAAAGCTGAACATAGATGGGTCGTATATTCAGGGTGAGAACACTGGTGGTGCTGGAATGGTACTGCGTGATGACACCGGCAGGATTATCTTTGCTTCTTGTCGCTTTCTGTTGTCTTGTACATCACCTTTGGAGGCGGAAGTCGCTGCATGTAGGGAGGGGATTTCTTTGGCGTTGGAACGGACGGACAAGCCCCTGATAGTGGAGTCCGATTGCTTGCTGGCCATCCAAATTCAGGAAACAGGCACTAATCGCTCGCCGGTGGCAACGCTAGTCAAGGAGACAAAGAACCTCTTGCATGAAGGTCGTGAGTTTTGCTTAGTACATGTAAAGCGTAGTCTGAATGCTGCTGCTCACTTGATGGCTCAGCTAGGTCGCACGTCGCGGCGTACTGCTACATGGCTAGGCTCAGGACCAGTTGATTTGTGTAATCTCTGTCAAAACGAGCGTAAGACTGTTGCTTAACTAATATATACACTTGTTGACCGGCAAAAGAAAACTCATAAGGCCGTGAGGCTTGGGTTCTGCTTTTCCATTCTAGCTTCTTTTTCTCGTTTTTTGCATGGTTTCTATTGGGGTTTCCTCTGTTGGTTTTTGGTTTTCTTTCTCTATTTGTTGTGTTGAATTCTAGACCGAGTTCAGAAGTAAACCAACAAGTTCTACTGATCATAACCTAGCTACAACTACATATATGAGAGTATGAGACCCGCTCAACTTGACGCGGGGGAATAGCTAGAGAGAACATGTGAGCGGTCAACAACAAAAGATTTGAGTTTCTCTGGTTGTTGAAGGAGCTTTTCAGGGAAGCTGTGAGTGCAAGGATAATTATCGATGATGGATGTATGCCGCCCGTGCCAGGGGTGGAGGTTTGAGGGGACCCCAAGATTGACTTCACGGAGATGTCTTTTCTCTCCCTCAAGGATTACAAAGGGGTCCATATCTAGCTACTGTGTTGTGCTAATGCATGGTCTCGACCTTAGGGAAAGTCTCGTTCGGCATGATTTCTTTTCATGTTATTTTCATTCTTTCCCTCGGGTTCATACGTAGTACACACTGCAGGGTACATGTGTTTTAGAAGATTTGCATGACTCATATTGTATATTTATATACGTAATGCTATATACCTAAATAGGAGTAATTGATCTATGCTAACTCTATATTGTTTTAACAAATGCAACTATGCCAACTTACCATGTCATCGTTCGTTGAAAAAAAAAACCCGCCTTAACATGTGCTTCTCCCCACATTCAATAATAACAACTCACCACATCATGCATGGGAAAGACACACCTTAACATGCATCATGCATTCTACTCATATTTAATAAAGATTCTACAATTATACAATGATAAAATATGATAAAGTATACTTAGTTTAAGTTTTCTTTCTTGCGGAGATCTATTTTTTAGTTTTAATTATCATATTGTGGTTCCAAATACTAAAGTTTCATACAACCAAATATCCTTAAAATAATTGCAGCTAATTCCTACTACAACACACGAGGCATCATCTCTAGATTAATCATATATCAGCATGAAGGGATGGTCGGTAATGCATGCATCCATCCACCTAATTTTCTAAAATAAATTCTTATATTATCTGCACAAAAGACAAATGCAGTTGTTCGATACAAGAATTCACCCACTAAAATTTGGCGCTAAATCTGGCTATCTTCCGCATCTGATATGGCATATGCGTTGCTTATCCTTGGGCTACCACACCCAGTTGTTGAATATACAAATGATGAATTGCTCCACCGAAATTTCGTGAAATGTTCACGTCTAGTCCATATCATGATGTGCTCAGCTGATCTAGGGCTATAGTATCTACAAATTGCTTATCTTCGGCGAGAGTCTACAGGAGCGGCTCACTTTCGGCTTCACAATCTGTGAAAAAATTCCTCACCTTCAATCAATTCGGGATCTGAGAAATCTATCGGATCGACGAATTCATCTAGATATAGCCATGGCTCATCGGTGTCTGGCACATCTTCGTCTACGTCGTCCCTGAATCCATCTGTTGCATCAAAGAATTCATCTCTCCCCTCACACTAGTAGAAAACAGGGCTATGGTCCAGGCCGGCTCAGCCCATTAGTCCCGGTTCAGTCTAGAACCGGGACCAATGTGGGCATTGGTCCCGGTTCGTGAGCCCACGGGGCCGGCCGGGCCACGTGGGCCATTGGTCCCGGTTCGTCTGGAACTTTTGGTCCCGGTTGGTGGGCCGAACCGGGACCAATGGGCCTCGCTCCTGGCCCACCACCATTGGTCCCGGTTGGTGGCTTGAACCGGGACCAAAGGCTTCCCTTTAGTCCCGGTCCATGTCGTCAACCGGGACCAATGAGGTGCCTATATATACCCCCTCGCGCAAGAGCAGAGCACAGTGCTCTGTTTTTTCTGGCCGAGGGGGAGAGGGCTTTGTGGTGCTCTAGCTCACCTCCTATGCACATGAGGTGTTCGATGGAATGCCCGAGCCACACTACTTAAGCTTTCTCCTCTCGAAGCTCGACCTCCAAGCTCCATTTTCCTCGAGATTTGTCTAGATTTAGCGGTCCGTCACGCCCCGTCCCCGTCTTCACCGCCGTCGATCACCCGCGCCGATCTCATCACCGACACCACCATGGTGAGCCTCTTGTTCTTATCTTCTTTCTGAAAGGAAAAATATTCTTACTTGTATGTTTAGATAGATACTTGTATCATTTTCTTACATTTATTATTGCACCTTATATAGTGCGATGGTTTTGGTATCCGCCCCCGTCCTGTCTATGATTCGGATTTGGTATGTATATTATCTTTATAACTATTGGTTCATTTATTGTTTATGAAAATTATGCCGACCAACGTGACATAGATTTTATTTATCTAGGATGTATGTGAATCGGAAATGCCAACCGACCCTATTGTCGAGAGGTTAAATTTAGTTGAAGAAGAAAACAATTTGTTGAAGGAAAAAATAAAAAAAAATTGAGGAGGAGAAGATGATATTGGAGTTGCATGTTGCGGATGTCGTCGATGATCACAAGATCAAGATGGATGCAATGCGCTTGAAGATTAGAAAGATTAGAAAATATGCCATTCATACCGAGGCTTGGTATCATTATGCCGTTGGATCAATTGTTACCTTGGTTGCGATTATGATCGCATTTGTTTTCGCATTGAAATGTTTTACATAGTTTCAATGTATGGTTTAATTAATTCGATGCTCTGGAGAGCTATATGTTGTTAGATGAGAACTATGTATGCACCTTGGTTTTAATGTGATGA
This sequence comes from Triticum dicoccoides, assembly GCF_002162155.2. Classification (NCBI taxonomy): domain Eukaryota; kingdom Viridiplantae; phylum Streptophyta; class Magnoliopsida; order Poales; family Poaceae; genus Triticum; species Triticum dicoccoides. The sequence continues at coordinate 697,146,076 of NC_041384.1, forward strand.
TGAACTTCTATTAATTTGGACACTTAATTATATATAATGCACGCAGATGAACCGGCAATTGATGTACGGTGACAGGCACACCCGCGAGTACATTAAGGGCGTGCATGAGTTTCTCGATGCGGCTGAGGCAAACAAGCAGAATGGTTTTATGTGTTGTCCATGCACTGAATGTGGGAATACGAGGTCTTACTCTAACCGGAAAATCCTTCACTCCCACCTGCTTTACAAGGGTTTCATGTCACACTATAATGTTTGGACGAGGCACGGAGAAATAGGGGTTATGATGGAAGACAGCGAAGAAAAAGAGTACGATGACAACTATGTGCCCCCTGAATACGGTGATGCTGCAACGGGGGGAGCTGGTGAAGATCAAGAGGAACCAGACGATGTGCCCAATGATGCTGCCACAGGTGAAGCTGCTGAAGATCAAGAGGAACCAGACGATGTGCCCGATGGTGATGATCTCCGCCGGGTCATTGTCGATGCAAGGACGCAATGCATTAGTCAAAAGGAGAAGCTGAAGTTCGATCGCATGTTAGAGGATCACAAAAAAGGGTTATACCCCAATTGCGAAGATGGCAACACAAAGCTCGATACCGTACTGGAATTGCTGCAGTGGAAGGCAGAGAATGCTGTGGCTGACAGAGGATTTGAGAAGCTACTGAAAATATTGAAGAAGAAGCTTCCAAAGGATAACGAATTGCCTAACAGTCTGCGCTCCAAACACCTGGAGCAATGCGACGACTGGATTACATGTGAACACATCAGGACTTTCAGCAGTTGGTTGGAAACACGTCTCAGAGGTGACAACACTGTTTGTGATGAGTTGTACTTGTTGTCCAGGGGACCATCTTTGACTGTATTGACTTACAAAGCATACGAGATAAATGGGAATACATTTTACACGATCGCCCAAGACCAAAAGAGCACCAACCAAAACAGCGGTGTCCGCTTTGATGCAGCAACCGAGAGCGGGAAGGACACATATTATGGTTACATAGTGGACATATGGAAACTTGACTACGGACCTGATTTTAAGGTCCCTTTGTTTAAGTGCAAATGGGTCAATCTGTTAGGCGGCGGGGTACAGGTAGACCCACAGTACGGAATGACAACAGTGGATCTGAAAAATCTTGGGTACACTGACGAATCGTTCGTCCTAGCCAATGATGCGGCACAGGTTATCTATGTGAAGGACATATCTACCAAACCGAGAAAAAGAAAAGATAAGGAAGCGAATACATCATACGATGAGCCAAAGCGCCACATAGTTCTTTCAGGAAAAAGGGACATCATGGGAGTGGACGGCAAGATAGACATGTCTGAAGATTATGAAAAGTTTCATGAAATTCCTCCCTTCAATGTCAAGGCTGGCCCAAGCATCCTGATAAACAATAAAGATTATCCATGGTTACGGCGCAATAAGCAAATGACTCAAGCGAAGAAAAAGTGAAGACTTTCTCCCACAACTATTATGATGATACCATGCCAAATTTGTAACAGACGAACATGCTACCATTGTCCGTTTTGTACATGCACATGCTATGTGGGTGAAATTATGATACCATCCCAACTTTCAACTTTTTCAGAGTTCATTTGAAATGCTTTCATGTCTTATGGTTCGAAACTTTGATACTTCGAAAGTGATTGTCCATTTTGTACACGAAGTGCATCAAGTTTTTGTCATAACCCTCTCTACTTTGTGGAACATGCTATGTGGGTGAAATGATGATACCATGCCAACTTTCAACCTTTTCTGAGTTCATTTTGAAATGCTTTCCAATTTCAGAGTCATTTAGCTCAAAGAATGAATTAATAGCAAACAGAATGAACTACAAAACTTTTATGAAAATAAAAACAATCAATTAAAATATTATGTTATGATCAACTAAAATAAAACTATAATATTCTTCAATAGCAAAAAGAATATAATTTTTGTGACCTAAAATCAAACTATAAGTATTTAATTGTAAGTATAAATAAAAAATAAATAGCAAAGAAGAAAAAAATAAATAGCAAAGAAGAATATAATTTTTGTGACCTAAATTTTTGTGACCTACAACTATTATTCATAAACTAGTGATTCACACAAATTTTTAAAAATTCAAATTTAAACTATTCAAAATTTAAAACTAATGGCACTAACAGAAAGTTTATAATTTTTGTGACCTAAAATAAAAAAGAAATCACTAAAAAACTATAAGTATTTAGTTGTAAGTATAAATAAAAAATAAATAGAAAAAAAATTCTATTTTTATAGTAAAGTTATTCATAAACTAGTGATTCACACAAATTATTAAAAATTCAAATTT
>NC_041384.1:697148598-697149203 GCF_002162155.2 Triticum dicoccoides
AATTTTTGTGACCTAAAAGCAAAAAGAAATCACTAAAAAACTGTAAGTATTTAGTTGTAAGTAGAAATAAAAAATAAATAGAAAAAATCTATTTTTTGGTAAAGTTATTCATAAACTAGTGATTCACACAAATTTTTAAAAATTCAAATTTAAACTATTCAAAATTTAAAACTAATGGCACTAACAGAAAGTTTATAATTTTTGTGACCTGAAAGCAAAAAGAAATCACTAAAAAACTGTAAGTATTTAGTTGTAAGTAGAAATAAAAAAATAAAAAACCAAAAAAATGTAGAAATAAAAAAGAAAAAACCAAAAAAATGCCTCCTACTAGGCCTCCACGGCCTGAATACGACTAGAAACCCTACATGGGCCAGGATTCAGGCCCGCAAAAGGCCCAATAGGCCCACAGGCAGTAGGAAGTTTAGACCCGAAAGCCTGCATTAGAGAGGAGCTCGAATGGGGAGGCACGAAACGGGACCATTGCTCTGGCTATATAAGCCAACACTTGTGAAATTTTGGCCAACCGCCTCCCATTCGCCCCGACGCCCCCAGGCCGTTCGTCGTCGTCGTCGCCGCCCCGAGCCCGTCGTCGCCCCGCGCCGTCG
>NC_041384.1:697149482-697200489 GCF_002162155.2 Triticum dicoccoides
TCGCCCCGCCCCGTCGCCACCCCGAGCCCGTCGCCGCCCCGCGCCGGCGCCCTTTAGGTTGATGATATGATGATGTTGATGATATGATGATGTTTTTTTTCTGTTGATGATATGATGATGTTTTTTTTCTGTTGATGATATGATGATGTTTTTTTTCATATATGTATTAATTTTTTAAAGTTGTTAGTAGATATCGATTTTAGGTTAGTGCATTTTATTACTGATTTTAGGTTAGTTGAGCCTCTTTAGTGCATTTTATGTTTGTTGCATTTTAGGTTGGTGCATTTTATGTTAGTGGAGAGGAAAAAGTAAAATAAGGAAAAGGAAAATAAGTAGAGAAAGAAGGAGAAGAAGAAGGAGAAGACGAGGAGAGGAAGAAAAGGAAGAGGAGAAGAAGAAAAAATAGAAATTCCTCTTTTTTTTCTTCTTTTTTTCTTCGATCTTCTCCCCCTCCCGATAGGAAAGTTTTATATAGAAAGTTACAATTTTAGAAAAGTTTTATATATGCAGAAGTTACAATTTTAGAAAAAGAAGGATAGGAAAGAAGAAAATAAGAAGAGGAAAGAAAGAAGAAGAGGAGAGGAAAAGAAGAGGAGAAATAAATAAGAAGAAGAAAAAAGAAGAAAAAGAAGAGGAGAAGAAGAAAGGAACAGTGGAGAAGAAGAGAAAATAGAATATATATTCTATTTTCTCTTCTTCTCCACTATTCCTTTCTTCTTCTCCTCTTTTTTTTTCTTCTTTTTTTCTTCGATCTTCTCCTCTAGCTATTCCTTTCTTCTTCTCCTCTATTTTCTTCTTCTTCTTCTTCTTCTTAATTTTTATCGGGAACGAGGGTGTCGAGGATCGTCGAGGGGTCGAGGGTCGGGAACTAGGGTAGAGGGTCGAGGGTCGTTAAGGGGTCAAGGGTCGAGGGTTTCAGGGTCGAGGGTTCGAGGGTTCTATAGGGTCGAGGGTCGAGGGTTCCAGTAGGGTCGTCTAGGGGTCGAGGGTTCCAGGGTCGTCGAGGGTTCCAGGGGTCGAGGATCGCCGAGGGGTCGAGAGAGGTTTCCTAGTGTCAAAGTATTGAAGAAATCCATGCCTTCATCATTAGCCGGAAGTAACCAGGGCATGTTGGTACGAAGTTCTGCAAAGTTGTTCTGGAATGGAGTCCCGGATAGAATAATCCGCCTTTTGGTACGAATTCAGCAAAGGCCTTCCAAATAGCGATATTCGGAAGGCTCTTTCTGAACTTTGTACAAAAAAGCGAATTATCCTATCTGGGACTCCGTTCCAGAACAACTTTGAAGAGCTTCGTACCATCATGCACATGTTACTTTCGCCTAATGTTGAAGACATGGTTTTGTTGAATCCTTTGACACTAGGCAACCTCCCGACCCCTCGGCGATCCTCTCGAACATGAGAGGAAGAAGAGGGTCGTCTAGGGGTCGAGGGTTCCAGGGTCGTCGAGGGTTCCAGGAGTCGAGGATCGCCGAGGGGTCAAGAGAGGTTTCCTAGTGTCAAAGTATTGAAGAAATCCATGCCTTCATCATTAGCCGGAAGTAACCAGGGCATGTTGGTACGAAGTTCTGCAAAGTTGTTCTGGAATGGAGTCCCGGATAGAATAATCTGCCTTTTGGTACGAATTCAGCAAAGGCCTTCCAAATGGCGATATTCGGAAGGCTCTTTCTGAACTTTGTACCAAAAAGCGAATTATCCTATCTGGGACTCCGTTCCAGAACAACTTTGAAGAGCTTCGTACCATCATGCACATGTTACTTTCGCCTAATGTTGAAGACATGGTTTTGTTGAATCCTTTGACACTAGGCAACCTCCCGACCCCTCGGTGATCCTCTCGAACATGAGAGGAAGAAGAGGGTCATCTAGGGGTCGAGGGTTCCAGGGTCGTCGAGGGTTCGAGGGTTCTTCTCCTCTATTCTTTCTTCTCCTCTTTTTTTCTTCTTCTTCCTCTTTTTTTATCGGGAACGAGGGTCGTCGAGGGACATAGATGTAGTGTCGTCGTTGTCGATATATACCCCCTCCCGATAGCTTACTATGATTAGGTAGCAAGTTCTACATTTGTCACTAATATATCCATCTGTCATGTTTGAATAATAATTGCCATGTTGTAAATATTTGTAGAAACTATGGACACCGCCCTAGACGAAGCAACAAAAGAAGCGTTGTTGAGGGACATAATCGCAGAAGGAAGTGATGCCATCTCGTTGTTTCTCAACGAAACCGATGGTCTAGAAGGAGAGGGTGAACAAGCTGGCTACGGTGACCTAATGCCGGTGTAAGAAGAAGAACATGAGGACGGATCCGGTGACCCAATGCCGGTGCAAGAAGGAGACCGTGATTACGGCTCCGGTGACCGAACCGAGTCCGGCCAGGTATATATATTAGTTAAGCCTGTGCTGACTAGCTGATTGATGCATTCATTGTTTTGGTATGTACACATATTAATTAAGTCTTTGTTCTTTTTTCTAGCCCTCCGGATCGAGCACAACTTCGGTAAAGAGATGAGGCCCGAAGAAAAAGTTGAGCTCGGATGAAAAGTTTGAGATCATAGCAATCGCGCCCGACGGCCAACCTATTGAACCCCTCCGGACAAAGAGCGCATTTGTTGCTCAGTGCGGGGTTCTGGTTAGGGACAAGATCCCGATAAGCATCCAGCAATGGTTTAAGCCGGCTATAGAAGATCCTGAGGTGTCTTATGTCAATGATATGCAAAAAAATGATCTTTGGACTGAGCTGAAGTCAAATTTCACCCTACCGCCTGAGGATAATCCAGAGAACCCAGTTAAAGAGAAATTAATCAAGTCTTTTGCTCTGAAGAGGATGGCAGAACTATTCAGGAGGTGGAAGAAAGAGCTGAATAAGTTTGTCGAAAATAATGAGACACCAGAATTCAAGGGCAGATATGAGAAGATCAAAGATCACTGGCCCACATTTGTGGCCCACAAGACATTGGAAAAGAGTCAGAAGATGTCGGCGACAAACAAGCAAAATGCTGCGAAGAAGAAGCTTCACCATCGCACGGGGTCAGGTGGCTACCTCGTAGCCCGGCCTAAGTGGTCCAAGACTGAGAATGATCTGGTTCATAAAGGGATCGAACCAGAGACAATTAACTGGCCAGACCGTTGCTGGACTTGGTTCTTCGGGGCTGGCGGAACCCTGGACCCTGTAACAGGGAAGTGCATTTGGACGAACGATCAAATGGACATACCAGTCAGTAAGCTTAAGCAGTATATCAAAGCAGCGCAGGAAGGGACGTTCTTTCCAGACAGAGAGAACGACGAGCTCACAATGGCCCTCGGGAATCCTGAGCACCCTGGACGGACATGAGGCACGCCAGGCTCTGTTCCGTGGAAGGTTGGGTTTCCGGACGCAGGCGGTTACAAATCCCATGAGAGGAGGAAAAAAGTGCAGCAGACCCAAATGCAGGCGCTGCAAGCAAGGGTAGACGCGATAGAGGAACGAGAAGCAAATCGCAGCAAACGTACTGCCGAAGCCTCCCCCGAAGCTACCCCGCCATCTCAGCGCAGAAGCAGCGTGGCTTCCACCGAGCTGCTTCAGCCGGAGCATGCCTTGACGGCTCCTGCCAGCTATCCCGTGGATGCTATAACGGAGTCTCAAAATTTCCACCTTATGACGCAATGGATGAATTTGAAGGTCAAGGCGGCTGTTGGCTCTGTTTATCCTACTGAACCCGGCGCAACTTTTCATTGCCGGCCGATTCCAGAAGGATATGCTAGGGTGATGGTGGATGAGATAACGGAGGGATTTGAGGACCTCCAGCTTGACCACCCTACCGGTGAAGGGGAGACTTGGCCGGGGTCTGCTCTGAAGACTCCATGCCTATGGCGGAAGGAGCTCATCAACCTTCCGAACTGGACGCCTCCGCCTCCTCCTCCTCCTCCGGCAAGTCAGGGCACTCCGCCTCCACCGCCTTCTCCTCCGGCGAGTGACGATCAGGGCCCTCGGCCGGCTCCTTCTCCGGCGCGTGGCGGCACTCCGCCTCCTTCTCCGCCTGCGCCGACGCGCCCGAGCAGCTAGCCTCCTCCTTCTCCGCCTCGTCAGCAAGGGCGGAAGAGACCTGCCGCCGCTCCAGCTGCTCCGGCGCGTCGTAGTCCTTCTCCTCCGCTTCTTAAGCAAGTAAAGAAGACAACCGCTCCGTCTGCTCGGTCGGCGTCTAGCAGTACAACCAGAGGCGGGAGGACATACAGAGTCGGTCCTTCTCTGAAGACTCCAGAGAAGTTACCATACGAGAGGACCCAGGAGGAGAACGCCGAGATCACGCGAGAAGAAGTGAGGAAATTCTTTGAAGGGGTGAAAGCAAAGAAACATCCACCTCCGGAGGAGAAGGTAGATCGGGTGAAAGTGAAGCGCACTCTGGCTGCCCTGACAAAACCACCAAAGTCTCCGCCGAAAGGAAACTATGAACGCATTATTGGAAAGGAATTTGCCGAAGCGGAGCGGTCGGGAAGTACTGTCAGTGATCAAAGGCTGAAAGAACGACGAGCTGGGAAACAAATTGCCCAGCTCGGCGAACAAGCGAAGCAATCGTGCCCCCCGCTCAAGGTGCCTAGCCACAACGTCGCTAATGATCCGAGGATAGTGCCCGGTTATAGCAATCTTGCAGATTACCTGCCCGACGAAGTACATTATGAACCCATGGACATGCAGATACAAAGATACGAGTACGGGAAGCCTCTCGTCAAAGATGAAAGATCTCTATCAACGATGATGTGAATATTGCATGATTGGTACTTGAAAATCTGCAGAGACTCTGGGGGGAGGAGTACTTTGTATGTGAAAGTTAAAAAGGAGCATGACCTCATTGTAATTGATCTGTTGCCTGTTCCATTTGAGGAGTTCTATCAGTTTTTCAATCAATTGGCCCTCGATAAAACAACGGTCGCCTGCTACTGTCTGTAAGTAGTACTACTTCTGTCATTAAGTTTCTCTATATAGCTTAGCTCTTTCATTGCATGTATTTATAATCATCCTTACTATATTATGCAGATTGAAGATCGCCGAATTGAAGAAAAGACAAGTCGGTGATATTGGGTTCATTAACACATATCTCATAGATGCAACTCAGGTTAAACTTCATGCCGCAGCTACTGAGGCCAACTTGCTACGATCGTTCGTAATAAATCAAAACAAAGATATAATACTCTTTCCTTACAACTTCAGGTGAGTGTTACTGTCTTGTGCGTATTCGGTTTCCCTTATATATTAGTCAAGGTTATAGTAATGTAATTCATGAGTTATGCATGTGTGTGCAGTTTCCACTATATTCTCCTAGAGATTAAGCTTGAGCAGGGACTAGTAACCGTCTTAGACTCAAAACGAAAAGATCCCCAGGAGTATGCAGACATGACTCAAATACTCCAGAAGTAAGTTAAATCGATCATTATCCACCATATCAGCAACTTTGTTCATTTCCTGATATCAAGTAATTGTTTTCTTTGTCCGGCAGGGTTTGGAGAAAATTCACCAAAACAGTTCCGGGACTGCCGAAGGAGCTGGAATTTAGACACCCGAAAGTAAGTACTATAGTAGCATGTTCCGCGCATCTCCTAGTGATTCAAGCGCTAGTTTCATCAATACCATTTAGCATTCTTGCTTATCAGTTTGATTGACCTCTATTTCTTGTAAAGTGGTTGTGGCAGGAACAAGGGAATGATTTCTGTGGATACTACATCTGCGAGTCCATCCGCCACACGACCTGTGAGCGGGGCGGGTACTCTAACGAACAATATGAAGTACGTAAATAACAACATTCACAATTTTATTTTATTACCATCATTTGTGTTGAGTTTCATTCATTCATATATATATATATATATATGTATTGACCTCCTTCTTCAAATTAGATGTTTCGGAAGCGGGATGAACTCCTAGCACCAGCTCGCATGCGAGCAATTCAAGAGGAATTGGCGGCATTCTTTCTTGACCACGTGATCCCTGAAGACGGAGAATTCTATGTGGACCCTGAGTCCATATGATTATATTTGTAAGAGATAATTATTGTATATATGTAGCCGGTAGTGTCAGATAGATATACGAGAACTTGTTGTTCGACCAATCTCTCGGAGAAGGAGAGGTGGTCGATATCACTTCTCTCTGTATGCATATATGTTCATGACGATTTTCTGTTTCCTTCGTTTGCTTACTAGCTAGCCAGCGTGTCTAGTCCTCTCTATACGTATGTATAGTACGTAGCGTCGACCAAGCACGGACATAAGAGAGGACACTTCTCTCTATTAATTATAGCTAGCTAACACAATATATGAAACACCTAAATTAACCCCCCAAAACCCCCAACCCCCCCCCCTTCAAAAAAACAAAAACCCCAGACACAGAAATGCTGACGCGTGGATGCCTATTGGTCCTGGTTGGTGCCACCAACCGGGACCAAAGGGTCTCCTGCCTGGGCTCTGCGCACTGCCCACGTGGAGGGCCTTTAGTCCCGGTTCTAGATTGAACCTGAACCGGGACTAAAGGGGGGAGGTATTAGTACCGACACTTTAGTCCCGGTTCAGGAACTGGGACTAAAGGCCCTCACGAACCGGGACTATAGGTCCTTTTTCTACCAGTGTCAGTATTGCAAGCTTCGTCTACAAATAGCCATGGCTCATCTTCGTCTACGTCATCCGTGAACTGCTCGGCCGACTGTGATCTGACAAAACTGAAGCACTCCATAATGTCAAGGCGGCAGGTTGGGCACGTAAACGCCCGGTGGAACCACGTGAGGATGCACCCACTGTGGAAGCCATGGGAGCACGGCAGCGTGACGTTCTCCTCGTCGCGAGTATCCACTTCCGCCAAGCAGATGGCGCACGGCTCGTTGGACTCACGGCTGCGCTTTCGGTCGGTCGCGGCAGCCTCGGTGTCAGGACCCTGATCCTAAGTCACACCGATCTAGCATGTAACACATCATATCACTTTGTGCCTCACGTACGATATTTTCACGGGTGCCACCTTACCTGACCCGAGACCGTTTGCACCTTTTGGCTCACGTACATGACAGTGTCGCTAGCATCCATATAACAAAGAATTCGGGCCGACATGACTAGTTGTAAACCCAAAGTGGCGCTAACTTACAGGGACAGGCATACATGACCCAGCAACGAACGTGTCGGTCATCAGCGAGTGAATTCGGCCTGTAGCAACTGGGCTAGCAGGACTCCCGGAATCTGGGCAGTAGCAGGCTAACAGGACTCCAAAAGACACCGCGTGACATTTCTCCGAATGGACAGACACAGGATCGAAGAAGGACGCATGCCAGCCAGTCTAAGTGTTCCAGAGCAGTAGCAACTAGGCTAACAGGACTCCGGTAAACCGGGCTGTAGCAGACTACCATGGCTCAGTGGAAGCACCAGACTACATTTCCCCATAAGAGAGGCTAATAAGGATAGACAACTAGGTTGTCGGATCCCACACATATCAAGCATTTTAATCATACACACAACATGACCGATATGTGTAAATACAACATGGCATCACAACATGACTCTACAACTCAAGTATTTATTCAATAGGCTCCGAGGAGCGAGATATTACAAACATGAGCCTCATGACCCAGCAATCAAGTCATACAAGCAATAGAACAAGCGGAAGCTTAAACATGTCTGAGTACAAACAACTACAAATGAAAAAGGTTGAGAAGCCTGACTATCTACAAGACCCTCCCAGGGGTACAAGGTCGTAGCTGAGGTAACAAGCTAAATGTCGAAGTCCACGCGGAACTACTAGCGAGACTGAAGTCTCTCTACAAAAACATAAATTAAGAAAGCGTGACTACAAATGTACACATCAAGACTTACATCAGAACTATCTACATATGCATCAGTATTAACAAAGGGGGTGGTGGAGTTTAACTGCAGCAAGCCAACTTTGACTCAGTGTCTATCCTGAACTACGACTGCTGGTAACTCTTTTGAGGTGGCGCACAAGAGTCCACATATTCACCATATCAATGCACCACTATGGATCCGCTCCCGTCTCCCTACGAGAACGCCATCCATAGCACTCACGCTTATCTTGCGCATTTTAGAGTATCCACTTTCACTTGTCTATGAATTGTACAGGCAACCCAGAAGTCCTTTACCGCGGACACGGCTATTCGAATAAACGATGTTAACCCTGCAGGGGTGTACTTCTTCACAAACGCTCTCGTCACTTACCATCATGTACACGTCGTGTATCTCGGCAACCTTCAAGCGGAAGCCTAGCGAGGCAGTCGGCCACGACCTGACTAGCCACACAAGTCTCTAGTTCAGGTTTATCACCTATTCGGGTTCCATCCGCAAGGAGATCCGGCCGGGGTTTCGCTCACGGCCCCAAACGATGAGAGCAAGGTTCCCGAGGCACCAAACGGGCATCCCGGTACACCTTGCCTCGTGTCTCTACCGCATCATAGCCCACCCCTAGGGTCAGCGCTACGCACGGCCCCCAACACATATCGTACAAACACCAGAAACTAGTTGCAACTCCTGGACAGAGATCAAGGCGATTAATAAGTCAAGAGGGGCACTTAAGCATTCCAATGTGTGGTAGTAGCTGATCATGGATCACAAACACAGAACTCAGTTCCTGAGGACGGCTGCAATGAGACAACCCACCATGTACTCCTACATGGCCTCTCACTGCTACATTTACCAAATCGTGTTCACACACTTAGCTCTCAACAGTAGGACATGTTCACCACATTCCAATCCATCCCCGATGAATCAGACCTGACTCAACTCTAAGCAGTAGCAGGCATGACAACAAGCATGAATGAGTAGGCACATCAGGGCTCAAACAACTCCTACTCATGCTAGTGGATTTCATCTATTTAATGTGGCAATGTCATGTCATGCAGAGGAAAGGGGTTCAACTACCGCAGCATGTGACAGTTGAATCGTTGTTGTCCTAATGTAGTAAAAGAGAGCAGGAGCGAGAGATTGGGTTTGTATCAGAATGAACAAGGGGTTTTGCTTGCCTGGCACTTCTGAAGATAATATAGCTCTTCATCGGTGTCATCGAACTCATCGTCGGAACACGTCTAACGAAAGGGGACAAATACCGACAAACAAGGAAGAACACAATCAATGCAATGCACAATATGATGCATCATCATGACTTGGCAATATGAGTGTGTTGGCCTAATGCAACTACAACCAAATGGGTTTGGGTCATTTTGAACCAAAGGTTCAATCCCAAACTCAAATTATGAATTTAAATAGTGCCTTATCATGTTTTGCACTAAACAGCAAGGTTAAGTTGCTTAAACATGCATGAAACCAGTACAGATTGAAAGATTGGATTTTTCTGACCAGTTTTCGTATATAAATCTTTTCATTTGGAGTTACAGATTAATTTCTATGATTTTTTGAATTTTAGAGCATTTTCTGGAATAAATAAACCATTTAAGATTTATTTAAATTCCAGAAAAGAAATTCTGCGACAGCATGACGTCACTATGGTGTCAGCTGTCAACAGGGCCGGTCCAGGTCAAACCTGACCAGTGGGGCACATTAGTTAGTGTCACATTGCTGGCTTAGGTCACTGACGGGTGGGGTCGGTCTAGGGCCACGTCAGCAAGGTCAAAGCTGACGCGTGGGGCCACTGTGGTTAGTTAAAACTAAACAGGCACTAAACCGTGCTTAATAAGGCAACGGGGCCCAGCTGTTAGTGTCACTAGATGTTAATTAACTGGTTGTTAGCGGCTAATGACGTGCCACGTCACCAGCCACCAGAGTTGGACTTCGACAACCTCATAATGCGGCGGCGGCTCACCGGAATCGTGCTATGGGCGTCGACTGGACGTGCTGAGGGCACCAGGCGATAGCCCTTGCTCCCGCGCATCTAGCAGAGGCAGCAAAAGGTCATAGGGTCACCGGAATCGACGTCGGCGACGAGCCGAGCGGCTGCCGGAGCTACGGGCATAATCGGGTTGGAGCTAGGGGGCACGTGGGGAGAAGCTGGTGCCGGCTACGGGCTCCTGGAGACGCGTTGAGCGCGGTGGTGTGCTCCGCTTCGAGCTACAACGGCTCCAGCCACGGCGCCGGCGAGCTTCGGCCGCGGTGGTCAGTGGGGCTAAAGGAGGGAAACGACCGCAGAGAGAGAGGGTTGGGAGCGGGAGCTCACAGCGGTGTCAGGGAAGAGGTCATCGAGCTCGGGCAGGCGCTGGACGTGAGAAACGGGCGTCTGCGATCCCGGTGGCCGTGGGTAGAAGATGACAATGTTGACGGCGTTCCAGGGCACCCGGTGTTGCGTAGCTCAGTGGAGAGGACGAGGAAGTCGTGGCGGTTCTTCTGTGCTCAGCGGCAGGGCGAGGGGTGGCCGCGCCAACGGCGAACGGCGGCGACGATGGCGCTCGGGTGTGCGAGAGAGAGCGAGACAGAGGAGGGGAGAGGAGCATGAGGGAGAGGCCGAGGGGGTTCCAGGGGTTGCGTGGCTTCATCCGGAGAGGCCCAGGGCGAAGCGGCAAGCAGGAGGTGGTCGGGTGTGCGCCGGCGTGCGTTGGCCACGCGCTCTTTGTCCTGCCAAGGAGGAAGACGACAAGGGAGGGGGCCAGTCGGGCTGGGCCGCACAGTGTTAGGCCGGCTGGGGGTGCCAGGTAAGCCAGGTAAGTTTCTCTCTCTCCTTTATTTTATGTTTTTCTATTTCTTCTATAACTTTGTGGTTTTAATTAAAATACGAAAACTAACTCAAAAATCATGAAACTTCTCATGCCCACTGTATGGAATATTTCCAACAGTAAACATTTTAGTTTATGATTATTTGGACATTTAAAATAATGTATAGCATTTAAATGTCCAAATGCAAATAACATATGATTTAATCCAGTGACCCTTATGATGTCCTAGAAAAGTGTGCACCATTTTTTTCATAGGTTCTAGACCAAGGCAAAGATGATGAACATTTTAGAAAGGCATTTCAGGTACATTGAAAAAGATTTTAGTAAATCCTAGTTGGATTAAGGGGGTGCTGGGGGTTCTTTCATCCCCATTTCAACTTTCTGAGAAAAGTAGACATGATCCAACACCAGATGCTAGCACTAGGCACTACCAGAACTAGGGATGTGACAACTCACCCCCACTAAACAAGAATCTCGTCCCGAGATTCAAGCGTAGGGTAAGATGGAAGCGGAATGCATAACTAACACAACCTTCACGATCCAGGTGGCACTTCATAAGAACGTTGATTCGATCACCATCATTGTCTCGATGTCTTGCTCTGGGAACTCCAACTAACATGATAATGAGAGGAAAGGGAAAACTCTATAAAGATCGATCTTATCAAAGATCGAACAACTCAGGATCAACTCATGGAGCGTGACGCTGAAACAACTCTCGATCTGAGACACGAAGCATACGTGCAGAGGGATGGAGTGAAACACATGACAAAGGTTCACTAGGTAGAAAACAATTCCACACCTAAGAGGGTGGTCAACGGTTGCCAACGTAGCGAGGAATTGAGTTGCCATGAAACCAAAACGAGACATCTTGGAGGAGGGTGACCCGTAGAATCATCCCTTAAGTGGCAAAAGGAGTTACTTTTGATTGAAAGATCATTGAAACTCTTTATACCAGCCTAAGGCAAATCACAACAATCGTATGGCGGAGTAAGAAGGGATGGCATACCCGGACTAGAATGGATGATGTGGACTACCTTGTTGAAGACAACGCAAAGGATGATTTTGGCTTATCATCGGAAATGGATGGAAACCAAGGTAGGACCACTTTTGAAGGTGATCCTGACCAGAAAATACCGAGAAGGGTAGTCCATGGTTGAATGGCACAATGGCGGTGCAAGCTAGGAACAAAATGCTAATGCTGGGAATGATTCTAGTAATTGGGAGAAATTCAACAGTAGAGAATGATTCCACTGTTTGAAAGGTTATGGCCTAATCGAAGAAACTGAGAGCGGATCCCAATTAATGCTGACGATAAATCCTAGTGCTTGCGCGTGCTCTCAAGAACTTGAGCATTTCCATATTCATCAAGGTTTTACCAATATCCATGTCAAGGATCCTGGCAACACAACATACTACCATGAAGAATAGTGATGGACGATGCAGATGCAAAGGGAGATAACACCTTCTCAGATTTCTCCTTAGCAAGGCCAAGGAAACAAAATCTGATGATCGACCGAGAGACATTTAGCACTCTGCTTCTAATATTCTCCTTGATGTGCTAGCATAAACCATTTATTGATATGGTTTGGTATCTAGAACATTATGTAGAAGGTCGGACTTTGTGAGCGCAAGAATCCATAAGGAATAACTATGGAAGTAAATCCTACGGAATCCTTATGGGAAGGGGGCCAATTTTCTCAATCAAGATACTGCAATAATGGGTCTTTCGGCTGGGTGTGTTGGCCAAGACATCCACTCTACCGGGTTACAGAGAGACCAATTGTATAGTTCTTGGGAAATGTTCCAACCATTACACCTGCCTGAGATTCAGATCTGGTTGGTGTCAGGATAATCCAGACTCATCGGTCTAGAAAGAGAAATGAAAGTTTGCAACACAAATCGACGAGATGACGTTGCGAGATTCTCGGTAGATGAACTACGATAGCAAGCTCCAAAACATGAGTTGGTTCTGCTACACACCTGTGAACACACTGTCCTAGACAAGCATGACCACATGGTAGTCTTATAATAAAACACTACCGAGTTCTGGTTAAGAACCATCATCGCGGATAATGAAGTCCTTGCATAAGTCATATGATTAGATCTTATGAGGGAACTTCTTCTCCTTGAACAAATCCGTTAGTGGCTTGGTGTGCCAGGGATACATATAGAATGAAGTTTGCAAGTCTCCAAACTACAGTATACTTCGCACATATGCATGACTGACTTGGGATGATTCCAGAGGAAGCAAAACAAACTTTCTCAAATTCACGGCGGCAACTTGCATCAAATGCACATGAATTAGAGGAAGTCACTTCTTTCATCCAACATATCCTTCATGAACGGGGCACGAAGATAATGCTTACAAAAGTTTCCAACACTGGCTTAATGTTCAACATGAATCATGGAGAAGATAAAATCCTGTTGATGGGCTCAACAACAAATCATAAAGATTTCCATGAAGATGGAATTCCACAACTATGTGAACAAAGCAATAGAATTGGTCAGAACAAAAGATATAATGGTGTATGCTCGAGGATCAACGACGAGTAATACAACACTACAAACATCATTGGTTCTAATTTGATTTGACGATAGCCCACAGTCAAATCAAAGATTGGTAAGATAATAGATCCAACAACTGATCACGAGTGTCAATCGGTGAAGATATCATCTTTCTTCAATACACACACAAACAAAAGATATCCCTTGAATGAACCGAGTCAGATAAAGCTTTGATCTTCCAACTCTCCAAGTTATTGTTTAGCTTATCCAACTAGCTCAGGGCTATCCAACATAGATCCTTGAAGAAAGGGTCATTTATAGAAAGACCAACACGATCATGAACTCAACATAGCGGTCAGGGGACGACCTGGTGATACTTCCGAGAAGATATTCGGAAAATCACGAACCACCGATATGTTACTAAGCTCGAGAACAATCTTGCTTTTCAGGACAAGATGATATGATCAAAAGAGCAAGGAATTTCACATAATCCAAACTCATTGATCGAAGAGTGCACCGGGAAAATGGACTAGGTAGCAAGATCAATCTTAGGAAGATGACTCAGTGCCCAGCACGCCAAGAATGAGAGTATTACCCATTTAACTACCCAGCAACGGGATTACTAGGAGTATAGATTTCACACATCACGATTCACTTGTCGGCATTCCGGTTACAATATCACGGGAACCGAGGAATGAACAATGATGGCAAGAAGTATCACTGCGTTAAGAATTCATAAGAGGTGGTGCAATTCTCATAATAATCCTGGCATAAAGGGGGTAATACTTCATGGTAGAGCAGAGAAAAAGCTGGATTGGCATTTTGATCCACGGAATACAACTGCCTTGACCCAATCCTCGAAGTGGACAAGGTACTAGAGTTTGTTTCTCCTAGTTATTCCAGAATAGAATGGCTTGACAGACCACAAGAACTTGAGGTAACGATGAGTATGAATGCATGACATGCTCTTGACTATCAATTGATAGACAGAGGTCAGAATACAACTAAAGAGAGACAGCTCAAAGGAACATATGGTTTTCTGAGTTATGGATGCATAGATTTAGTATGTCAAACAAGTTCAACATATTTCTTCCAGATAATCCATGCAGAAAGGTAGAACTGGCAGATTCACAATGCAGAATGGAGAACTCATCAAGAGCACTCTTATTGTGATGTTTTGGTTCAACAAGGAACTTCTGCCATAAGTAGTTCATGGTATTGGAAGAAGGATTTACCATGGACCATGAGGACTATCGCAAAGGTTACTAATATCCTAAAGGAACTAGCAAACACTATCAACATGAAGTAAGTAGGGTGAATTTTTGGGCTCAAAAACCCAGGAGTAGAACACCTACTAACTAAATGGCATCACGAGATGTTTTCGAGAATAATGGCCAGAATCATCACACTGGGGATGCAAAGCAGTGCTAGATTACTAAGTGGTCCTCTAAGATGACTAGGGTCATAATACTAGCTCCAACATATATGTCAAGGCAATGGAGTACCTCAACAGACCGTTTAGTGCGCTTAATCTGGCCCAAAAGAACATCGGGAACTGGGAGGAAGGATTGCAAATGCATCAGACTATTTAGAAACCTGGGATGACTCGGACAGCATAACGGTTGTAGATGCTCAAAAAGATTTGAGACATCCTGCAAAATAGTGGCATGACCACTCAACATCACCATATCAAGGTTCTGAGGCCAGCTATGAACATACGAAAGTAGTAGAAACTAAACTAAGAATTGAATCCATCAATCCTAAGATTCTACGGATTAGTAACACGTCATCCTGATAGAAAGAAGAGAAGGCCTAGTTTCTTATGCCCATAGAAAAGATGAGGGTGACTCAGATCAGAAGGGCATAAGGTAAAGGAGTAAAAAGAGCCTTGCGTTCCCTTCCACAATCAATTTCCTTATATAACTAAAGCATTCCTAGACTCGACTTCGACCAGTTTGGCTTGATAACCCTACAGGCAGTCAGGCTCTGATACCAAAGCTGTCAGGACCCTGATCCTAAGTCACATCGATCTACCATGTAACACATCATATCACTTTGCGGCCTCACGCACGGTATTCCCACGGGTGCCACCTTACCTAGCCCGGGACCGTTTGCGCCTTTTGGCTCACGTATACGATAGTGTCGCTAGCATCCATATGACAAAGAACCCGGGCCGACATGACTAGTCGTAAACCCAAAGTGGCGCTAACTTACAGGGACAGGCATACATGACCCAACAATGAACGTGTCGGTCATCAGCGAGTGAATTCGGCCTGTAGCAACTGGGCTAGCAGGACTCCGGGAATCCGGGCTGTAGCAGGCTAACAAGACTCCGAAGGACACCGCATGACATTTCTCCGAATGGACAGACACAGGATCGAAGAAGGAGACATGCCAGCCAGTCTAAGTGTTCCGGAGCAGTAGCAACTAGGCTAACAGGACTCCGGTAAACCGGGCTGTAGCAGACTACCATGGCTCAGTGGAAGCACCAGACTACATTTCCCCATAAGAGAGGCTACCAAGGATAGACAACTAGGTTGTCAGATCCCACACATACCAAGCATTTCAATCATACACACAATATGCCCGATATGTGTAAATACAACATACATCGCAACATGACTCTACAACTGAAGTATTTATTCAATAGGCTCTGAGGAGTGAGATATTACAAACATGGGTCTCATGACCCAGCAATCAAGTCATGCAAGCAATAGCACAAGCGGAAGCTTAAACATGTTTGAGTACAGACAACTACAAATGAAAAAGGCTGAGAAGCCTGACTATGTACAAGATCCTCCCGGGGGTACAAGATCGTAGCTGAGGTAACAAACTAAACGTCGAAGTCCATGCGAAACTACTAGCGAGACTGAAGTCTCTCTGCAAAAACATAAATTAAGCAAACGTGAGTACAAATGTACCTAGCAAGACTTACATCAGAACTATCTACATATGCATCAATATCAACAAAGGGGGTGGTGGAGTTTAACTGCCACAAGCCAGCTTTGACTCGATGGATATCCTAAACTACGACTGCTGGTAACTGTTTTGAGGTGTCACACAAGAGTCCACATATTCACCATATCAATACACCATTATGGATCTGCTCCCGTCTCCCTACGAGAACGCCATCCATAGCACTAACGCTTATCTTGCGCATTTTAGAGTATCCACTTTCATTTGTCTATGAACTGTACAGGCAACCCAGAAGTCCTTTACCACGGACACGGCTATTCGAATAGATGATGTTAACCCTGCAAGGGTGTACTTCTTCACACACGCTCTCGCCACTTACCACCATGTACACGTCGTGTATCTCGGCAACCTTCAAGCGGAAGCATGGCGAGGAGTCGGCCACGACCTGACTAACCACACAAGTCTCTAGTCCAGTTTTACCGCCTATTCGGGTTCCATCCGCAAGGAGATCCGGCCGGGGTTTCGCTCATGGCCCCAAACGATGAGAGCAGGGTTCCCGAGGCACCAAACGGGCATCCCGGTACACTGTGCCTTGTGTCTCTACCGCATCATAGCCCACCCCTAGGGTCAGCGCTACGCACGCCCCCCAACACATATCCTACAAACACCATAAACTAGTTGCAACTCCTGGACAGAGATCAAGGTGATTAATAAGTCGAGAGGGGCACTTAAGGATTCCAATGCGTGGTAGTAGCTGATCATGGATCACAAACACAGAACTCAGTTCCTGAGGACGGCTGCAATGAGACAACCCACCATGTACTGCTACATGGCCTCTCACTACTACATTTACCAAATCGTGTTCACACACTTAGCTCTCAACTATAGGACATGTTCACCACATTCCAATCCATCCCCGATGAATCAGACCTGACTCAACTCTAAGCAGTAGCAGGTATGACAACAAGCATGAATGAGTAGGCACATCAGGGCTCGAACAACTCCTACTCATGCTAGTGGGTTTCATCTATTTACTATGGCAATGACAGGTCATGCAGAGGAAAGGGGTTCAACTACCGCAGCATGTAACAGTTGAATCATTGTTGTCCTAATGCAGTAAAAGAGAGCAGGAGCGAGAGATTTGGGTTGTATTGGATTGAACAAGGGGGTTTTGCTTGTTTGGCACTTCTGAAGATAATATAGCTCTTCATCGGTGTCATCAAACTCATCGTCGGGACACATCTATCGAGAGTGGACAAATACCGGCAAACAAGGAAGAACACAATCAATGCAATGCACAATATGATGCATCATCATGACATGGCAATCTGAGTGTGTTGGCCTATTGCAACTACAACCAAATAGGTTTGGGTCATTTTGAACCAAAGGTTCAATCCCGAACTCAAATTATGAATTTAAATAGTGCCTTATCATGTTTTGCACTAGACAGCGAGGTTAAGTTTCTTAAACATGCATGAAACCAGTATAGATGGAAAGATTGGGTTTTTCTGACCATTTTTCATATATAAATCTTTTCATTTAGAGGTACAGATTAATTTCTATGTTTTTTTGAAGTTTGGAGCATTTTCTGGAATAAATAAACCATTTAATATTTATTTAAATTCCAGAAAAAGAATATTGCGTCAGCATGATGTCACTATGGTGTCAGCTGTCAACAGGGCCGGTCCAGGTCAAACCTGACCGGTGGAGCACATTAGTCGGTGTCACATTGCTGGCTTAGGTCACTGACGGGTGGGGTCGGTCAAGGGCCACGTGAGCAAGGTCAAAGCTGATGCATGGGGCCATAGCGGTTAGTTAAAACTAAGCAGGCACTAAACCGTGTTTAATTAGGCAACGGGGCCCAGCTGTCAGTGTCGCTAGATGTTAATTAACTAGTTGTTAGCGGCTAATGACGTGCCACGTCACCAGCCACCAGAGTTGGACTCCGACGACCTCACAGTGTGGCGGCGGCTCGCCGGAATCGTGTTGTGGGCATCGGCTGGACGTGCCGAGGGCACCAGGCGATAGCCCTTGCTCCCGCGTATCTAGAGGAGGCAGCAGAAGGTCACGGGGTCACCGGAACCGACGCCGGCGACGAGCCGAGCGGCGGGCGGAGCTACGGGCGTAATCGGGTTGGAGCTAGGGGGCACGTGGGGAGAAGCTGGTGCTGGCTACCGGCTCCTGGAGATGCATTGAGCACGGTGGTGTGCTCGGCTTCGAGCTACAACGGCTCCAGCCACGGCGGCGACGAGGCACAGCGGCGGCGAGCTTCGGCCACGGTGGTCAGTGGGGCTAGAGGAGGGAAACGACCGCGGAGAGAGAGGGGTTGGGAGCAGGAGCTCACAGCGGTGTCGGAGAAGAGGTCATCAAGCTCGGGAGGCGCTGGAGATGAGGAACGGGCGCCAGCTATCTCGGTGGCCGTGCATCGAAGATGACGATGTTGACGGAGTTCCAGGGCACCCGGCGTTGCGTAGCTCAGTGGAGAGGACGAGGAAGTCGCGGCGGTTCTTCTGTGCTCAGCGGCAGGCCGAGGGGTGGCCGTGGCAACGGCGAACGGCGGTGATGATGGCGCTCGGGTGTGCGAGAGAGAGCGAGACAGAGGAGGGGAGGATTATGAGGGAGAGGCCGAGGGGGTTCCAGGGGTTGTGTGGCTTCATTCGGAGAGGTCCAGGGCGAAGCGGCAAGCAGGAGGTGGTCGGGCGTGCGCCGGCGTGCGTCGGCCACGCGCTCGTCCTCCTGGCAAGGAGGAAGACGATATGGGAGGGGGCCAAGCAGGCTGGGCCGCACAGTGTTGGGCCGGCTGGGGGTGGCAGGTAAGCCAGGTAAGTTTCTCTCTCGCTCCTTTATTTTCTGTTTTTCCATTTGTTCTGTAACTTTGTGGCTTTAATTAAAATTCTAAAACTAACTCAAAAATCATGAAACTTCTCATGCCTACTGTATGAAATATTTTCAACAGTAAACATTTCAGTTTATGATTATTTGGACATTTAAAATAATTTATAGCATTTAAAAATCCAAATGCAAATAACATATGATTTAATCCGGTGACCTTATGATGTCCTAGAAAAGTGTGCACCATTTTTATCACAGGTTTTAGACCAAGGCAAAGATGATGAACATTTTATAAGGGCATTTCAGATTCATTGAAAAATATTTTAGTAAATCCTAGTTGGATTAAGGGGGTGTTGGGGGTTCTGTCATCCCCATTTCAACTTTCTAAGAAAAGTAGACATGATGCAACACCATATGCTAGCACTAGGCATTACCAGAACTAGGGATGTGACACTCGGTCTTTGCGGCTGCTTCTTTGCACGCGAGGAGCAGCGCCTTGGGCTTGTTGTAGACCAAGGTTACCCAGAGTTTGGGCAGCTTGATGTCGAACTCCATACCCATGGCGGCGCCCTTCTTTCCGATCTCCTGGCGAAAGCGCCTAACGATCGTCATGGCTATGTCGAAGGGTGTGA
Source organism: Triticum dicoccoides (assembly GCF_002162155.2). NCBI lineage: Eukaryota > Viridiplantae > Streptophyta > Magnoliopsida > Poales > Poaceae > Triticum > Triticum dicoccoides. The sequence continues at coordinate 697,168,983 of NC_041384.1, forward strand.
GGGCACGGGGGAAATACGTCTAGTGGTCCGCGGCGAGGTCATACCCGGCCGTCGCCGGCGCATCGGCGAGCATCTTGTGGATGAGATCGCTGCAGGCCTCGTCGCTCTCGAGGACGGCGGGGTCGGCGATCTCGAGCCTGTAGTCGAGCCCTTTGGCATCGACCTTGCGCGAACCTGTGGGACAGGATCAGGTTGTCGTGGAGGCGCATGGAGCACGGGTGGTCGTGCGGCTTGTCAGCGACCTTCATGGTGCATTCACCGTAGAAACGGACGAGGGTCTCCGTCGCCGCCACGGCGTGCGGCCACGGTTGCACTACTGCTGCCATGGCAACCGACAAATCTGTATGCGGAGGACAGCGGCGACTGATGAAAGAGCCGTGTAATCGAGGCACTTGCGCGTCTAAATTTATGAAGGCACGGGCACAGCTTAGCCTATGAATCGGACACGGTCATGGGCCTTTCCAACTAAAGTGGCCCATTGATACGTCTCCAACGCATCTATAATTTTTGATTGTTCCATGCTATATTATTTACTGTTTTGGGAAATATTGGGCTTTATTATCCACTTTTATATTATTTTTGGGACTAACCTATTAACCGGAGGCCCAGCCCAGATTTGTTGTTTTATGCCTATTTCAGTGTTTTGAAGAAAAGGAATATCAGACGGAGTCGAAACGGAACGAAATCAACTGGAAAAGTTATTTTTGGAACGAAAGCCACCCGATAGACTTGGACCCCACGTCAAGGAAGTAACGAGAAAGCCACGAGGGTGGGGGCGCGCCCACCCCCCTAGGGCACGTCCCCTTGCCTCGTGGGGCCCTCGTGGCTCCCTTGACGTACTCCTTTCACCCATATATACCTATGTATCATAAAACTTCCAGAACGGAGATTAGATTGGGAGTTCCGCCGCCAGAAGCCTCCGTAGCCACCAAAAACCAATCTAGACCCATTCTGGCACCCTGCCGGAGGGGGAATCCTTCTCTGGTGGCCATCTTCATCATCCCGGTGCTCTCCATGACGAGGAGGGAGTGGTTCTCCCTCGGGGCTGAGGGTATGTACCAGTAGCTATGTGTTTGATCTCTCTCTCTCTCTCTCTCTCTCTCTCTCTCTCTCTCTCTCTCTCTCTCGTGTTCTTGATTTGGCACGATCTTGATGTATCGCGAGCTTTGCTATTATAGTTGGATCTTATGTTTCTCCTCCCCCTCTTCTCTCTTGTAATGAATTGAGTTTCCCCTTTGAAGTAATCTTATCGGATTGAGTCTTTAAAGATCTGAGAACACTTGATGTATGTCTTGCCGTGGATATCTGTGGTGACAATGGGATATCACGTGATTCACTTGATGTATGTTTTGGTGATCAACTTGTGGGTTCCTCCCATGAACCTATGCATAGGGCTTGGCACATGTTTTCGTCGTGATTCTCCGGTAGAAACTTTGGGGCACTCTTTGAGGTCCTTTGTGTTGGTTGAATAGATGAATCTGAGATTGTGTGATACATATCGTATAATCATACCCACAGATACTTGAGGTGACATTGGAGTATATCTAGGTGACATTAGGGTTTTGATTTATTTGTGTCTTAAGGTGTTATTCTAGTACGAACTCTAGGGATGTTTGTCACACTTATAGGAATAGCCCAACGGATTGATTGGAAAGAATAACTTTGAGGTGGTTTCATACCCTACCATAATCTTTTCGTTCGTTCGCCGCTATTAGTGACTTTGGAGTGACTCTTTGTTGCATGTTGAGGGATAGTTATGTGATCCAATTATGTTAGTATTGTTGAGGGAACTTACACTAGCGAAAGTATGAACCCTAGGCCTTGTTTCCTTGCATTGCAATACCGTTTACGCTCACTTTTATCACTTGCTACCTTGCTGTTTTTATTAATTCAGATTACAAATACCTTTATCTACTATCCATATACCACTTGTTTCATTATCTCTTCGCCGAACTAGTGCACCTATACAATTTACCATTGTATTGGGTGTGTTGGGGACACAATAGACTCTTTATTATTTGGTTGCAGGGTTGCTTGAGAGAGACCATCTTCATCCTACGCCTCCTACGGATTGATAAACCTTAGGTCATCCACTTGAGGGAAATTTGCTACTGTCCTACAAACCACTGCACTTGGAGGCCCAACAACGTCTACAAGAAGAAGGTTGTGTAGTAGACATCAAGCTCTTTTCTGGCGCCGTTGCCGGGGAGGTGAGTGCTTGAAGGTATATCTTTAGATCTTGCAATCGAATCTTTTTGTTTCTTGTTTTAGCACTAGTTTAGTTATAAAAGAAAACTATATAAAAAATGGAATTGAGTTTGTCTCATACGCTTCACCTTTTTAATATCTTTCGTGAGTATGATGGAAAGGAAAATTGTGATCAAGTGTTAGAAGAAGAAATCTATAAAATGTTTGGCACTAAATATTTGAATGATGAGCATGATTGCAATGTTATTAGTATGAATTCTTCGAATATCCATGATACTAATGATGATTGCACTTGTTATGATGAAAATGTCTCCTATAAACATGTCAATTTTTGTGGAGTGCACTGGGATTGTAAGTACACACCAAATAGGGAAGATAGATATTGCAAGAGGCATAAGTACTTAGAAACCAAATTGTTGCAAGAAGAGCTAGATGAATGTGCTGAAAAATTCAATATTTTTCGCGCTCCTTGTGAACTTTGCAATGAACATGGTCATTTAAATCTCCAATGCAAATTGTTTCATGACCGAATCGTATCCAAAAATTGTGATAATTTGATTACCCTTGAGCATCATAAAGAGCTTAGTCTTCTTTTGGGGTATGAGGAAATGAAACGTATAACTGAGGGTATTCCAAAGTTTAATCTTGATAAAGTTCTTCATTTTGATCTAGAGAATATTTATATGTATTGTGCGGTGAATTGCATTGAAAATCCTTATATTGCCAATTACATAAAGAAAAGAAAACAAATAGAAGATGAAGAGAATACTAATGAAAGGGAAGAGACTTCCCAATATCCTCCTATTTTTTCTTATGATGAATCAGGTAACGAGGAGGAGCCTCCTATTCAACCAATCTCATTAATAAGGAGCTCCATAAAAAGGATTGAACCCACACATGATGTGGTGAAGAAGAAGAAGAAAAGAAAAAGGAAGAGAGGTAAAAAGATATCTCCCCCAAATAATGCTGCTCCTATTACTATTGTGCCTCATGAAAATACAATAGTGGAAGATAATGATACTTCTTATGATCTTGAAAATCTTTTTGGCACTTGCTTGGATGAATATGATAATTGCTATACTATTGGTGCTATCCATACAATTAATGATGAGAATGATTACGCTTATAATATGAAAAGGCCCAAGCTTGGGGATGCTATGTTTGATGAAGATGATGTTTTTGAGAATATATTTGCTGCAATTAATGTTTGTCCCAAGCTTGGGGATGCTACGCTTAATGAAGATGATATTTTTAGTATCCCAAGTTTTGATATGCAAATTTATAATGATAATAACATGCCTCCTACTTATGATAATTATTGTGATGATACATATGCTATAAAAAGTAGCGAGGATTATATTTATAAAACTTGTCATGATTATGGTTACCCCTTTTCTGAACATTACTCTTTTAATGTGGGAACAATTTATAGTATTCATGTTTCTTATGATACTCCCACTATTCCGAATGAGAAGAATTTTGCTTATGTGGAGAGTAATAAAATTTCTATGCAAGTAGATCATGAAAAGAATGCTTTAGGTGCTGGTTATATTATTGAATTCATTCATGATGCTACTGAAAATTATTATTAGGGAGGAACATATGCTTGTAGGAATTGCAATAATATCAAGTTTCCTCTCTATGTGCTTAAAGTTTTGAAGTTATGCTTGTTTTACCTTCCTATGCAAGTTGATTATTGTTCTCATAAGTTGTTTGCTAACAAAATCCCTATGCATAGGAAGTGGGTTATGCTTAAATTTGCTAGTCATATTCTTTATGATGCTCTCTTTATGTTTCAATTCTTATCTTCTATATGAGCATCATTGAAATCATCATGCCTAGCTAGTGGCGTTAAACGATAGCGCTTGTTGGGAGGCAGCCCAATTTTATTTTTGTTCCTTGCTTTTTGCTCCTGTTTAGTAATAAATAATTCATCTAGCCTCTGTTTAGATGTTGTTTTATGCTTTTAATTAGTGTTTGTGCCAAGTAGAACCTTTGGGAAGAACTGGGGAAAGTCTTGTTGATCATGCTGTAAAAAACAGAAACTTTAGCGCTCACGAGAATTGCTGCCATATTTATTTGGAGAGTGCTATTTAGTTAATTCTTTTTGAAGATGGTTAATAGATAAATTCCTAAGGTTCAGCAATTTATTTGAGAATTTTATGAGTTCCAGAAGTATATGTTTGATCCAGATTACTACAGACTGTTCTGTTTTTGACAGGTTCTGTTTTCATGTGTTATTTACTTATTTTGATGAATCTATGGCTAGTAAAATAGTTTATAAACCATAGAGAAGTCGGAATACGGTAGGTTTAACACCAATATAAATAAAGAATGAGTTCATTACAGTACCTTGAAGTGGTGATTTATTTTCTTATACTAACGGAGCTTACGAGTTTTCTGTTAAGTTTTGTGTTGTGAAGTTTTCAAGTTTTGGGTAAGGATTCGATGGACTATGGAATAAGGAGTGGCAAGAGCCTAAGCTTGGGGATGCCATAGGCACCCCAAGGTAATATTCAAGGACAACCAAGAGCCTAAGCTTGGGGATGCCCCGGAAGGCATCCCCTCTTTCGTCTTCGTTCATCGGTAACTTTACTTGGAGCTATATTTTTATTCGCCACATGATATGTGTTTTGCTTGGAGCGTCAATTTATTTTGTTAGGATTTGCTTGATGTTATTTATAACAATGTTTTGCATCTTTTATTTCAATAAAAATGGCATTGATAGCCTTTACTATGCCTATTCTATGAGTATACATGTTGCTGTTTGAAAACAGAAAGTTTACCGCTGTTGCAATAATTCCCTAGAAAAGTCAGAATGTGATAAAATGTTGAAACCTTTTTCATATTAATCTCTGATAAATTTACTACAGTGGGAATTTTCTTTCATAATTTTTGGAGCTAGGTAAGTATGGATGTTGTAGCATTCTTTACAGACTATCCTGTTTAGGCAGATTGCTGTTATGTTTGCATTGTTTGCATATGTTTGCTTCTTTAATGATTCCATTTGAGGATAGGACTATTAAATATGCAGAGGAATTTAGTATGCAGTGTTGAATAATAATTTTAGTGATTTGCTACAGTAGAGTATGATAAGGTTTTGGCAATGGTTTATACTAACTTATCTCAGGAGTCCTTGTTGAGTTTTGTGTGGATGAAGCTTTTGAGATTTAGGGAGACCTTGATATGAGAGGAATTAAGGAGACACAAAAGCTCAAGCTTGGGGATGCCCAAGGCATCCCAAGACAATATTTCAAGAAGTCTCAAGCATCTAAGCTTGGGGATGCCCCGGTTGGCATCCCACCTTTCTTCTTAAACAACTATCGGTTAGTTTCGGTTGATCCTAAGTTTTTGCTTCTTCACATGAGGATTGCTATTCTTAGAGTGTCATTTTATTTTGCTTTGCTTGCTGTTTGGATAAAATACCAAGATCTGAAATTATTAAATGTTAGATAGTCTTCACATAGTTGCGTAATTATTTAACTACTCATTGATCTTCACTTATATCTTTCGGAGTAGTTTGTTGTTGCTCTAGTGCTTCACTTATATCTTTTAGAGCATGGTGGTAGTTTTATTTTGAAGAAATAGATGAACTCTCATGCTTCACTTAGATTATTTTGAGAGTCTTAAATAGCATGGTAATTTGCTTAAAATCCTAATATGCTAGGTATTCAAGAATAATAAAATTCTCTTATGAGTGTATTGAATACTATGAGAAGTTTGATACTTGAGAATTGTTTTGAGATATGGAGATGGTGATATTAGAGTCATGCTAGTTGAGTGGTTATGTATTTGAAAAATACTTGTGTTGAAGTTTGTGATTCCCGTAGCATGCACGTATGGTGAACTGTTATGTGATGAAGTCGGAGCATGATTTATTTATTGATTGTCTTCCTTATGAGTGGCGGTCGGGGACGAGCGATAGTCTTTTCCTACCAATCTATCCCCCTAGGAGCATGCGCGTAGTACTTTGCTTTGATAACTTGTGGATTTTGAAGGAAATATGCCCTAGAGGCAATACTATAGTTATTATTTATTTCCTTATATCATGATAAATGTTTATTATTCATGCTAGAATTGTATTAACCGGAAACATAATACATGTGTGAATACATAGACAAACAGAGTGTCACTGGTATGCCTCTACTTGACTAGCTCGTTAATCGAAGATGGTTATGTTTCCTAACCATAAACAAAAGAGTTGTTATTTGATTAACGGGATCACATCATTAGGAGAATGATGTGATTGACATGACCCATTCCATTAGCTTAGCACCTGATCGTTTAGTATGTTGCTATTGCTTTCTTCATGACTTATACATGTTCCTATGACTATGAGATTATGCAACTCCCATTTGCCGGAGGAACACTTTGTGTGCTACCAAACGTCACAACGTAACTGGGTGATTATAAAGGAGCTCTACAGGTGTCTCCAAAGGTACATGTTGGGTTGGCGTATTTCGAGATTAGGATTTGTCACTCCGATTATCGGAGAGGTGTCTCTGGGCCCTCTTGGTAATGCACATCACATAAGCCTTGCAAGCATTGCAACTAATGAGTTAGTTGCGGGATGATGTATTACAGAACGAGTAAAGAGACTTGCCGGTAACGAGATTGAACTAGGTATTGGATACCGACGATCGAATCTCGGGTAAGTAACATACCGATGACAAAGGGAACAACGTATGTTGTTATGCGGTCTGACCGATAAAGATCTTCGTAGAATATGTAGGAGCCAATATGGGCATCCAGGTCCCGCTATTCGTTATTGACCGGAGACGTGTCTCGGTCATGTCTACATTGTTCTCGAACCCGTAGGGTCCGCACGCTTAAGGTTTCGATGACAGTTATATTATGAGTTTATGAGTTTTGATGTACCGAAGGAGTTAGGAGTCCCGGATGAGATCGGGGACATGACGAGGAGTCTCGAAATGGTCGAGACATAAAGATCGATATATTGGACGACTATATTCGGACATCGGAAAGGTTCCGAGTGATTCGGGTATTTTTCGGAGTACCGGGTAGTTACGAGAGAAGTAATGGGCCTTGATGGGCTTAAGTGGGAAGAGGAAAAAGGGCCAAGGGGCTGCTGCGCCCCCCTCCCCTCTAGTCCGAATTGGACTAGGGAAAAGGGGGCCGGCCACCTCTGCTTCTCCTCCACTTCCTTCTCCCTTCCTCCCCTCTTGGTGGACTCCTACTAGGACTTGGAGTCCTAGTAGGACTCCACATCCTGGCCGCACCAATTGCCTTGGCCGGCCTCCTCCTCCTCCATCCTTTATATACTGAGGCAAGGGGCACCCCATAGACACAAGTTGATCTTCGTGATCGTTCCTTAGCCGTGTGCGGTGCCCCCCTCCACCATATTCCACCTCGGTCATATTGTAGCGGTGCTTAGGCGAAGCCCTGCGACAGTAGTACATCAAGATCGTCACCACGCCGTCGTGCTGACGGAACTCTTCCCCGACACTTTGCTGGATCAGAGTCCGGGGATCGTCATCGAGCTGAACGTGTGCTACAACTCGGAGGTGCCGTAGTTTCGGTGCTTGATCGGTCGGGCCGTGAAGACGTACGACTACATCAACCGCGTTGTGCTAACGCTTCCGCTGTCGGTCTACAAGGGTACGTAGATCACACTCTCCCCTCTCGTTGCTATGCATCACCATGATCTTGCGTGTGCGTAGGAATTTTTTTGAAATTACTACGAAACCGAACAGATTTTTGCAATAAGTATATGAGTTCTTTATGACTAATGTTGAGTCCATGGATTATACGCACTCTCACCCTTCCACCTTTGCTAGCCTCTCTAATACCGCGCACCTTTCGCCGGTATCATACACCCACCATATACCTTCCTCAAAACAGCAACCATAGCTACCTATTATGGCATTTCCATAGCCATTCCGAGATATATTGCCATGCAACTTTCCACCGTTCCGTTTATTATGACACGCTTCATCATTGTCATATTGCTTTGCATGATCATGTAGTTGACATCGTATTTGTGGCAAAGCCACCATTCATAATTCTCTCATACATGTCACTCATGAGTCATTGCACATCCCGGTACACCGCCGAAGGCATTCATATAGAGTCATATCATGTTCTAAGTATCGAGTTGTAATTCTTGAGTTGTAAGTAAATAAAAGTGTGATGATCATCATTATTAGAGCATTGTCCCAGTGAGGAAAGGATGATGGAGACTATGATTCCCCCACAAGTTGGGATGAGATTCCGGACAAAAATAAATAAATAAAAGAGGCCAAAGAAGCCCAAATAAAAAAAGAGAAAATAGGCCATAAAAAAAGAGAAAGGCCCAAATAAAAAAATAAAAAAATGAGAGAAAAAGATAGAAGGGGCAATGCTGCTATCCTTTTACCACACTTGTGCTTCAAAGTAGCACCATGATCTTCATGATAGAGAGTCTCCTATGTTGTCACTTTCATATACTAGTGGGAATCTTTCATTATAGAACTTGGCTTGTATATTCCAATGATGGGCTTCCTCAAAATGCCCTAGGTCTTCATGAGCAAGCAAGTTGGATGCACACCCACTTAGTTTCAGTTGGAGCTTTCATACACTTATAGCTCTAGTGCATCCGTTGCATGGCAATCCCTACTCACTCACATTGATATCTATTGATGGGCATCTCCATAGCCCGTTGATACGCCTAGTTGATGTGAGCCTATCTTCTCCCTTTTTGTCTTCTCCACAACCACCACTCTATTCCACATATAGTGCTATATCCATGGCTCATGCTCATGTATTGCGTGAAGATTGAAAAAGTTAGAGTATGAAACAATTGCTTGGCTTGTCATCGGGGTTGTGCATGATTTAAATGCTTTGTGTGGTGAAGATAGAGCATAGCCAGACTATATGATTTTGTAGGGATAACTTTCTTTGGCCATGTTATTTTGAGAAGACATAATTGCTTTGTTAGTATGCTTGAAGTATTATTGTTTTCATGTCAACATGAACTTTTGTCTTGAATCTTTCGAATCTGAATATTCATACCACAATTAAGAAGAATTACATTGAAATTATGCCAAGTAGCACTCCGCATCAAAAATTCTTTTTTATCATTTACCTACTTGAGGACGAGCAGGAATTAAGCTTGGGGATGCTTGATACGTCTCCAACGTATCTATAATTTTTGATTGCTCCATGCTATATTATTTACTGTTTTGGGCAATATTGGGCTTTATTATCCACTTTTATATTATTTTTGGGACTAACCTATTAACCGGAGGCCCAGCCCAGATTTGTTGTTTTATGCCTATTTCAATGTTTTGAAGAAAAGGAATATCAGATGGAGTCGAAACGGAACGAAATCAACTGGAGAAGTTATTTTTGGAACGAAAGCCACCCGATAGACTTGGACCCCACGTCAAGGAAGGAACGAGGAAGCCACGAGGGTGGGGGGCGTGCCCACCCCCCTAGGGCGCGTCCCCTACCTCGTGGGGCCCTCGTGGCTCCCCTGACGTACTCCTTTCACCCATATATACCTACGTATCGTAAAACTTCCAGAACGGAGATTAGATCGGGAGTTCCGCCGCCAGAAGCCTCCGTAGCCACCAAAAAACAATCTAGACCTGTTCCAGCACCCTGCCGGAGGGGGAATCCTTCTCCGGTGGCCATCTTCATCATCCCGGTGCTCTCCATGACGAGGAGGGAGTAGTTCTCCCTCGGGGCTGAGGTATGTACCAGTAGCTATGTGTTTGATCTCTCTCTCTCTCTCTTGTGTTCTTGATTTGGCACGATCTTGATGTATCGCGAGCTTTGCTATTATAGTTGGATCTTATGTTTCTCCTCCCCCTCTTCTCTCTTGTAAAGAATCGAGTTTCCCTTTGAAGTAATCTTATCGGATTGAGTCTTTAAAGATTTGAGAACACTTGATGTATGTCTTGCCGTGGATATCTGTGGTGACAATGGGATATCACGTGATTCACTTGATGTATGTTTTGGTGATCAACTTGCGGGTTCCGCCCATGGACCTATGCATAGGGGTTGGCACACGTTTTCGTCGTGATTCTCCGGTAGAAACTTTGGGGCACTCTTTGAGGTCCTTTGTATTGGTTGAATAGATGAATCTGAGATTGTGTGATACATATCGTATAATCATACCCACGGATATTTGAGGTGACATTGGAGTATCTAGGTGACATTAGGGTTTTGATTGATTTGTGTCTTAAGGTGTTATTCTAGTACGAACTCTAGGGTTGTTTGTGACACTTATAGGAATAGCCCAACTGATTGATTGGAAAGAATAACTTTGAGGTGTTTTCGTACCCTACCATAATCTCTTCGTTCGCTCTCCGCTATTAGTGACTTTGGAGTGACTCTTTGTTGCATGTTGAGGGATGGTTATGTGATCCAATTATGTTATTATTGTTGAGGGAACTTACACTAGCGAAAGTATGAACCCTAGGCCTTGTTTCCTAGCATTGCAATACCGTTTACGCTCACTTTTATCACTTGCTACCTTGCTGTTTTTATTAATTCAGATTAGAAATACTATTATCTACTATACATATACCACTTGTTTCACTATCTCTTCGCCGAACTAGTGCACCTATACAATTTACCATTGTATTGGGTGTGTTGGGGACACAAGAGACTCTTTGTTATTTGGTTGCAAGGTTGCTTGAGAGAGACCATCTTCATCCTACGCCTCCTACGGATTGATAAACCTTAGGTCATCCACTTGAGGGAAATTTGCTACTGTCCTACAAACCTCTGCACTTGGAGGCCCAACAACGTCTACAAGAAGAAGGTTGTGTAGTAGACATCACCCATTTGTCCTTTTCCATGCATAAACAACAGAAGAAAGTGTAGTTTCCCCCCTCAAATCTCCCCTGATGGATCAATATCCCCCTAAAGTCTAAAACCAGATTATTTCCCCCCTGAACTCTATCAAACCGGATAAATATGCCCCTTGGTGGTTTTGGAGAGGATTGAAGCTGGTTTTGGCCGTGATCATGCTGACTTGGCAAAAAATCAGGGAGGGAGTTCTTGTTCCACGTGTCAGGGTAGCTGCCGCCGCTGGTGTCGCCACCGGGGAGCTCCTCCTCAACGGCGGCAGGGGAAGGGGCGCGCGGTTCGGCGGACTCGTGGTGAGCACCGCCAGGGCGACGTCGTGCGAGCGGTCCCGTGGTGTGTCACCACCAAACTCGCATTTTTGTCAGTGGGGCGCTCAATGTGGAGGAGTTCTTCTCGGAATGTGCGATCGACATGGCTCTGGCAGACGACGACGCGGCTACAGCTACGAGAAGAAGACATGGTCCAGGAACTCTGGTTCATCAAGCAACTCAACCTCAGCCAGTAGCTCAAGGCCTTCAAAGCATACCTCAAGACGTTGTTCGCAGGGAAGGAAGAAGGAAAAGCAGACGACTAGAACATTTTGGGCAGAGACGATGTCCAAAATGAAGGTTGCTCATGACAAAGAACCTCGGTGTGGCTGCCACCGAGCGAGATGGCGTCCACGTCGACCCGCACATTCGGGCGGCCACCGGAAACCTCCCCGAGAGCGGATGATGATCTGGGTGACATTTCAAGGGGGCTAGAACGATGAGCTTCTGCGTGATGACCGGCTGGAAGAGGCACATCCCTGCGTTCCCTCCCAGGCGCACGAGCATGAACATTACCTTAACATGTGCATGTGAGGCATCACTCCCAGGCAGGAAAGCAGGGCCCGCCGTGGCACGGCCAGCGCGTCCGGCCAGGGAAGGGCGAGTGTGTGAGCGAGGCTATTGGGCCGCTGCCGAGGGCACTTGTAGACTGGGTGCGTGCACAACCGATCTCGGCCATAGCCATGGCGGCGGAATTCAAGCTCGAGCAAGGCGACGCTACAGGTGAAGGAATTGGACAAAGAAGAAGGACAAAGGTGCGCTCGCTCACCGGGAGGATTTTTTTTCAAAACTATGTTATTTTTTGTAGCAATTTCGGAAACTATAGCGTAGAATGAAAAAAAACCAAAACTAATAGCCCGTCAGCCAATCTTTGGCCGAAGTAGTACTTTTCGGCCACAACTAGGTCGAAATAGTACTTTTCGGCCATAGCTAGGCCGAAGTAGTACTTTTCGGCCACACTTAGGCCGAAGTAGTACTTTTCGGCCACACTTAGGCCGAAGTAGTACTTTTCGGCCAGACTTAGACCGAAATAGACTTTTTGGTCAAGTCTAGGCCGAAAAGTCACTTTTTGGTCAACCCTAGGCCGAAGTTGCATGGCTCATGCTGAATTGTATTTTGTCGCCACCCGTTTCCCGCCCACCCCTTCCCGCCACCCGTTTCCCGCCAACCCCTTCCCGTCATATGTTTCCGCCACCCGTTTCTCGCCAATCCCTTCCCACCTTATTTTCCCGCCAATCCGTTCCCGCCTTATTTTCCCGCCAATCCCTTCCCGCCTTATTTGCCCGCCAATCCCTTCCCGCCAACCCTTTCCTGCCATACCGCAGTTATTCTTTCCCGCCATTTTCTCCTCTGTATCTATAAAACCCCCTTCAGGCGGAGGTGGATAAGCATTCCAGTGTAGTGTAGTCGAGATGTCCCATTATCCATTCGATCGTAGTTTTCACCCTAAGATGAGCAGCACTCTGCTGAGTCTAGCTACCGATTTCAGGATGGACAATAGGATAGTTCCATGGGACGAACTCACCGGTAGTGACACCATAATGAATGAGTTGGCTCACCAACTACGTAGGTCTGGGTGGCCTGAAAGGACCTATGAGGAGGTACGTCAAGAACTTCTTAGGTTGCATGAAAGATGGAAGAAGGTGGTGGAGCCGAAGAGTGAAACTTTCCGAAGGACTGCAGAAAAGCATCCATTTTTATGGACTAAGGAGAGCGAGGACGACGATGATATCTTCATGCCGCCGCTTCCGGGTTCTGCATCGTCGAAGGGCAAGAGTTCTGCATCGTCCAAAGAAAAGAGTTATGCATCCGCGAAGGGCAAGAGTTCTGTATCGACCAAGGGCAAGAGTTCTGCATCGACGAAAGGCAAGAAGAGCGCATCGTCGAAGGGCAAGAGGGCTGCATCAACAGATGTATTTGCATTATTAGTTTGTATTGTATTATTGTAGGGCATTATGTTCTATCTGAATTTCATTTTGTAGTATGTAAGATGTATTGCACAAGTTCAGCCGCACCGTTTAATTCAGATGTACTTGTATCTTAATTATCGGTTGTAGTCTATTTGGAAATGTAACTGAAATAAGAATGCGAATTAATAGTAATATGTGTCTCGCATACATAAAACAATATATGTCTCCTGATCACATAGAAGCAAGTGCGATAGTAACACATACATGAAGCATGTCTCATACATAAATACTGACACACAACTGCGAATAGTCTGAAACTAACATAGATAATGAGTCATACATAGATAGATAAGCATATCACTGCGGGGGACGACGACGAGTCTGGGTCTTCCTCGGGCGAGGACCCGAAGGCGATAAGCGCTGAGGCGGTGGACGAGGCTCACGATAACCACGACCATAGTTAACCTCGTCTGTCACGGTCTGTGTCTCCTGCGTCGGTGGTGGTGGTGGAGTGTGAAACACTGTCTGCGAGAAGCCATAAATGTTTGTAGCTTGGTCATCATCCTCGCGGTCGCCCTCAAAGTACGAAGCACCACCACCAAGGATCGGTGACTGCTCTGAATGCATGAACGGTTGCGACTGGTTGCCGCCTGCGGTAAAGTAAAATTGATACAAATGCATGAACGAAGCACCACCAGTAAGCATCAGTGACTGCTGAGAATGCAAGAACGATTACTATACTGTTCAAAAGAATGTAGTGAGTAGTGTTACCTAGATTCATCTGCTGATGCCAGTAAGCGCTCCCTAGCTGTGAAGGAGGTGGCTCATGCCAGGAAGAGCTCCCTGGCTGTGAAGGAGGTGGCTCATGCCAGGAAGAGCTCCCTGGCTGTGAAGGAGGTGGCTCATGCCAGGAAGAGCTCCCTGGCTGTGAAGGAGGTGGCTCATGGCAGGAAGATCTCCCTGGCTGTGAAGGAGGTGGCTCATGCCAGGAAGATCTCCCTGGCTGTGAAGGAGGTGGCTCATGCCAGGAAGATCTCCCTGGCTGTGAAGGATGAGGTTCTGCACGGTGCACAGAGGGTCGTGGTTCTGAACGGTGCACAGAGGGTCGTGGTTCTGAATGTTGTACAGAGGGACGTGGCGGACGATGTGCTGGAGGAGGAAGTGCAACATCCGAAGTCCGTCTACACGTAACAGCTGCGTAAATCCCGCGTAGCTTGTCATCAAGACGCCTCAACCATGAGACGCCCTCTCGCGGTGGGATAGTTTCTCCCCTCTGAAAGCGCCGCATTAAAGCGGAAACCTCCTCTCGCGCCTGTACTGTCAAGTCACCCTGTACACAAACAATGAACCAATTATATGCTCGTTGTATGATAGACACCACGAATAGACAACCAAGCGAATATGTCCAGATTAACAAAAGACTTAACATATGAGAACCAAGGCATTTACCGCGTGGTGTCTGGTTCCCACAACAGAGGCAGTTGGGTACATATCGCTGGTGAGAGGGGCTTCGATCTGATCAGTAGCAGCTGATGGAACCAAATAGATCCTCGTTGTATGCCGGTAACGCTGCAGATACAACCCAAACATTTCCCAGTTAAAGGGCCGAACCACACCCCAGATATTTGTCGCAGCGGTAGTCCATTCGTCAACGTAAGGGATAATGCTCTCAAGCCAATAAGTCATGGACTTGTTTCCTCCTAGGCGACTGTCCCTGAGATTGACATGCGCGATACATGATTAGGTATATTATGAATGCAGAGCTGCCAACTAAAATAGTATTAGTACTTACTTGTGCACGTGGTCTGGCAAGTGTGGAATATCTGGAATCGCAGGCTCTTGATATAGACCGAACTGTCTCATCACCCTATGAAGAGACATCTCCTCAACCGTCACGTCGAACACCAACTTGGCCTTGGTCATCCAAAAGTGCCGATCTCTAGTGCACAATCCAGAAATCCCAACTGGGTACCTCGATGATATAGCCTGAGGCGAGTATGGCTCCCAAATAACTTGATCCTCGTGCAAACTATCAAACTGCGCCATGAAGGACGGGTAGCATCCCCTAACCTGAGTATGCGCAAACTGTCTCTGTGCATGACAACAAATAAGCATTAGTAATACTATTGAATGGCAAGAAATAATTGAATTAATTGTTACTTACTATAAAAGTACCTCTCGCCGTGTCCAAACAGATCCCATAGTAGGTAAGTCGCCGATAGCAGGCACATAAGTCCCAGCTAAGTCCTCCAAACCAAAAGGTTTATCAATGTAGACATAGGGTCGTCCAATAGGGAACCTCTCGTATGACCAAAGCTGCAACAATAATGGACATCCAACAAGACTAGATTTTCTAGACTTCAACAAGCAAGCTTTGCACAGGCCTCTGTACGTAGCCGCTAACACAGCAGAACCAAAACTCCTCTGTAGAATATCCGCAGGGCAACGTGCGTCAGCTATCTCTCGTGCAATACCGATGAGTCGTGCATCGACAGTGGTCACGTGGTTCTCCGTAAACATTGTCTTGCCGAATAGCCAAAGAATATATGCCTCTAGGGACCGGTCAATCTGAGCCTCCGACAACTGAACGTCGGGATGTCCTAACGAGACAATCTACATAGAAACGTAATAATTGTATGAACATCAGACAACTAAAAAACAACATTTGTTTAAGTGGCCGTGATGGTTACCTGAAACTGGCTCAACCATCTAAAAAGAGGTCCATGAGGATTGTTGTCTATAGCCCTAGCAGTCGGGACTGCAGCCAAAAAACGGGTCTGCACCGCTGCTTGCCACCCAGATTCTGCCTCTAAGGGACCTATGGCAGCACCGGCCAGAGGTAATCCCAACAAGTAAGACACATCCTGTAAAGTAGGCGCCATCTCTCCCCAAGGAAAGTGAAACGTATGTGTTTCTGGTCTCCATCTATCTACTAAGCAGGTAAGGAGTGACTTGTCGTAAGAGAAACGTCTCACTTGCCTCTTGTGTAACTGCAATGGTTCACCTGCCTCATCTAAGTCCGGACCATCAATCCACTCATCCAATGTACCCTCAGCCAGCCGTGCCAAGGGTAGAAGTCCAGCCCAACTTAACCTACAAAATAAAGAGATTGTTAGCGGTTATGAAAAGTATGTCAAACATAGTAAGTCATTATATGGTCTCCATTATATGCACACATACCTATCAACCCATGAATCGTGTATCAGCCAGTTAGTCTTTGGGGTACGAGTGACCAGCCTGTGGAGTTGTACGGTATTCTCCTTCTTCGGCACAGGTTGCACAAGTGCATATGGGTGGATTCTTCGGTCTCGGCAGCGTCTTAACAGGGACAACCAATGCTGGCTCCTATCTACCGGCATCAACTCCCACTTGACATTTTTACAAGATTTGGTCCACAATGCATGAATACTGACGGAACATACTTCAGGATCCAGACCGAAACTAGTTGTCAACCAGTACTTCAACTGTCTAATGTCCAGTCTGTCCGGGTCAGCTAGTGTCATAACGCCATTTTTAAACTCGCTAAGATCAACCCCCAACTCATTATATCGAACATTACCAGCGCCATAGTAAACATTCAGATTTACTGATTCAGACATTTTCACCTGTCAGACATTGCCATCTTCTCATTAATCACAACGAACTATGCACTAAAATGCCTCCAAAAATATATTAACACTAAAATTCATAATATGACTTATATACACTAACTAAACTATATTAATCACAATATACACTAATATTATCCGCTACACGAACTATACGTTAAAATGCCTCCAGAAATATATTAACACTAAAATTCACAATATACACTAATATTATCCGCTACACGAACTATGCGCTAAAATGCCTCCTAAATTAAATTAACACTGAAATTCACAACGAACACTAATATTATCCGCTACACGAACTATGCGCTAATATTTACATAATATTTGTGACGACGTGATTATACCTTCGAAGTGTGTGTCCGCTTCTTGCTTCTCTCTTTGACTCAGCGGCACCGGCCACCTCGCGAAGTACTTGCACCACCGGAGAACGACAACGCCGCCCCCGACGACCGGAGGTTCAACTCCGGTCAGCCCCCAACCTGCTCCTCCTCCTCAACACCTCCTCCTCTGCAGCTGCTGCTACTAGTCACCACCACCTACTACCCGTCCTCCTCTCCACCATGGCTCCTCCTCCCCACCATGGCTGCTCCTCTACACATCAAAAACTATCCCATAGCAAAAAATAACACCATAGGCCGGTGGAGATTGCTATGATCTACCGATTCTGTGGGTTGGATTTGCAAATGTGTGGCAAATGGAGGAGATCGGCGCGGGGGGGAGTTCTACAGAGAAGAACTGAGAGAGAGAGAGAGAGAAAGGGAAACGAAGAACAGCAGCGCAGGGGCGAACGGTGCTTATCCGCACCTTTTCGGCCTACACCTGGCCGAAAACCTTTTCGGTCGAAGCCTGGCCGAAAAGGCCAGCTTCGGTCACCGGTGGGCCGAAAACGGCCCAGTTCGGCCTCCTGGCACCCGAAGCTACTATTTTCGGCCGGCCCCCCGCCAACAACGAGTTTTCGGCCCAACCGCGGCCGAAAAGCCTACTTCGGCCACACCGTGGCCGAAAACTGCCTTTTCGGCCCACTCCTGGCCGACGGGCTACTAGTTTTGCGTTTTTTTTCATTCTACGCTATAGTTTCCGAAATTGCTACAAAAAATAACATAGTTTTGAAAAAGATTCCACCGGGAGCTCGTAGGCGACGTTAGTGCGGCCGGGAAGCAGCGATGGTGACGAATTTAACGCCGCGGCCGGCAAAGGGAGACAAAAAGACGATGGAGAAAATGGGAAAATTTCACCTAAAACCATTCTTCGGCGCAAATAGGCACGCAACTCAAATGATGGTCCAGCCCATATCAAGAGGCCAAATCTTCGGCGCCTTAAGCCGAATATAAGGCATTTGATACAGGGCACACACACACCCTCTCTGTACACTTGGTATTATAGCTGGGCCGGTCAATTCTGTTCTTTTTCTGTTTGTAACGCAAAAAATAAGGCGCGCGCTGGGATTTCAACCAGGGACCTCCTAGTTGATACTCGCTGCACTAACCACCCTACTGAGTCCAGAGTTAAACTTGTGTGCACAATAGAAACTTCTTCTCTCTTCTTCTTCTGATGTCTTTTTACTTTTTCTATTACTTTTTCCGTTTTTCTTTTTTATTCGCAACCTTTTTATTGGTTTTTATTCCTTTTTCTTTTTTCTTAATGCTAATTGAATGAACCTTTTGTTTCAAATTGTTGAACTTTTTTCAAAATTGATGAACTTTTTTCAAATTGAACGAATTTGTTCAAAATTGAATGAACTTTTTTCAAAATCGATAAAAAAATTAAATTCCACGAAAAAAATTCAAATTTGATGTGCTCTTTTCTCAAAGTCAATGAACATTTTTCAATCAAATGTACTTTTTTCAAAAAGGTGAAATTTTATCAAATTCGATTAAAAAAATTAATCAATGAACCTTTTTCAAATGTGATGAACTTTTTTTCAAATCGATGATTTTTTTAAAAATCAGCGAACTTTTTTCAAATCATATGAATTTTTAAATCCGTGAAGTTTTTACAAATTTGATGAACTTTTATCAAATAGATGATTTTTAAAGAGATGACCTTTTTTAATAGAGATGGTCAACATGGTCAACTAAACTGATCAACATAGTCAACTGAATCTATCAACCGAGTTTTTTTTTTGTCGAGCGATGAAACAAAGCGATCGAAGGGAGGCATCGATCGAGCACCTTGTGAAAGCCACTAGGCAAAAATGGTGCATATGGCGCCAACGAGGAGGACTCTATCACGAGTGCGCGCATTATTCCTTTGTGTATTTTTTCTGTGTGGTTTCTTTTATTTCTGTTCTCCGTTTGTGGTCTTTTCTCTTTAGTTTTTTATCACATATAATTTTTCTTCTGATTTATTTTCGATTTTTCCATTTTAAATTTACTTTTATTTCTAGTTTGATTTTTCATAACCAAAAAAACATCATAAAATAATAAGAATTTCAAAAATTAATCTAAACTTATGATTGATTCACTTTTTCAAAACAAAATCCGTATTCCAAAAAATCATAATTGAAAAACAACCATGTTTTTCAAAAATTGTTCAATTCTAAAAAAATTCTAAATTTAAAACTTTCTTCTTACAATGTATTTTCGTAATTTTGAAAGTTTTTTCTACATTGTCAACAAATTTCAAAAAAAATGAACAAATTATGGAAAACCCGAACCAAAATTAGTAATTCCAAACAAAATCAGAATTCCAAAAAAAATCAAGTTTCTAAAAAAATTCATCTATTTTCATAATTTAAATACAATCATTTTTCCAAAAATTGTTCAATTGTTATAAAATTGAAATTTGTTCTTACAATGTCTTTTCGTAATTTTGAATGTTTTTTCTACAATGTCAACAAATTTCAAAAAAAGGGAAAAAATGGAAAACCTGAACCAAATTTGTAATTCCAAACAATTTATATTATTTGCCGTCTCATATATATCACCACTAAGTGCTAGTTGATTACATGCATCCACTCAAGAATATTCTAAAAAATATTCTTGTATTATCTTTAAAAATACACGTCAATTGATTGATTCAAGAATTCACCAACTGAAGTAAGGGGCAAAGTCGGCGCTCATCCGTATCTTATGACTTGTGGTTTGAATTAATACAAATGACTTCCTCGCTGCAATCTACTGAAATGTTCATTGTCTAGTCCATGTCATCACGTGATCAGCTGATCTAAGGCTATAGTAGCCAGAAATTGTTTTTCCGCAAAAAAGATAGTATCCAGAATTTGTTTATCCTTTTTTGTAGACAACAGAATTTGTTTATCCTTTTTTGTAGACAACAGAAATTGTTTATCTTCGGCAACAATCTACATGAGCTGCCTATTTTCGGCTTCAGGATCCTTCGAGTAATTGGGGATCTAAGAAATCTATGGTACCAATGAGTTCATCTCTCCATTCGGAATAGCTAGCCGTGGCTCATCGTCTGGGAAGCTTCGGCTACGTCATCTGGGAAGACCAGCGCGTAAGATATAGCCATGGCTCATCTTCGGCTACTTCATCTGTGTACTAACTGCTCGGTCGACTCCCATCTGACAAAGCTGAAGCACTCCATAAGGTCACGTCGGCAGGTCGGGCGGGTGGATGCACGGTGGAACCACGTCCCGATGCATCCAGTGTGGAAGGCACGGGAGCACGGTAGCGCGACGGCCTCCTCGTCCCTGCTATCCACGTCCGGCAAGCAGATGGCGCACGGCTTGCTAGACTCACGGCGGCGCTTTCGGCCGGGCGCCAGAGCTCCGGCAGCCTCGGTCTTTGCGGCGGCCTCTTTGCACGCCAGGAGCAACGCCTTGGGCTCGCTCTAGAGCACGGTCACTTTATTAATTATTCATAAAACACCTTACAAAGTAATACAACAGCAAGACTGAAGCTACCGTTTAGGTAACATCTGTCGCTACTCCTATTCAGTTGATGAAGGATGCTCATAGTCTGAGCCTAATACTAAATAGACCTCTCACCAAAACCTAATATCTAAGACTTGAGGCACCAACCAAGCCACCTGCCGGGTATGGGGCACCCACCGGTCCGATGCACACTCAGAGGCCACCGCCACCAACTATCATCAATCCATCTTCAGAGTTGTACTGACGCATCCACCTTGCCCGACTAGTCTAGCTGCCGTCGACGCCACCACGATGCCAAACAACGCCGCTATCCTGCTAAAATTTGGTGGCATTGTTCCTTTGGTAAAGAGGCATCAACTCCTAAGATTGAAACCCTAAAAAATCGACCAAACAATGCACAATAAATAAAGAGGACTTAACGGGTGTGTTTTTTGCTGAAGTCCTAAAAAACTCACATGGTGCATAATAAGGTGATTTTTTGTAAATTGCTTAGTCGTAATCCAACCGCAAGGTGTGATCTTCTTTCTTCCAGCACCCTCCTCGTCTTCTTCCTCGCGAGCACCCTACTCCCATTCTTGCCTCACCTTCTGCGTGTAATACGATGCATTGGTTGTCCATGGTCATTAATTCTGCCGACATGGCGTTGGGTGGGTCCCACTTGTGAGCGAATAGTTTAATGAGTAGTATAGTTGCTTGCGTAGCACTAGGTGGGTCCCACCTATTTTTTAGGGGAAAACGTCGTCACTTTATTCAAAGTTCATAGCTCCTTCAGTAGCAATCTCCGAGCTAACACACTCAGGAGATAGTTGGAGCCAAGTTTTACATAGAGATCTAATACAACCTTCCCTAGCTAAGACATGGTCCTACCTATTTGACAAGAGTGCAAATCATATTGGAAGGAAATAACTGCGCACGGGGTTTCGAACCAATGACCTGGTGGTAAGCCACGATTGCACGTAACAAACCCGCCTCCTTTTATATTATATAGACAAAAAAATTACGCATACGTGTTGCACATGATTTTTCGTAAAGCATAAACATTTCGTTTCCTACAAGCACATCAACATTTTCGTAAAGCATGAAAACATTTATATAGTAAATGAATATTTAGTTTAAAATATGAACATTTATTTAAATATATAAAAAATTTATATTAATATTTCTAAAATACTATGAACATTCATTAAATATGCTCCACATTTCAATATTGTATAAACATATTTCTACTTTATAAATATTATTTAATTATATGAATATTTTTAGGAATTATATGAACAAGTTTTTTTAAAAATATTTATTTATTTGTGTGTGTGTGTGTTATTTATAACACACCAATATGAAATTACAAATTTTCCAAAAAAACTAAATGGAAAAAATGGATCATACTGAGTGCAGCCCATTTATGCCCTATCATGCCAGTGCTTGGCTCATGGACTAGCTATTAGTCCCGTTAGGCGTACAAGAGGCGAACTAGCTATGGCACGTGGCCCATGTGGTTGGCACCAATGTGAAAGTTTTTGATTTTTTTTTTGGATATTACTTTTTGGAAGATGGTAGTGAGATTTTCCCCTTTGTCTTTTTGAGAATTTTTTACAAGCTTTTTCTTTTTTAGATGGATGTCATGTTCATGTGATACAAGAAAGTTTTTCCATATGGACATGAAGGTCAGGTTTTTTTCTTTAAGATGGAGAAACACGTACATAGCTTTCGATCAAGTGGCCCGTAATAGCAGGCCCTAACCACTAGTAGACATCAAAGGGTGTGGGCTAGAGTTGTTACTCCTGGGTAGGGGTGGAAATTGGTAGCGGATAATCCGAAATATCCGATATTCGTATTCGAGAAAATGCCTATTCGTATCCGAAACATCCGCGTCCGGACCAAAATGGAAATGGAAATTATCCGTATCCGAAATTATTAAACAAATAAAAAATAAAATATGGTAGGAGATTTTGAGACAAATATGGATATGGAAGTGGATATATCCGTATCCGAATAAAATTATGGGAGGTAATTTTCAAAATTCTAGACCCAATATTCCAATTATCCAACATAAAAGCCAAATAAGTGGTCAAATTTTACTATTTATATGATTAAACTTATAAATTATTATGCATTACAATAGTATTTATTCATAAACCTATTTATCATTGACTTATTGTATGTCACAAGTTGATTATTTCAGGTCACATAGGTATCGACTAATTTACTTAAGCAATATGTTGATATTATTCGTATCCGTTCCGAATCAAGAAAATATCCGATACGTATCCGTATTCGAATAATATCCGAGCCGCATCCGTATCCGATAACATCCGTATTCGGATTCGTATTCGTTTTGAAAATATGAAAATGGAAGTGGCAAGAGCACTATCCGATCCGTTTCCACCCCTACTCCTGGGGTAGGTAGGCTTGAGGTTGCTCATTCCAACCCCAAAGGACGTGACATGATTCTTCATTTCGATTTTCTCTTTGTACCATTCACTGATAGGTGGGACCCAACGATCGTAAAGACACATATTATGTAAGCCGTTGCAAGTGTACCTGGCGCCTTGTTGGCACGCTCACACGCATGCGAACAGAAATACAATGCTATGGGAGCGCAATTAAAGTTTGAATGATGAAGGCATTATTGCACACGAAAGTTAAGTCCATGCGCCACTTTTTTGTATACCACAACTGTAGACACCAAAATGATCATACATGCCAATTTGAAACACCAGTAGTGCATTAATTCTTGTTATTTCTTTTCTAGATGAGAATTAAAGTGAATGACGATATAGGTCATTACTTCCAGACACATAAAGGCCTCAGACAAGGAGATTCGATGTCCCCTATCTTGTTTAACATTGTGGTGGATATGTTAGCAATTTTGATAGGACGGGCTAAGGAGAATGGTCAAGTGGGTGGTTTGGTACCCCATCTTCTTGATGGAGGTGTATCCGTCCTTCAATACGCTGATGATACAATCATATTTATGGAGTATGATTTGGCCAAGGCGAGAAATATGAAGCTGGTGTTATGCCTATTTGAACAATTGACCGGGTTAAAGATTAACTTTCATAAGAGCGAGTTGTTCTGCTTTGGTAGAGCCAAAGACGAACAGGAGTCTTATAGGCAATTGTTTGGGTGCAAGTTTGGGAGTTTACCTTTCTCATACCTTGGTATTCCGATACACCATCGTAGGCTGACAAACAGAGAATGGAAGTGCATCGAAGATCTATTTGAGAAGAAACTGAGCTGCTGGAAGGGTAAGCTCATGTCTTACGGAGGCCGTTTGATCTTGATTAATTCGGTGCTCACGAGTATGCCTATGTTCCTCTTATCGTTCTTTGAGGTCCCAGTTGGTGTTAGGAAAAGACTGGACTTCTATCGGTCACGTTTCTTTTGGCAGGGTGATGAACTTAAAAGAAAATACCGGCTTGCTAAATGGGACATCATCTGTAGACCGAAATATCAAGGGGGTCTTGGTATTGAAAATCTTGAAGTTAAGAACAGATGCCTTCTTAGTAAGTGGTTGTGGAAGCTTTCCTCCGAGACTGAGGCCATGTGGGCGCAGATCCTTCGCATCAAGTACCTCCAGATAAAACATTGTCCCAAGTTACAGTCAGGCCGACTGATTCGCCTTTCTGGAAAGGACTAATGAAAGCCAAACAATCAATGTTCAATAGGACAAGGTTTGTTATTGGAAACGGTGCAAGTACACGTTTCTGGGAGGATACTTGGCTTGGCGACTCACCTTTAGCCATTCAATGTCCATCTTTATATCGGATTGCTCAACAACGTGACGTGTTCGTGGCAACGGTATTTCAATCTATCCCCCTTAATATTCAGTTTAGACGGTCCTTAGCAGGCAATCGTTGGAAAGAATGGCTCCATCTAGTTAGGAGACTAATGGAGGTTCAACTTTCTCACCAACCCGATGGATTACGCTGGAAGTTGACTAGATCTGGAGTATTTACAGTTAAATCAATGTATCTTGATATTATTAATTCGAACTCCATTCCAACTTCCAAGTTTGTCTGGGCTGTCAAAGTCCCTTTAAAAATTAAAGTGTTTATGTGGTTTGTCCATAAACAAGTTATTTTAACAAAGGACAACTTGATAAAGCGTAATTGGACAGGACCTACGAGGTGTAGTTTCTGTGATCGGGATGAGACGATTAAGCATCTATTCTTTGATTGCCCGTTGGCCAAAGTTATTTGGCGGATGGTCCATATTGCTTTTAATATTACTCCACCGAATTCTGTTAACACACTATTTGGGACATGGCTTAATGGGGTTGAGCCTGACGTAGCAAGACATATTCGGGTTGGAGTTTGCGCTTTGTTGTGGACTATCTGGAATTGCAGAAATGATTTGATTTTTAACAGAACATCACGGATTTATTTTTTGCAGGTTATTTTCCGAGCTACAACATTGATCCGTTCGTGGTCGCTACTCACTCCGATGGACGCCAGGGAGCATTTGGTTACTGGATCTATCCGTTGGGAGATGGTAGCTCGGGATATATTCAACCGGTTTGGATGGCGGTCATGTAATAAGATAGGCAAATAGTTTATCTATCTATGTTTAGCCAGCCGGTTGTGGTGTCTTATCCTGGCTAGTTTGTGTATCTAGCCTTTTAGGCTCTGTGTGAGCTGCCATTTTCTTTTTTTTCTGTTGGAGACTTTGGAACCTTGTTGGTCCTTTTATTTATTTGGTTAATAAGATGGCCGTATGCATCACTCTGATGCAGAGGCCGAGGAGCCCCCCCTTTTCAAAAGAAAAAAAGAAAAAAAAGATGAGAATTAACAAATTTGTTTATTTTAACAAGAATTTGTTCAGCAATATGTAATGTACAAGATACAAAATTGATGACACGTACCAATTTTTTTCATCTTTACCAGTTTTGCATCAGACAATCCACATATAGTTACAGTAAGAGTTTGTTTAGGGCAAATCTAGATATGCCTTTGTTTTTCTTTTTGAACTGTAGATGTGCCTTTGTTATTACACATTTAAGTGACTCAATAACTAGATCACTAGTAGAAAATAGGGCTTTGGTCCAGGCCGGGTCAGCCCATTAGTCCCGGTTCAGTCTAGAACCGGGACCAATGTGGGCATTGGTCCCGGTTCGTGAGCCCAGGGGGCCGACCGGGCCTCGTGGGACATTGGTCCCGGTTCATCTGGACCTTTTGGTCCCGGTTGGTGGCATAAGCCGGGATCAATGGGCCTCGCTCCTGGCCCACCACCATTGGTCCCGGTTGGTGGCTTGAACTGGGACCAAAGGCTCCCCTTTAGTCCCGGCTCATGTCACCAACCGGGACCAATGAGGTGCCTATATATACCCCCTCACGCAAGAGCAGAGCACAGTGCTCTGTTTTTTCTAGCCGAGGGGGAGAGGGCTTTGTGGTGCTCTAGCTCACCTCCTATGCACATGAGGTGTTCGATGAAATGCCCGAACCACACTACTTAAGCTTTCTCCTCTCGAAGCTCGACCTCCAAGCTCCATTTTCCTCGAGATTTGTCTAGATTTAGCGGTCCTTCACACCCCGTCCCTGTCTTCACCGCCGTCGATCACCCGCGCCGATCTCATCACCGACACCACCGTGGTGAGCCTCTTGTTCTTATCTTCTTTCTGAAAGGAAAAATATTCTTACTTGTATGTTTAGATAGATACTTGTATCATTTTTTTACATTTATTATTGCATCTTATATAGTGCGATGGTTTTGGTATGCGCCCCCGTCGGCCCTCGTCCTGTCTATGATTCAGATGTGGTATGTATATTATCTTTATAACTATTGGTTCATTTATTGTTTATGAAAATTATGCCGACCAACGTGACATAAATTTTATTTATCTAGGATGTATGTGAATCGGAAATGCCAACCGACCCTATTGTCGAGAGGTTAAATTTAGTTGAAGAAGAAAACAATTTTTTGAAGGAAAAAATAAAAAAATTGAGGAGGAGAAGATGATATTGGAGTTGCATGTTGCGGATGTCGTCGATGATCACAAGATCAAGATGGATGCAATGCGCTTGAAGATTAGAAAGATTAGAAAATATGACATTCATACCGAGGCTTGGTATCATTATGCCGTTGGATCAATTGTTACCTTGGTTGCGATTATGATCCATTTGTTTTCGCATTGAAATGTTTTACATAGTTTCAATGTATGGTTTAATTATTAGATGCTCTGGAGAGCTATATGTTGTTAGATGAGAACTATGTATGCACTTTGGTTTTAATGTGATGATGAACTTCTATTAATTTGGACACTTAATTATATATAATGCATGCAGATGAACCGGCAATAGATGTACGGTGACAGACACACCCGCGAGTACATTAAGGGCGTGCATGAGTTTCTCGATGCGGCTGAGGCAAACAAGCAGAATGGTTTTATGTGTTGTCCATGCACTGAATGTGGGAATACGAGGTCTTACTCTAACCGGAAAATCCTTCACTCCCACCTGCTTTACAAGGGTTTCATGCCACACTATAATGTTTGGACGAGGCACGGAGAAATAGGGGTTATGATGGAAGACGACGAAGAAGAAGACTACGATGACAACTATGTGCCCCCTGAATACGGTGATGCTGCAACGGGGGGAGCTGGTGAAGATCAAGAGGAACTAGACGATGTGCCCAATGATGCTGCAACGGGTGAAGCTGCTGAAGATCAAGAGGAACCAGACGATGTGCCCGATGATGATGATCTCCGTCGGGTCATTGTCGATGCAAGGACGCAATGCATTAGTCAAAAGGAGAAGCTGAAGTTCGATCGCATGTTAGAGGATCACAAAAAAGGGTTATACCCCAATTGCGAAGATGGCAACACAAAGCTCGGTACCGTACTGGAATTGCTGCAGTGGAAGGCAGAGAATGCTGTGGCTGACAAAGGATTTGAGAAGCTACTGAAAATATTGAAGAAGAAGCTTCCAAAGGATAACGAATTGCCCGACAGTACATACGCAGCAAAGAAGGTCATATGCCCTCTAGGATTGGAGGTGGAGAAGATACATGCATGCCCTAATGACTGCATCCTCTATCGCGGTGCATACAAGGATCTGAACGCATGCCCGGTATGCGGTGCATTGCGGTATAAGATCAGACGAGACGACCCTGGTGATGTTGACGGCGAGCCCCCCAGGAAGAGGGTTCCTGCGAGGGTGATGTGGTATGCTCCTATAATACCACGGTTGAAACGTCTGTTCAAAAACAAAGAGCATGCCAAGTTGATGCGATGGCACAGTGAGAACCAAAAGAAAGATGGGAAGTTAAGAGCACCCGCTGACGGGTCGCAGTGGAGAAAAATCGAGAGAAAGTACTGCGATGAGTTTGCAAAGGACCCAAGGAATGTATGGTTTGCTTTAAGCGCGGATGGTATTAATCCTTTCGGGGAGTAGAGCAGCAATCACAACACCTGGCCCGTGACTCTATGTATGTATAACCTTCCTCCTTGGATGTGCATGAGGCGGAAGTTCATTATGATGCCAGTTCTCATCCAAGGCCCTAAGCAACCCGGCAACGAAATTGATGTGTACCTAAGGCCATTAGTTGAAGAACTTTTACAGTTGTGGAATGAAAATGGTGTACGTACATGGGATGAGCACAGCCAGGAGGAATTTAACCTTAAGGCGTTGCTGTTCGTGACCATCAACGATTGGCCCGCTCTCAGTAACCTTTCAAGACAGACAAACAAAGGATACCACGCATGCACGCACTGTTTAGATGACACTGAAAGTATATACCTGGACAAATGCAGGAAGAATGTGTACCTGGGCCATCGTCGATTTCTTCCGACCAACCGTCAATGTCGAAAGAAAGGCAAGCATTTCAAAGGCGAGGCAGATCACCGGAAGAAGCCCGCCATGCGCACCGGTGATCACGTGCTTGCTATGGTCAATGATTTACACTACGTAATCTTTGGAAAGGGTCCCAGTGGACTAGCTGTTCCGAATGACGCTGAGGGACACGCACCCATGTGGAAGAAGAAATCTATATTTTGGGACCTACCCTACTGGAAAGACCTAGAGATCCGCTCCTCAATCGACGTGATGCACGTGACGAAGAACCTTTGCGTGAACCTGCTAGGCTTCTTGGGCGTGTATGGGAAGACAAAAGATACACCTGAGGCACGGGAGGACCTGCAACGTTTGCACGAAAAAGACGGCATGCCTCCGAAGTAGTATAAAGGTCCTGCCAGCTACGCTCTTATGAAAGAAGAGAAAGAAATCTTCTTTGAATGCCTGCTCAGTATGAAGGCCACGACTGGCTTCTCGTCGAATATAAGGGGAATAATAAATATGCCAGAGAAAAAGTTTCAGAACCTAAAGTCTCATGACTGCCACGTGATTATGACACAACTGCTTCCGGTTGCATTGAGGGGGCTTCTACCGGAAAACATCCGATTAGCCATTGTGAAGCTATGTGCATTCCTCAATGCAATCTCTCAGAAGGTGATCGATCCAGAAATCGTACCAAGGCTAAGGAGTGATGTGGCGCAATGTCTTGTCAGTTTCGAGCTGGTGTTCCCACCATCCTTCTTCAATATCATGATGCACGTCCTAGTTCATCTAGTCGACGAGATTGTCATCTTGGGGCCCGTATTTCTACACAATATGTTCCCCTTTGAGAGGTTCATGGGAGTCCTAAAGAAATATGTCCGTAATCGCGCTAGGCCAGAAGGAAGCATCTCCATGGGCCATCAAACAGAGGATGTTATCGGGTTTTGTGTTGACTTCATTCCTGGCCTTAACAAGATAGGTCTCCCTAAATCGCGGTATGAGGGGAGACCGACTGGAAAAGGCACTCTTGGAAGAGACTCAATAATATGCAGGGACGGATATTCTTGGTCTCAAGCACACTACACAGTTCTACAGAACTCTACCTTGGTGACCCCGTATGTCGATCAACACAAGAACAGTCTGCGCTCCAAACACCCGGAGCAGTGCGACGACTAGATTACATGTGAACACATCAGGACTTTCAGCAGTTGGTTGGAAACACGTCTCAGAGGTGACAACACTGTTTGT
This sequence comes from Triticum dicoccoides, assembly GCF_002162155.2. NCBI lineage: Eukaryota > Viridiplantae > Streptophyta > Magnoliopsida > Poales > Poaceae > Triticum > Triticum dicoccoides. Next base: position 697,198,692 of record NC_041384.1, read on the forward strand.
GATGAGTTGTACTTGTTGTCCAGGGGACCATCTTTGACTGTATTGACTTACAAAGGATACGAGATAAATGGGAATACATTTTGCACGATTGCCCAAGATCAAAAGAGCACCAACCAAAACAGCGGTGTCCGCTTTGATGCAGCAACCGAGAGCGGAAAGGATACATATTATGGTTACATAGTGGACATATGGGAACTTGACTACGGACCTGATATTGAGGTCCCTTTGTTTAAGTGCAAATGGGTCAATCTGTTAGGCGGCGGGATACAGGTAGACCCACAGTACGGAATGACAACAATGGATCTGAAAAATCTTGGGTACACTGACGAACCGTTCGTCCTAGCCAATGATGTGGCACAGGTTATCTATGTGAAGGACATGTCTACCAAACCGAGAAAAAGAAAAGATAAGGAAGCGAATACATCATACGATGAGCCAAAGCGCCACATAGTTCTTTCAGGAAAAAGGGACATCCTGGGAGTGGACGGCAAGACAGACATGTCTGAAGATTATGAAAAGTTTCATGAAATTCCTCCCTTCAGTGTCAAGGCTGACCCAAGCATCCTGATAAACAATGAAGATTATCCATGGTTACGGCGCAATAAGCAAATGACACAAGCGAAGAAAAAGTGAAGACTTTCTCCCACAACTATTATGATGATACCATGCCAAATTTGTAACAGACGTGTATGCTATGCCAACTTTTTCAGAGTTCATTTGAAAACTATGAATTTAGGTCGAATTTTCTCTATAGGTGCATCTATGTTCAAATTTTAACTATTCAAATTTGAAAACTAATGGCACTAATAGAAAGTTTATATTTTTTCTAAAACTAATGGCACTAACAGAAAGTTTATAATTTTGCTGACCTAAAAGCAAAAAGAATTAAAAAATAAAGCAAAAAACAAAAGAAAATAAATAATACAGAAAACAAAACAAAAAAACTAGAAAAAAAAATAAAAATAGCAACAATAGGTATTTTGTTGTAAGTAGAAACAAAATAAAATAAATAAAGCAACAAAGAAAACAAAAAACTAAAAAAGTGTTTTGAAATTTGAAAACTAATGGCACTAACAGAAATTTTATAATTTTTCTAAAACTAAAAGCAAAAAGAATTAAAAAATAAAGCAAAAAACAAAAGGAAATAAATAATGCAGAAAACAAAACAAAAAAACTAGAAAAAAAATAGGGCTCACCCCTATAATATTTGTTATGACTAACTAAAATTACCAAATTGAGTATAATGATAAGACACAGTAATATTAAATAGCAGGAAAAAGATTGACTCAAAAATCAATTTTTATAGTAAAGTTATTCATAAACTAGTGATTCACACAAATTTAAAAAAAAATCAAATTTAAACTATTCAAATTTTAAAACTAATGGCACTAACAGAAAGTTTATAATTTTTGTGACCTAAAATAAAAAAGAAATCACTACAAAACTATAAGTATTTAGTTCTAAGTAGAAACAAAAAAGAGTGCCACTTACTGGGCCCCCACGGCCTGAATACGACTAGAAACCCTATCATGGGCCAGGATTCAGGCCCGCGGGAGGCCCAGTAGGCCCACAGGCACAGATTGCAGTGTTAGGCCCGAAAGCCTGCTTTAGAGAGGAGCTCGAGAGGGAAGGCGCACCGCACCTTATAAACAGGTGCGCCTCCCTCTCAACTAGCGAGGTGGGACTAAATATTTGGGTTTGGGGCCGCACAGGCCTTTGGTCCCGGTTGGTGGCACCAACCGGGACTAAAGGGGGGCATTAGTCCCGGTTGGTGCTACGACCCGGGACTAATGCCCCC